>NC_141876.1:252344519-252647549 GCF_056163025.1 Triticum urartu | reverse complement strand
GAGAGAACTAAATAAGTCATGTGGTGTTTCATCAATATGCAACTCGTTGCATATTGAGCTCCACTTAATTTGTAGTATTGTTTGTGTACTTTGCCATGCCATGCCTCTTTAAACCAGACATGCGTCATACTTGATTGTGCATCATGCCATGTTTATGTGATGGTTGTTTACTATGTTGTTTGCTCCTTTCCGTTGTTGCTTCTTCTTGTTAGTTCCGGTAACGTCGCGTTTGTGAGGAGCCGTTCGACTTCATCTGTTTGTCTTCTTCATGGACTCGTACTTCTTCCTTGCAGGATCTCAGGCAAGATGATCATACCCTCGAAATCACTTCTATCTTTGCTTGCTAGTTGTTCGTTCTATCGCTATGTCGCGCTACCTACCACTTGTTATATCATGCCTCCCATATTGCCATGTCAAGCCTCTAACCCTCCTTCCTAGCAAACCATTGTTTGGCTAAGTTACCGCTTTCGCTCAGCCCCTCTTATAGCGTTGTTAGTTGCAGCTGAAGCTGAAGTTTGTTCCATGTTCGAACATGGATATGTTGGGATATCACTATATCTATTTTTTAATTAATGCATCTATATACTTGGTAAAGGGTGGAAGGCTCGACCTTATGGCTTGTGTTTTGTTCCACTCTTGTCGCCCTAGTTCCCGTCATACCGGTGTTAAGTTCCTTGATTTTGTGTTCCTTACGCGGTTGGGTGTTATGGGAACCCCTTGACAGTTTGCTTTGGATAAAACTCCTCTAGCAAGGCCCAACCTTGGTTTTACATTCGCCTAACAACCTATACCTTTCCCTTGGGAGTAATTAACCCAAGGGTCATCTTTATTTTAACCCCCCCCCGGGCCAATGCTTCTCTAAGTGCTGGTACGAACTGAGTAGACTGTGGGGCCACCTCGGGGAAACTTGAGGGCTGGTTTTACTCGTAGGATGTCTCATCCGATGTTGCCCTGAGAACAAGATATGTGCAGCTCCTATCGGGATTGTCGGCACATCGGGCGGCTTTGCTGGTCTTGTTTTACCATTGTCTAAATGTCTTGTAACCGGGATTCTGAGACTGATCGGGTCTTTCCGGGAGAAGGAATATCCTTCGTTGATCGTGAGAGCTTGTGATGGGCTAAGTTGGGACACCCCTGTAGGGTTTAAACTTTCGAGAACCGTGCCCGCGGTTATGTGGCAGATGGGAATTTGTTAATATCCGGTTGTAGAGAACTTGACACTTAACTTAGTTAAAATGCATCAACCGTGTGTGTAGTCGTGATGGTCTCTTTCCGGCGGAGTCCGGGAAGTGAACACGGTCTTGTGTTATGTATGAACGTAAGTAGTTTCAGGATCACTTCTTGATCACTTCTAGCTTCTCGACAGTTGTGTTGCTTCTCCTCTCGCTCTTATTTGCGTATGTTAGCTACCATATATGCTTAGTGCTTGATGCAGCTCCACCTCATTACCCTATCCTACCCATAAGCTTAAATAGTCTTGATCTCGCGGGTGTGAGATTGCTGAGTCCTTGTGACTCACGGATACTTCCAAATAGTTGCAGGTGCCGATGATACCAGTGCAAATGACGCAGCTGAGCTCAAGTGGGAGCTTGATGAAGATCTTGGTCGTTGTTATTTTTCTTTTCTGGATGATCAGTAGTGGTGCCCAGTTGGGACGATCGGGGATCTAGCTTTTGGGGTTTTCTTCTTTTATTTTGGTTTCGTAGTCGGACCTTGATTGTATTCTAGATGATGTATGTTTAACTTGTGATTTGTGTGAAGTGGCGGTTGTAAGCCAACTCTTTATCCCTTTCTTATTCAGTACATGGGATTGTGTGAAGATTACCCCTCTTGCGACAAAACTACCATGCGGCTATGCCTCTAAGTCGTGCCTCGACACGTGGGAGATATAGCCGCATTGTGGGTGTTACAAGTTGGTATCAGAGCCATCCCTGACTTAGGAGCCCCCTGCTTGATCGAATCGCTGAGGTTGTTGAGTCTAGAACAAAATGTTTTGAGTCTTAGGATTGTATATACCGGAGAGTAGGTTTTTTATACTCTTATGTCCCTTCGTCCCTCTAGTGAGGCCTCCTGACGTAGAAGGTTTGACTTCCCTCTCCTCAAATTTCACGAATTTTCTCTTAGGATCACGTGGATATCTTTGAATCGTTCCGATAGTCTTGTGACAAGAGCATTGTTCTTGGTGCCTCCTGACATTTAGGGGTTGTGGTAGTGTCCCGGGGAGTTGAGCTCCGAGTGTTGTCGTCACAAATTTATCATTGCAGTTCTGGAATACCAGATTCGCCGACATCGAAAATCTCTTTTATGCAGTTGTTGGTGAGATAACCTCGATGCCACCCAGTACTGGGGTGGGAGTTCGGGAGTGTTGCCATAACTCGTATAACGGATGCTTTTCGTAGGTTGAGGTACACGATTTTCGAAGGTTTGTTGGTTATGCGTTGAAGGATGGATACAGCTGGATGTAGGGATTGTTACTTTGGGTGAGATATTATGCTTCCCCTGTATCCCCAACACCTGATTGCATAACCAGAAAGTTTCGGGAGTTTATAAGTGGGAATTCAAGTATCACGTAGGATATCCTTCCAACAGACACATGATACGATATGGGATCTATCATATGTTTGCTTCCGGCTTATTTTGCAAGCCAAACCTTTGTTTTGTTTTGGTTTGTGGTATTCGAGTTGATTCAAAGTCAAATGTTGATTCCATACCTTTCCTAAGCTATCTTCTCATAGTTCTATGTGAATGCTAATCCTTCTTGATCATCGAGATTGTCATGTCTATTCTTTCCATCCAGTGTGATTCTCTTCAAGATGATCCTATCATTTTTCCCATTTGCAAGATCCAATCTTGGTTTTCTCAACGTTGTTCGTTTCATCCGTTCCCAAGTTGCCTTTGTTTTCCCCGCCCTCCCACCCTTTTTCTTCAAGGACTCAGTTTTCTTAATCAAGTATCCATTTTATTCATGTGAAGTCTCTTCATTCTTTTCCTTCAATGTTCTTACCCGGTGGTTTTCATGAAGCTGCTCTACAAGTTCATCATTCCTCGTTTCTTTTATCTTCTTCGGTGGATTCAAGTCAAGTTTTCGGTGTTGATCATATTCCCTTCCTTGCTCCATGTGTTTTCGTATGCGTGCATCTCTTAATCATTCACTTCTCGCTATTCAATTGTTCCGGAGTGCTGAAGATACCTTAGAAGATTCGTGTTTCCACTCTCCATTTGTTCAACCTATTCCGAGGGTGTTATCTCATTCAAGCCATTTAATTCAACCGGTGCAATCTCCCTTTCAAGTAATCGTTCGACAGTGTTTCTCTTGAGTGGGCCCTAACTCACAGGTCTTTTTCCAGGATCGTACCTGACTCTTCTTTTCCGGAGTTATTCTCAAATTCATTTCAAAGTTTGACGTAAGAATGAGTTATCATCAGTCAAATGTCTTTATCCTAGATCTTTCAAATTCTTGTCATCGTTGGTTCATCATTTCTAGTCTTCATTGTTCCAGAGTGGCTCATCAATTGTCATGGTGGTTCTCATCATCTTTCACAACATTTGAAGACCGAAGAAGAGTTTTTCCTCCAAATCTTATCTGTTCTCTCAAGGACGCGAAGTGCAAGCTTGATGCCATCCTCTCATAATTGTTTGCGATTGTGAAAATTATTTTCAAACATTCGAAGCAATCCAGGAGTCTTTTCAGTTTGATTCTCCGGAGCCCATCATCTCAGAATTATTCATTCCAGCTTTCAGCTCCGTTCTTAAAAAAAATCCTACCAGTGCATCATTCAAATATTCTCTAATCAAGCATCTTCATTCATTTGCTAATTCTTCCCGGTGTTTCGCTATCTTTTCTTTGATCGATTTTAGTTCTTGCGGCGGTTCATACAAGATTCCTCTTCCTTCATTATCATATCAATTCATTCGTTGTTTCCAAACCCCACTGGTGAATCCATCAAGACCTTATTCAAGTCTGCGTTATATCTCTCATCAATCCTTTTCAACGGGAATAAGTAGTATGCCAAATCCACTACTTGTCATCAATCTAAATTGGCAAAGGATATGCAAAACATAATTCTTATTATTGTTTCATCTAAGTGATCTAATCTCTTCGTTCCAGAGTTGTCATCATGTCACATTCTCGGTTCGAGATGTTTCATCTTTTGTTTTCCGGAGTTTCAAGTTTTCCGCTTTATCTCGTCGCAAAGCTCCATCTAAATCATCGCAAGGCTTCACCTTGTGTTCTCAACTTCTCTTTCCTTTTATTACCGGAGTTCTTCATGAGGGCCCAACATGGTGGTTCATCAAGGATTCCTTTCATTCTTCAATTGTTCGTCAAGATTTCTCTCGAAGCTAAGATCCGCCAAGCTGTACTCTAAAAATAAACATGATGTTCAACACATGTCTTGTTTTGAGGAGTTCAAACATTCTTCATCTTGCATTTCGAAGTGCAATTCCTTCTATCTTATCTTTTGAGGTGGTGTTATGTCATTTTGACAGTTTCCTTCATGTTTCATGATTGACAAGTTGTCAGGAATGAGGTATATTAAACCCATCAATCTCTTCATTGGAGCTATCTTGGGTTATGTTTCACCTAAAGCTTTCCCTAAGGATTTTTGCTATTTATGGTGCTCATAAATGACCCAAGTTCTTCATTTATCCTCCCGGTGAAATAAGTTTCTCGTCTCCTTGTTCATATCAATCCAATCTATTGTTTTCATTAGTGGCAGAATTTCACCTCAAGATTTCGAGATGTTTTCCATAAGCCCACGACAAGCTTACACTTTTTGTTGGTTTTCCAACAACTCCATTCGACTCTTCTCCTAAAGATGCTTTTCAAGCTCATTTGAGGTAGAAGATGTGGTTTTCTCCTTCGTTCTTTTGATTCCATTCTTACATTCGTTCCGGAGGCAGTGGGTGTTGATTTCATCAAGTATCCTCTCATTTTGCCAAGTTCATATTATTGCCTTCCATTTCCAACCGGAGTGTTGTCGTAATTGTTATTTATTGTTCCTTGTACATCTTGTTTCAATCGGAGTGCTTGCATGTACTTCTTGCCTGTTGCAACCCTTTTTCTTATGTCTTTCAACCTACAAGGTTCTAGTAATGTTCCTTGTTCCTCTTTTCTAACGGAGTGTTTTAACCTTGTTCATCTTCGTTGTATTCTTTTTTTCAATTTGTTCGACCTCGCAAGGTTCTTTGGTTTCACTTGTTTGTCAAAGAAACAACTTAGTTTTACCTCTTCTCTTCCTCTTCCGTTTCCCTCTGGTGCCATCCTATATCTCGGGACGAGATCCTCTCGTAGTGGTGGAGTGTTGTGACGCCCCGAGACTGTTGCGCCAGGTGTCTTCCAGTTATGCGCCATCATTGCCATGTCATTCACTTGCGTGTTGCATATTGCCATGTCATCATGTGCATTGCATCGTCGTTTTCAAAACTTGCATCCGTCCCGGTCTTCCCGTTCCTTCCGTTGTCCATTCTGAGGCCAGACACACTTGCACGCGCCCGCAACACGTCCGAAATAGTATTTTATAAGTGGCTGGAGAATGTTCTCGGAATGGGTTGAAGGTTGGCATGCGGTCTTATTATAATGTAGATAGACTGCCTGTCAATTTTCGTCACGTTCAGAGCTGGTTTGATAGCCTAACTGTTAAACATATAGCGGCACTATAGCCGGTCACACGTCGGACTTTTTTGGTCTCCGGATACCGTTACCGGGCAGCCTTCTCTTCTTTCCTCTCAGCCCATCGTACTCTCCATAGTGCACCTAGTCCATCGAACCCCTCCGCTCTGACCGGAGCCGTCGGATCTCGATCGGAGGGCTCCGGAAGCCCCCAAATCCCCCTAACCTAGCCCTTGTGTTTATATATAGACCTTCCCCTTCCATTTTTGGAACCCTAATCCCCTCCACCTACTTCTAGCCTTCCCCTCGGGATCCCTGCGGCCGCCATCCACGTTCTCCTCGAATTCTGGCACCAGCCACCGCGTCCCCGCCACTTGGCGCCGTGCCTGAGGGCAGCAGCCGCCAGCGCTGTCGCCCCTGGCCTCCCACGCCGCGCCACGTCGCCCTCCTGCTCCTTCCAGCCGGGCCGCGAAGCCCATCTTCGGCCCGCCCCGGGCCGCAACCGAGCCTGAGGCGCCTGTCCTGCACGGCCGCCCATCCCATCGCCTCCTTGCTCGCGCCGCCCGGCTCCCGAGCAGCGCCTCCCGCGCCGAGCATCGCCGCCGCCTCGCCAGAACCCCGCCACGCCGGATCCCCGCCACCGGTGAGCAGTGCGCCACCGTGCACCTTCTCCTCCTTCCTCCCCTTGGTTCCCCTCACCTTGCTCTCTGGTTCCCGCGCAGGTGCGCCGCCCCGCCATGGCTCCGAGCTCGCCGACGGCCCCGTTCTGCCTCGCCCCGCCCGGATCCGATGGTCCTCGTCGTGGATCCGAGATCCCCATCGCCGGATCTACCCATCCCCGCCGTCCTCGGCCTCCTCCGCGTCGCCCTGCCTCCTCCTTCACGCCGACAAGCGCTACAAGCCGCCGCCACCACCATGGCTCTGCTCGGGTTCGAGCAGAGCAACCGCTCGACCCGGCCACCCGCCCGCCCACGTCGTGCGTGCGTGGGCTGCGTCTCGAGCCGGCCCAGCTCCTCCACGCCCCCGTCCGAGAGCCAAGGCCCAGCTCCCTAGAGCCCAACATGAGCAGCTTCCCCCGGCGCCCATTTTTCCTTCTGTTGGGCATCCTCCAGTTTTAGTTTCGGCTCGTTATTGTTTTTTTTCAGTATGCGAATTTGTCTATTTTCCACAGAAAGATAGTTTTACAAAAAAGACCCTAGCCTTTATGCATATAATTACTCATGAACCGTGCATCGGAATTAAACAAACTTTATATGAAACATGCTTAGAATTTTGTGTAGATTAATACCAACTTTCATCCATGTTTAAAATGTTTAAATTGTTGTTTGCATTAATTTGCTTAAATGCCATGCTAAAATTCTTTATTACATAACTAAATAACCGCAGCTCCATTTTAAATAAACTTTATATGTAAATGGGGTAGACAAATGCCTAGTTTAACATGGTGGCTTTACTTTGCATGTTTAATAACTCTAAAATTGTGTATGGGACAGAACAGTACCAAGTCCATAATTTGCACATGGGGATTTTTTGGAATTGTTGTTTGTTGCTTCCGGCCTCATTTAAACTTGCCTAGATAGATAGTTTTGTTATGCTTCACCCCTTGCCATGTTTAATAACATTTAATATTGTTTGGTACGTAACCAAGAGAGAACAAAATAAGTCATGTGGTGTTTCGTCAATATGCAACTCATTGCATATTGAGCTCCACTTAATTTGTAGTATTGTTTGTGCACTTTACCATGACATGCCTCTTTAAACCAGACATGCGTCATACTTGATTGTGCATCATGCCATGTTTATGTGATGGTTGTTTACTATGTTGTTTGCTCCTTTCCGTTGTTGCTTCTTCTTGTTAGTTCCGGTAACATCGCGTTTGTGAGGATCCGTTCGACTACATATGTTTGTCTTCTTCATGGACTCATACTTCTTCCTTGCAGGATCTCAGGAAAGATGACCATACCCTCGAAATCACTTCTATCTTTGCTTGCTGGTTGTTCGTTCTATCGCTATGTCGCGCTACCTACCACTTGTTATATCATGCCTCCCATATTGCCATGTCAAGCCTCTAACCCTCCTTCCTAGCAAACCGTTGTTTGGCTAAGTTACCGCTTTCGCTCAGCCCCTCTTATAGCGTTGTTAGTTGCAGGTGAAGCTGAAGTTTGTTCCATGTTGGAACATGGATATGTCGGGATATCACTATATCTATTGTTTAATTAATGCATCTATATGCTTGGTAAAGGGTGGAAGGCTCGACCTTATGGCTGGTGTTTTGTTCCACTCTTGTCGCCCTAGTTTCCGTCATACCGGTGTTATGTTCCTTGATTTTGCGTTCCTTACGCGGTTGGGTGTTATGGGAGCCCCTTGACAGTTTGCTTTGAATAAAAATCCACCAGCAAGGCCCAACCTTGGTTTTACATTCGCCTAACAACCTATACCTTTCCCTTGGGAGTAATTAACCCAAGGGTCATCTTTATTTTAATCCCCCCCCAGGCCAGTGCTTCTCTAAGTGTTGGTCTGAACTGAGTAGATTGTAGGGCCACCTCGGGGAAACTTGAGTGCTGGTTTTACTCGTAGGATGTCTCATCCGGTGTTGCCCTGAGAGTGAGATATGTGCAGCTCCTTTCGGGAATGTCGGCACATCGGGCGGCTTTGCTGGTCTTGTTTTACCATTGTCTAAATGTCTTGTAACCAGGATTCCGAGACTGATGGGGTCTTTCTGGGAGAAGGAATATCCTTCATTGACCGTGAGAACTTGTGATGGGCTAAGTTGGGACACCCCTGCAGGGTTTAAACTTTCGAGAGTCGTGCCCGCGGTTATGTGGCATATGGGAATTTGTTAATATCCGGTTGTAGAGAACTTGACACTTAACTTAATTAAAATGCATCAACCGTGTGTGTAGCCGTGATGGTCTCTTTCCGGCGGAGTCCGGGAAGTGAACACGGTCTTGTGTTATGTATGAACGTAAGTAGTTTTAGGATCACTTCTTGATTACTTCTAGCTTGTCGACCATTGCGTTACTTCTCTTCTCGCTCTTATTTGCGTATGTTAGCCACCATATATGCTTAGTGCTTGCTGCAGGTCCACCTCATTACCATATCCTACCCATAAGCTTAAAAAGTCTTGATCTCGCGGGTGTGAGATTGCTGAGTCCTCGTGACTCATGGATACTTCTAAACAGTTGCAGGTGCCGATGATACTAGTGTAGATGACGCAACCGAGCTCAAGTGGGAGCTTGATGAAGATCTTGGTGGTCGTTATTTGTCTTTTTCAGATGATCAGTAGTGGTGCCCAGTTGGGACGATCGGGGATCTAGCATTTGGGGTTTTCTTCTTTTATTTTGGTTCCGCAGTCGGACCATGATTGTATTCTGGATGATGTATGTTTAACTTGTGATTTGTGTGAAGTGGCGATTGTAAGCCAACTCTTTATCCCTTTCTGATTTAGTACATGGGATTGTGTGAAGAATACCCCTCTTGCGACAAAACTACCATGCTGCTATGGCTCTAAGTCGTGCCCCGACACGTGGGAGATATAGCCGCATTGTGGGTGTTACAAGTGGTTCCGCCGAGTGCAAAAATTCCAAAGCGCACTCGGACCTCGACCCCAGAGCCATCGGAGAAAGCTGCGAAGCAGGCCAAAGTTGTTCCATCGAAGCCCCGGAAGGCCCTGCCCAGGATCAAGGTGGTCGTGATTGTTGCTTCAGTGTGAGTGTCTCTTTTCTTTATCTTTCGTTTCCACCGCGAACTTCCTTACTTTCTTAAGTGAGTGAGATTTGGAACTTTCAGTGTAGCTACTTCTACGACTTCTATGGATATTGACGAGGAGCGAGGTGACGTGGAGACCGTGGATGCGGCGACCTCTCGGGCAGGTATAATTCCACGGTCGTCATTTTACTCTGCCAGGCGAGTGTTTTGATGGTCGACTAGAAACTTACTGTCGATTGTTTTGCAGTACCGACAAATGTTATCCATCTTCGAGACGACGATGATGATGAAGAAGTGCCTCAAAGGGGTACAGGGAGAAGGGGTAGGACTTTGAGAAGGAGGGTCTCGCTCGGCATCTGAGCCTGTTGTTCCACAACTTGATGATCCAGTACGGGCTACTATCTCTTTTGCTGATCCTTTCTCGACTGATCAGCCTTCAGTGTCGACTGCTCAGACTTCTGGCCTGATTGAACAACCTCAAGCTCCAACTCCACTAGCTACGTCATCTGTTCCCTTATCCACTCCGTTTGCACTACATCACACTCCGGAGGAGTAGGATCTGCCAAGGAAGCCATGATCCAGGCAGGCCTGTTGATGGACCGACTGAAGGTGGTGTATGACACCAACAAGGCTGCCTATGATGCCAGCTCTGCTCTCCAAGCTAATGTCCGAGTAAGTGGGATTGCAAGTTGATTTCTGATTGGTTTTCCAACTCGACTCTTGCTCTGTTAGGATATGCTATCTAAAAAATGCTGCTTTATTATTCGTAAGATGCTGGTCTGTACTTTGCGTCTGTACAGCCACTGGGTGTTTTTCGAAACCATGTAGCTCTTTCACTCGAACCAGACAGATCGTGTCGGGTGAGTTCTAGGTCCAGTGGGGGCACGTTGAGTGCACCCACTGGGTGTAGTCCCCGAGACCGCGTTCGATTGCTGGCACTCGACGGTGGTCTTAGAAGAAATGTAGTTTTTTCGTAGTTGAGTAGCTTTTTTCGTAGCTGAGTAGCTCTTCCACTCGAGTTGAGACAGGTCATGTCAAGTGGGATCTCAGTCCCGTGGGGGCACACTGAGTGCACCCATTGGGTGTAGTCCCCGAGACCGCGATCAACTGTTGGCAGTCGACGGTGGTCTTAGAAGAAATGTTGTTGTTGTTTTTTACTCCTTCCACTCAGCCTACACAGACCATGCTAAGTGGGAAACCGAACCAGACGGGGCACGATAAGTGCGCCCACTGGATGTAGTCCCCGAGACTGCTGTTGAATGTTTGATTCGGCGGCAGTCTTAGAACTCTTTTGTTGTAGTAATTCGTAACTGATTTTTTTCACTAGGAAGTAACTGATCTTTGTAACTGTTGGTTGATTTTTCTTGTTGTCGATTGCGTAAATCTTGCGAGCTTGGGATTCAGTATGCTTCCTTGGAACAGGAGAAAATCCAACACAAGCTTATCTGGATCTGGCTAAGGAGAACCTAAAGAAGGCTTGGGATGAAGTGGCAATCATGCGAGGTAACCACTCTTCGACTGTATGCCTTTTCATTTTTCTTTTCCCGTCCTTTCAACCGAGTGACTTCACTCGAACAGATGTGCATAATGAAAATCGACAACTCCAAGCTTGTCTGAGGAATGTTGTTTCTTTAGACAAATGAAGCGGGCCTTGGAGCAGAAAGACCTTGACCTCGCTGGAGCGCAGAAGACGGCATGCAATAAAACTGAACTGGATGACAGGAAGCTAGCTTCAGACGGTAAGCTAGAGGAAGAAAATGCCAAACTGAAGACTGTCGTTGACGAGGTGAAGAAAGAAGTTGTGCAGCTAAAGGAGGAGAAGGTGGTCTTGGCCAACATAGTGGAGGCACTCACTCAGAAGAGGGATGAATTGGAGGTCTATCTGGGAGGTCTTGCCAAGAAGATGTTCCTCATGCTTGAAGGTACCTTCTTCCGTCCGACTGAATCCAAAGAAACCTCTCTCAATGTCGCTGCCAACTTACCATTTTACTCTCTCTTGTAGAATTCTGTCAAAATTTCGATGAGGAAACTTGGCACATCGAGATAGGACTGGATCCCATCAACTCTCCCATCAAGGACAAAGCTGCCATGAACGTGCTGCGACTGGAATCCCGCCTTGCCAGTGTCTTGGACTATCTTGTCCGACTGAAAGCGGCATTGTCGCGGATCGACAAGGAGCTATGGCCAGAAGATGTGTTTCAGAATGATCTCGAGTCATTGATGACTCGACTCAATGACTTCCCGGACCGAGTGCAGGCATGGAAGAAGTCATCTGGTCGCTGCGGTGCTGGCGTGGCTCTATCACTCGTTCGTGTTCACTGCAAGGACGCCAAGGAGGAAAAGTTGAAAGATCTTCAGGTGGCAAACACCTAGAAGCTTCAATTTCAGTCTTTCATGGAGACCTTCATTGACGCAGCCACTTGCATCGCAGACGGTATTGACTTGGACATTTTTGTCGAGCCCGCAAGTCCTCCTCCCGTCGAGTGAAAAACTTGATAACCTGATTTTATTTGCCTCGGAATGCCGAGTGATTTTGTAACCGTTAAAACTCCTTAGGGCCTGGTGCCCATGTACTTCTGTTTGCGGTTCTGAACCTTACTGGATTTATCTGTACTTGATTGTTTTACTCGAATGCAATTGCTTTATCTCCAATGCTCTTGGATTTTTTGACTTAGGCGGATCTGGGATCACAGCTAGGTCTCTGAGTGAGAAGATTGTTCTTCACTCAGAGTAGACGTCGTACTTGTGGCGCAGCTCAGAGTACATCCAGACGTTGTACTTGTGGCGCAGCTCAGAGTGCAACCAGACGTTGTGCTTGTGACGCAACTCAGAGCGCAACCAGACGTTCTACTTGTGGTGCTGCTAAGGGTGCACCTTGTTCCTTCTGAGTGGGAAGACTTCTTTCCACTCAGCGTGTTTTTGAAACTTAGGCCAGTACAGGGTCGCAGCTAAGTCTTTGAGTGAAAGGATTGCTCTTCACTCAGAGTGTTTAATAACTTAGGCGGGTACGGTATCGCAGCTAAGCCCCCGAGTGAGAGTGTTGCTATTCACTCAGAGTTTTTTATAACTTAGGCGAGTACGGGATCGCAGCTCAGCCCCCGAGTGAGAGGGTTTCTCTTCACTCGGAGTGTTTTATAACTTAGGCGAGTACGGGATCGCAGCTAAGCCCCCGAGTGAGAGGATTTCTCTTCATTCGGAGTGTTTTGTAACTTAGGCGAATACGGGATCGCAGCTAAGCCCCCGAGTGAGAGGGTTTCTCTTAATCCGTAGTGTTTTGTAACTTAGGCGAATACGGGATCACAGCTAAGCCCCCGAGTAAGAGGATTGCTCTTCATTTGGAGTGTTTTGCAACTTATGCGAATACGGGATCGTAGCTAAGCCCCTGAGTGAGAGGGTTGCTCTTCACTCGTCATGTTTTTGAAACTTAGGCGAATCAAGTTCGCGGCTAAGCCCCCGAGTGAGAGGGTTCTCTTCACTCAGGGTGTATTTGAAACTTAGGCGAGTACGTGATCGCAACTAAGGCCCGAGTGAGAGGGTTTATCTTCACTCATAGTGTTTTTGAAACTTAGGCGAATCAGGTCCGTAGCTAAGCCACCCACTAGGGGGTTTAGACACATATTTATATGAAAACAATCATCATGAGACTTCGGAAATCATGTCTTTGACTAACAATCGGAAAAGTACTTTTGTTACACCTCGACCGTCCGAGTGTTTCAGGTATAAAAACGGCGGAGCAGATCCGTGTTCCAAGAGCGTGGCTCATCTTCTTTATTGGCTACATTTTAATGGTGATACGCCCCATTGTGGAGCACCTTGGTGATGATGAAGAGACCTTCCCAAGCTGGAGCAAGCTTGTGAGGAAGTTTCTGGTGCACTCGGAGCACAAGATCTCCTTCCTAAAATGCTCGACCTCTAACATTTTGGGCATGGAGTCGACGCAGGTCTTGGTGATAGATGGTCGACTAGATTAGAGCCATCTCTCGTTCTTCCTCCAGGAGATCAACGGCGTCCTGTCGTGCTTGCTCTTCTTCGGCTTCTAAGAAGAGTTCCACTTGAGGAGTATTGTGTAGTAGATCGCTTGGAAGCACGGCTTCAGCCCCGTACACCATGAAAAAAGGGGTTCAATCAGTCGACCGATTAGGAGTCGTCCTCAATCCCCATAGAATAGATGGCAACTCAGTCACCCAAGCTCCAGCTGCATGCTTGAAGTCGTGCATCAATCGGGGTTTCAGCCCTTGTAGGCTCAAACCATTCTCCCTTTCAGCTTGTCCATTCGACTGCGGGTGGACAACAGATGCGTAGTCGACCCGAGTGCCTTGGGAAGCGCAGAATGCTCTGAACTCATCAAAATCAAAGTTTGGGCCATTATCCGTGATGATGTTGTGCGGAACTCCATATCGGAATATCAACTCTCTGATAAAACTGATGGTTGTTCTTGACTCAAGATTCTTGATAGGCTTGGCTTCAATCCATTTGGTGAACTTGTCAAATGCTTCGAGCAGATGAGTGAAACCCCTTCTGCCGGTCATTAGAGGCACAATCATGTTCAGTCGCCACACAACAAATGACCAAACAAGTGGGATAGTCTTCAAAGCTGATGCAGGTTTGTGGGAAATGTTCGAGTAAAACTAGCAACCTTCACACTTCTCGACTATCTCTTTAGCCATCTCATTGGCCCATGGCCAGTAGAATCCTGCTTAGTATGCTTTGGCCACGATGGTCCGAGAGGACGCGTGGTGACCACAGGTCCCCGAGTGAATCTCATTCAAAATCAGTCGACCCTCTTCTGGAGAGATACATCGCTGAGCCACGCCAGTAACACTTTCCTTGAAAAGCTGCCCGCTTATTACCGTGAAGGCTTTGGACCTACAGGCGATCTAACATGCCTCATCTTCATCCTCTGGAAGCTCTTGCCTGATCAAATATGCATTATACAGCACTGTCTAGTCGGGTGTGATTACCAAAACCTCCATGATCAGGTCGACAACCGCTGGCACTTTGACTTCAGTCGGGTTGGTTGAACTTTTTGGTTGCGGGAGCTCTTCTTTAAAGGGATCTTCTTGTACTGACGGGGTATGGAGATGCTCCAAGAACACATTACTGGGAATAGGCTTCCGAGTGGAACCTATTTTTGCTAGATCATCAGCTGCTTGATTCTTGAGTCGGGGTATGTGGTGGAGCTCCAACCCTTCAAACTTCTTCTCTAATTTTCTCACTGCATTGCAGTATCCAATCATGGCAGGGCTGCTGATATCCCATTCCTTCATTACCTGATGAACCACAAAATCTGAGTCACCGTAAATCATCAAGCGACGGACGCCTAGTGAGATGGCCATACGCAACCCATATAGAAGTGCTTCGTACTCAGCTTCATTGCTGGAGGAATCAAAGTGAATTTGAAGGACGTAAATGAGTTTGTCGCCTCTTGGGGACACCAGAACCACTCTAGTACCAGAACCATTCAACATCTTAGACCAGTCGAAGAACATGGTCCAGTGTTCCGAGTGAACCTGAGTCAGCTGTTGTGGCTCAATCCATTCGGCCAAAAAATCTGCAATTGCATGGGACTTAATTGCCTTTTTTGCTTCAAACTTGATATCCAGAGGGAGATGTTCTATCGCCCACTTAGCCACTAGACCGGTTGCATCTTGATTGTATAAAATTTCTGACAATGGAGCATCGCTAATGACTAAAATCGAGTGGTCTATGAAGTAATATGCAACTTTCTTCGTGGTCAGATAGATTCCGTAGACAAGCTTCTGGTAATGCGGATACCTTTACATGGAAGGAGTCAAGACTTCAGAAATATAATACACTGGGCGTTGAACTTTGTAGGCTTTGCCTTCTTCCTCTCGCTCGACTGTGAGCACTATGCTGACAACCTGTCCAGTGGCAGCAAAATATAACAATAAAGGCTCTTTGCTGACTAGGGCAGCAAGCATCGGCTGGGTGGAAAGCAGGGCTTTGAACTCTACAAACGCTGCTTCAGCTTCTGGAGTCCACTCGAACGTATTAGACTTTTTCATCAGTCGGTAAAGAGGCAAGGCATTTTCACCGAGATGAGAAATGAATCGACTTAATGCAGCCAGACAACCTGTGAGCTTCTGCACGTCATGGACACGCACAGGGCGCTTCATTTAGAGAATTGCTCCAATCTTTTCTGGGTTTGCGTCGATCCCTCGTTCGGAAATGAGAAAACCGAGTAGCTTTCCTCCTGGGACTCCGAATGTGCATTTTGACAGATTGAGATTGATGTCATATCTTCTTAGGTTGGCAAAGGTTTCAGTGAGGTCAGTCAGTAGGTCGGAACCTTTGTGTGATTGGACTACGATATCATCCATGTATGGTTCCACATTTCGACTGATCTGAGTGAGCAGGCACTTCTGAATCATGCACATGAACGTCACCCCAGCATTCTAGCATGGTGACATAGCAAAAACACCCGAATGGGTGATGAAGGCCATTTTTATTTCATTGGGTCCATACAGTCAGATCTAATGGTACCCAGAATATGCAGCCAAAAAAGATAGATGCTCACACCCCGCAGTCGAATTGGCAATCTGATCGATGCGGCGGAGAGGAAAGTGATCTTTCGGACAGGCCAGATTGATATGCTTCAAGTCAATACACATACGAAGTGAATCATCTTTCTTGGGTACCATGACGACGTTGGCAAGCCACTCGGAGTGGTAAATCTCACGAATGAACTCGGCAGATAGGAGCCGAGCCAGTTCCTCGCCAATCGCCTTCCTCTTCTCCACGGCAGACCGACGGAGATGCTCTTTAACAGGCTTTGCTTTTGGGTCGACACGCAAACGGTGCTTAGCCAGTCTCCTCAGTACACCCGGCATGTCAGATGGCTTCCATGCAAAGATATCCCAGTTCTCACGGAGGAACTGAATGAGCGATTCTTCCTATTTGTTGACGAGTGTTGTTAAATGTGGGTCAGAACAGCTGAGGGGTCTTCTGGGTGAATATGGACTGGCTTTGTTTTGCCGGCTGACTGAAATGCCGACTCTGAAGTAGGCTTCTTGGCTCGCAACAATTCACTCGGATTGGAATTTTTCTTGTATTCTTCCAGCTGCACCACCGCCATTGCTCATCAGCGATTTTGGAGCCTTTCTGGAGGCACTCCTCTGCTCTCTACCTATTTCCCATAATCATGATCACGCCTCTGGGTCCAGGCATCTTCAACTTGAGATATACGTAACATGGTCGATCCATGAAACGAGCATATGGGAGCCTGCCCAGGATAGCATGATAGGCGTTGTGGAAATCTACCACCTCAAACCTCAACTTCTCCTTGCGGTAATTCTTGGAATTGCCGAAAACCACATCAAGAGCAATCTACCCGAGTCACTTTGCCTTCTTCCCTGGGACGACACTGTGGAACTACATACTGCTCTCACTGAGTTTGGACATTGGAATGTCCATCCCTTGGAGGGTCTTAGCATACAGGATGGTCAAACCACTGCCACCATCCATAAGGACTTTAGTCAGTCGGTTGCCCCCAACGACTGGGTCCACCACCAACGCCTGCCGCCTGGAGGTAGCAACGTGGGTTGGGTGATCGGAATGGTCAAACGTAATGGGAGTCTTCGACCACTTCAAGTATGTCATATCCGTCGGAGCAACCATATTCACTTCCCTGTTAATGACTTTCAGTCGACTTTTGCTCTCGACGCCAGCAAAAATCACCAAGGTAGCATTGATATTGGGGAAACCATCATGTACTTCTTTCTCTTCCTCCTTATCAGAGCCCTTCTCACTGGGCTGATCCTCTCAGAATTGCTGAATAATGAGTCGACATTGTCGAGTGGTATGTTTGGGAAAAATCAAGTTACCCTCCTCATCTTTCTTCGTGTGAATATGACACGGCAAATCCAGGACGTCCTGGCCTGACTGATTTTTCACTTTTTGCGCACCTGCGGCCCCTTAGGTTTGCCCTTGAACTTTCCTTGATTCAAAATTGCAGCCTTGGTGGGACCTGCAGGTTCAGCTTTGCATTTTTGCTTCCGACTGGTATTTCCGCCTCCAGCATCTTGGTCGTCTGGTTTCCCCTTACCATTACACAGTCGGTCTTCTTTTTCGCCCTTTGCATACTGAGTGGCTATTTCCATCATTTGTCCTAGAGACATGTCTCTAGATTGACCAAACTTCAGGATGAGTTCTCTATACCGGACACCCTCTTTGAAGGCACACACTGCCTGGTGCTCTGAAACGTTTTCCACCACATGATGAAGGGTAGTCCACCTCTGGATGAAATCTCTCAAAGTTTCATTCGGCTTTTGAATGCAGTGTTGCAGCTCGGTCAGCCCAGCAGGTCACTTGCAAGTGCCCTCGAACGTCTTGACATACACTTGGGCTAAATCTTCCCAGCATAAAATATTTCCAGGGGCCAACTAATTCAACCAGGCTCTAGCCGAGCCCTCAAGCATCAGGGGCAGTGCTTCATGGCCACGTTGTCGTTGCCTCCACCAATCTGCACTGCCACTCGATAATCTTCTAGCCAAGTATCTGTCTTCGACTCACCGGTGAACTTGCTGACACCAGCGGCCAATCTGAAGTTGGGCAGGATCTCAGCAGCTTGATGGCCCTACTGAAACACTCGAGCCCCGAAATAAATGCTCTATTGCCAGTCGGACAATCTGTGTCTTGACCTTCTCTGTGTGCTCTGCCTCTGTCAACCAAACCTTGTACAAGAACTGACCTTGCATCGAGCCCAGGCTCTCTTGGGTCGACTGGAATCCTCCGCTCGTCAACATATGGGCGCCTATCGTCATACCATCGGGGCACGTATGACCAGCCCCTCAGAGGGGGTTTAGGCACTCGACAGTGGTCGTCGCGAGGATCAAACTGCCCGTGGCCCTGCCCAAGGTACTAAACTTGGTGATAACCACGATCTTCACGCCGCGGAGGCGATCTCGGGCTATGCGCCGATTGAACTGTGTCTGCCACCATAGATCTGCTATGAATTCTGTTGCGCGACTGAGAAACAACCAAGTTCTGTTCCCCCGCCACCCGGAGCAGTGCTCGGATCTGCAGCAAACCTCTACCAGCTTCTAAACGCGACGGTTGAATTGACTCCACTATGCATGATGTTGCTGCTACATTTTGGATCGGAGTATGGTATTCCTGAGGTTCAGTCGGAAACAGTTGTCATGGTCGTCGACTAGATCCAGGAATCTGCTAACGGGCGCGCTCGTCGAGTGACTGCTGGAGGTTCTCCATACGCGTATGCTCGGCCAAGGTGGCTAAGCACGCAGCCTCCAAGGCCCGTGCCTCGGAGGTCTCCCCAACGATGGGGGTTTGGAGCACCTGGACGTTGAGGCGATGTAGTTCTTCCCTCCGCTCCGTGGTGAGGGCTTGGGGATAGTATTCATCATGACCGCGAGACGGGTCGTCGCCACTGCCACCACTGCTGCCGTCGCCGCCACCGCGATGGAATCTGGGCGGGCTGTAATGGGAGTCGACTATGAGGACTTCCACCGCAGGTTGTTGCTCCCACACTCGGAAAGAGTGTCCGAGGAACCAGTCAACAGATCGAATGGTCCGTAGAGAGATTCGTCAGGCTCGATTGCCGCAACTTGAGCGGTGGTAAACTGGCGAGCCACCGCATGCTTCACCCTTCGCTGGAGCCGTGATCGACCAGGTCGTTTGAGACAGCGAACAGCGGGGAGCTAAGATGCCGCGGGAGCCGACCGATACTGGATCAACGGCTGCCGCAGAAGGACGCAGCAAACACTTGCTCGAAAGTGCGTCGCCCCGCGGACGGGAAGGGCCTCGATGTCGAGGGGCCTTCTTGAAGCCAGGCGCAGTCGTCGGCAACGAAAACGAGCGCTCCGAGGCGGAACTCGCGGCCCAGGGACAAACCACCGCCGAAAACCATGTTGATGGGGATAAAAAACTACAACCTCACCGGAAGTCACTAAGACGCCTGCCCCACGGTGGGCGCCAATTGTCGTGGGAATGAGTCTGAAAGTAAGAGTAGGGGGTACGTAGGAGGAGGCAGGATCCTAGATACGGTGATATTGTACACACAGGTTTACAAGTTCAGGTCCCTCTCGGAGGAGGTAAAAGCCCTACGTCTCGGTGCCGCTGAGGCTGGTCGACTGGATGTGTGTTGAAGTTACACGGGGTGCGAACCCTTGTGCCAGAGGAGGGGGTGACTTATATAGAGTGCGTCAGGCCCCTCCAGCCCTCTGTTACAGCGTTCAATGTGAGTTAAGGCAGGGGCATTACAGGTAACACCCTCTATTAATGATCTTTATGACTACGGAATGAATGCCTGACTGTTGCCATCCAGGGTGACTCTAGGCCTTCTATGCTCCATGTGGTCCTTTGTATGGTCGAGTGTTGTTTATATGGTCAAGTGGAATTGGGATATCTGAGTGGAATCTTCCGTCGATTGGATTATACTTCATGGTGATTTCAGTCGGTATCTTGTGTAGAACTTCGTATGTCTTTGACTCTAGGGAAATGTTCTTGGGTAGGGTGTCTAGGTCAGGCCTATAATCCCGCCCTAGGTACATGTCATTGTCACCACCCATCACAACTTGGGCACAAATGAAGGATGTGATGAGAGCGCGCTTTGTGCCAACCTACTACAACCGCGACCTCTTCAAGAAGTTACAACTACTCAGCAAGGAACAAAGAGCGTTGAAGAGTACTTCAAAGAAATGGAGATCGCCATGATACGAGCAATGTCACAGAAGATGATGAACAAACTATGGCACATTTCTTGAATGGACTCAATCACCCTATCAAGAAGATTGCCGACTTCCAACCTTACTCCAACCTCATCGAGCTAGTGCACCAAGCCACCAAGGCAGAGCGACAAGTGCAAGATGACTTCAAGTATGCCAAGTTCTCCTCTAAGTCCTATGGCTTCTCCAACAATCAAGCTTCAACGACTTCAACACCTTCTTCCAAGACGAAAGCTTCACCAAGCAACAATGACAAGTCAAGTTACAAGAAAAATTCGACAACCTCAAGTTGCCCTCCTACTACAAGCAACTTGAAGCCGAGAGCTTCATCATCTACAACTCCACCGGATGAGACCATCAAGACAAGTTCCATCAAATGCTTCACATGCGGCGGCCGAGGCCACAAGTCCTTCGAATGTACCAACAAGCGCACCATGATCCTCAACAACGGCGGTAACTATGACTCCTTGAGTGAAGAAGAAATGGAAGCCCTTGAGCAAGTGGCCATGCACCGGCACGTCAACGAATGAAGATGATCAAGTCTTTTGTGACGAAGATTCGAGACCCGCTCTCGTTGTCTCCAAGGACCTGACTCTTCAACATCAACAAGAGGAAGACCAAAGATGTCATATCTTCCACACCAAAGCGGGCATCAATGGAAGGTCTGTGAAGGTCATCGTCGACAGAGGAAGTTGCCATAACTTGGCGAGGGAAGAACTAGGCTCCAAGCTCCAATTGGTCAAGAGGAAGCACCCTTGCCCCTACAAGGTCCAATGGTTAAGCAACTCCAGCACTATTCAAGTGGAGCACATGCTGCAAATTTCCTTCAAGATAGGAGCATGTGAAGACATGTTGGAATGTTATGTTGTTTGGATGTCCGTTTGCCACCTCCTACTTGGAAGATCATGGCAATTTGACCATGGCGTCATTCACAATGGGTGAATCAATCACTATAGCTTCAAGATGAAGGGAAAGGAGTACGTGCTATGACCTATATCTCCAGGCCAACTGATCGCCAACAAGCAAGCAACCACACACCATGGAGATAATAGTGAGAGAGTGAGCCACTGAAAAGGGAGTGAGAGCCACAAGCCCAAAATGAGTGCCTCCACGATGAGCCACAAGAAAAACGTAGTACTATTTGCCACCAAAAGTGAGATGAGAGAAGTGTGTGAGAACCCATCAAGTGTTATGCACTATGTACTTTTGTGCAAGGACAAGGCAATAAAACTAACACCTCTCACAATCTACCTTCAGAGTTATCTTCTCTATTGTAGAAATTCCAAGATGTACTCCCTGATGAGCTACCTCCTGGTCTACCTCCCCTTCGAGGCATTGAACACCGCATCAAACTCATCCTCGGAGCACCTCTTCCTAACAAGGCTCCCTACCGCATCAACCCCGAGGAAACCAAGGAGATCAAATGGCAAGTACAACAACTCATCAACAACGGCCATGTACATGAAAGCTTGAGCCCTTGTGCCGTCCCGATAATCCTTGTTCCCAAGAAAGATGGTACATATCGCATGTGTTCTGATTGTCGTTCTATCAATGCTATCACCGTTCGCTATAGATATCCTATTCCACGCCTTGATGATATGCTAAATGAGCTTAGCGGAGCCACAATTTTCTCTAAAATTGATCTTAAAAGTGGCTACTATCAAATACGCATCCAAGAAGGTGATGAATGGAAGACCGCATATAAGACCAAATTTGGCTTATATGAACGGCTTGTTATGCCAATGGGTTTATCTGAAGAACCCAATACTTTCATGCGAGTCATGCATTTTATTCTTCGTCCCTACATTGGAGTATTTGTTGTGGTCTATTTTGACGATATCCTTGTCTTTAGCAAATCTCTCAAAGATCATGTCACCTATCTTAGAACCGTTTTGCAAACTCTTAGAAAAGAGCGCCTTTGTGCTAATATTGACAAATGCCTTTTTGGTGTTAATAAGCTCGTTTTCTTGGGTTTCGTTGTGTCTTCTAAGGGTGTGCATGTAGATGAATCTGAGATCAATGCTATTAAAACTTGGCCTCAACTGTCGGCGTTCTGGGAACGGGGGTTCCCAGACTTGCCTACCTGCGGCCTGCGGCGTGGCTCGAGTGGGGGCCCAGTGCGGCCCAGCTTCATCAGCTCAAGCTCAAGACCCTCGCAAGGGGCCAAGCCTTGCGGGGCGGACGACAGGAGGCTTCCTCAGGAGCAACCTCATCAGGCAGGCTCGCGAGGAAGCGGAGAGATCAAGGCAGGGGTGCCTCGCGAGGAGCCCATGACGCAAGCCATGACGATCGAGATTAGGCGGGCGCCTGGCGGGCGCCGGCCTGTGAAGTGTCCTTGTTTCCCCTTCGGTGCAAAGGGAGCAAGCGCAGGCCAAGGCATCGGGCAAAGGTTACCATTCCGGTGCAACGAGACCAAGACAGGCAGAGCGGCAGGACGGAGGTCACCATGGAGCCCAAGACGGCATCATCACCAGTGCTTTTGGCAGCCGAAGACCACCTTTGGTCAGGATAACTTGTACTAGATGTTCCCCTTCAAAATGGTCAATTGTTGGCGCCCTTCCCGCTCATTATTTGGGAAGAGGGCCAGAGCCTCTATAAATAGGACTAACCACCAGAAAAGGAGAGGAGGAAAAGGAGAAAAGGAGAGAAGAGAAAGAGAGAGGGAGATCCGGACCGAGTAGAACACACCGCGCCAGCTCAAGAACACCTCTCGCGAGGTCGTTCTTCCCCTGTATTGTTCATCATCAGCCCCTGAGGCAATCCACCACACCACACACTGGAGTAGGGTATTACACCACATCGGTGGCCCGAACCAGTATAAACCTCGTGTCCCTTGAGTGTTCTTCCTTCCAGCCTAGATTTCTTGCGAGCCATAGAAGCGCGAGTCGGTAGGGGAAAGATCTCCGTGCGCACCCCAGAGTTCGAACCTTAAGGGTCTGCCGGAACCCGAAATCCGACATTTGGCGTGCCAGGTAGGGGTGCGCCGGAAGCTTTCTTCCGTTGTTCGCGTGTGATCTTCCGTTGTTTCCATGGCTGACGCTCGTCCGGCTCGCGCCGAGCGCCGGGCTGCTCTCGCCACCCGCGTTGCCCAGACGGCGCCCGTCGGCGGACGCCCTCGTCGTTCCCCGTCGCTTGCCGCCAACGCCGCCACCGGCCCGGCGGGGAACGAGCAGCAGGCCTTGTCCCAGGATCCTTCGGTGCGGCGGGAGGGCCGCACCGCAACCCCGTCACTGACTCCAGCCGTTTCGTCCTCCCACGCCCGTCGCACCCCCACGGACGCGCACGCCGCGCTGCTTCTGGCAAGAGAGCTCCTGCACTACCGCCCCGTCGACGACCTCTACGAGGACTGGCTCGCCCGCATCACCGAGCTCGTCAGCGCCGCAGGGGGCTCTCCTTTGTCGTCCTTCTCGCTGCCTCGCCCTCCATTCCGTGCAGGGGCGAGGATCAGGAGGCGCCTCCGCCACCTCCCCCCAAGAAGGCGCCCTGGCTCCAAGGCGCGCAGCCCCAGGGCGAGACCCTCCACGTCTGGCGCCTGCGCGGCAAGAAGGGAGCTGCCAAGAGATCCCTCATCCCCAAGAAGGTGTTCACGCGCTCCCAGCACCGGCGCGCCAAGATCGCGTCCCTGCGCCTCCACGCCGAGCCCCTGCGCTGCTCCAAGCGGCGACGCGTGGTAATCACCAGGAGCAGGCCCAGCACCAGCAAAGGGCGCCGGTGGCCACAGCAGGCTGCCGCACCTTCACCCCCGAGCTACGCGGCGTCACATGGCCAGGCAAGTTCAAGCCTAATCTGCCCCCTCGCTATGATGGCATGGCGGACCCCGCGGAATTCCTACAGCTCTACGAGCTGGGCATCGAAGCTGCCAACAGAGATGAAAAGCTCATGGCGAACTGGTTTCCCATGGCGCTCAAGGACGGCGCCCGCACCTGGCTCCTGAACCTGGCTCCCAGCATGATCTCCTCCTGGGACGAGATGCGCACTCGCTTCATCGCCAACTTCCAGGGCACTCGCGATCGGCCCCCGGCCATAACCGACCTGCGCCGCATCAAGCAACAGCCAGGGGAAACCCTGCAGAAATACATCCAGCGCTTCAACAACGCTCGCCTCAAGATCCCTAGGGTGACTGAGGAAGCCATTATCTCAGCCTTCTCCGATGGCATGCGCGACATCAAGATGAAGGAGGAGCTGGCAATCCATGAAGACCTGTGCACATCCCTAGAGCTGTTCAACTTGGCGACCAAGTGTGCTAGGGCTGAGGAAGGACGCCTCTCCCTCCTCGAGCTCCCGGTTGCCGACCCAGAAGAGAAAAAGCCCAAGGCCAAGGACGTGAAGCGTAAGGGAGATGTTGTGCTCGCAGCGGAACCAGACACCAAGCGAGGCAGGGATCAGCCTGAGTCATCCAAGGGCAGCCGATACTGCGTGTACCACGACCTCCGCACCCACAACACCAACGAATGCCAAGAGCTCAGGGCCGTGCGAGATGGGCGTATCGGCCGACGCCCCGAGCACAACGACAGGGGCTATGGCCGAGGAGGAGGAAGAGGTGGAGGACGACGGGAAGACCGTGGCCCCCGCCAAGGGTGGCGTGACCGACCTCACGAGGATCGCTGACAGGACCAGCCTCGCGAGGGAGGTTGGAGGGATCAGCCTCGTGAGGATCGCCCGCACGGCAACGCAGGCTTCCCTCCTC
The DNA here is from genome assembly GCF_056163025.1 of Triticum urartu. Taxonomy (NCBI): domain Eukaryota; kingdom Viridiplantae; phylum Streptophyta; class Magnoliopsida; order Poales; family Poaceae; genus Triticum; species Triticum urartu. The sequence goes on along the minus strand of NC_141876.1, from coordinate 252,622,837 downwards.
TACCGCCACCACCAAGAAGGAACGAAGACCAACATCAAGACGAGGGGGCTGGGGGCTTCCAGGAGCCGCGCGCAATCGCTTGCATCTTGGGTGGCGCCCAGGCCCCAGCATCACAGCGCATCTTCAAGCAGTTTGCTTGCGAAGTGAATGCAGTCATCCCCAAGCTTGAGGCCACGCGCCCTCTTAGGTGGTCTGCGTGCGCCATCACGTTCAGCTCAGCGGATCAGCTCAAGTGCGCGGCGGTGGCCGGAGTCCTCCCGATGCTTTGCTCCCCAGTCATCAGCAATGTGCAGGTCACCAGGACCCTCGTTGATGGCGGAGCAGGACTCAACGTCCTGTCCGTCGAGACGTTCGACAATCTCCAAGTGTTGTATGATCAGCTCCAGCCGACCAAGCCTTTCTCAGGAGTCACTGATGGTTCCACTGTTCCGATAGGGCAAGTTCGCCTGCCAGTCACCTTTGGGCAGCGCAACAACTACCACACCGAGCTCATCGACTTCGACGTCGCCCACATTCGCCTGCCATACAACGCCATCCTCGGGTACCCAGCCCTAGCCAAGTTCATGGTAGTGACTCACCATGGCTACAATGTCCTCAAGATGCCAGGAAGCAGTGGAGTCATCACCGTACCCTGTGAGGAAAGGGACACGGTGTGTTCACTTGAGCGTGCATTCCAAGCCGCAGCAATCGAAGACCCAGATCACAGGAGCGGAAGACTTCCCGAGGCAACCCTTAAGAAGAAGAAGGCTTCGCCTGGCCCAAGCCATAAGGAGGCAGGTGCCTCCAGAGGCGTTGCGTCAGGATTTGCGCCTGTTCAGGGAGCGCCACCCTCTGTCCCATAGGAAAGTGCTCCCGGCGCCCTCCTCGGGCAGGGCTCGGGGGCTCTTTCTTGGAGAACCACCAACTTTGCCAAGGTCACGAGGGAGGCACTCGGGCACCACTTGGAGGGGTGCTTCCAGGCACGTTTCCCTCAGGAAGGTACGAGGCAAGGAAGACCAAACCCTCAGGAGTTCATCGCAGGAAACACCCAGGAGCTACAAGAGTCGAGAGTCATGCGCGGCAGCCGCCGCTTGCCTGCCGTGGCCCCACATCCAGGCGAGGATGGTGGGCTGCGCATCTGCATCGACGTGCTAGGGCTCAACCGAGCCGCGTCTCAGGAGCGCCTCTGGCCTTCGCGCGTGGGGCGTTGCGAGGGTCCACCTCACAGCTACATTCCCATGCCTTTCGGCCTACCGAACGCGGTCGCCGCTCATCAGCGCCTGCTGAGGAGCATTCTGGAGGCTCACGAGGTCAGGCATTGTGCGGTCCTGATGGAGGTGGAGATGGCCCACGAAGACCTACCCGTGCCCCCGGAGCCTCCCGAGGCTCCTGGGCCTGAGGGCTCGTGAGGGTCGACGTCTTCACCGCGTGTCGCCCACTTCTTCGGCATCACTTCATCTTCAATGGCATCAGGTCACATCTTTCAAGTTCCATTTTTAGCTGGGAGAGCCCACAGGGCCGCGTGGGTTCGTCCCTGCGGCATGTATCCGTTTTGCTTACGCTCTTTACCTACCTTGTTGGGGGCTCCCCTCGGGCTGCATCATCCCCAAGCTGTTCGGGCCTGGCCCAGCGGCGTTTGCTTTTCCCGCATCTACTTGAAATGAATTTGCTCCTCCGCGCTTAATCTGGTTCCCATGATGGTCATCTACTACTTATCGCGGACTTCTCTGCTCTCATGCAAAGTGCTTGCACGTTAAAAGGGGGGTGCCTGAGCATCGCAACTCATGGGCTCCTACTGGCTCTCCAGCCCTCACCCCTGGCCTTGACCCACGGCATCGCGACCTGTCATACCAGCGGCGGCTAAGCTCGCTCGACGGCCGGGACCTGAGGACGTAGAGCATTTGCATTCTAACCACCCTGCAGTAGGGGTGGACTAACGAGCAGCTCGGCTCATTAAGCTCGTACTCGTTAAGCTCGCGCTTGTTAAGGCTCGGCTTGTTAAGCTCGTTAAGATTAACGAGCAGAAAACCCTGCTCGGCTCGGCTCGTTTGAAGCCCGTTAAGCTCGTGAGCGCTCGCAAGCGCTCGTTAATAGATTATAATGTGTTACGATATACATGATGAATGTGTAGGTATGGCTTTCAAGATGAAATATGGTGACTACAAAAAGAAATGAAGTAGTTTGTTGCCTCATATGTCGATTAGATTAAATAGATAGGCTGGGGTGCTACAAGAAGTTTGTCATGTAACATGAAAATGTGTATTGTGTTGTTACTAACGAGCTTAACGAGCTACTCGTGAAACTCGTTAGCTCGCTCGTTAAGCTCGTTAAACATAACGAGCCAAAATCAATGATTGGCTCTGTTCATTAAGAAGCGAGCTACGAGCTTAACGAGCCGAACTATCGAACGCTCATTAAGCTCGCGAGCTACGAGCTTTTGGTCCAGCCCTACCCTGCAGGAACACACCATTGATAAAGGCCCAGAGCCAGGCGCAACCCGCCTCGAGGTAGGGCCTCGTGAGTCCCGCGCTGGCTCACGAGTGCCCAGATACACCTCTCCTAGCCCTACCGTGCCGGACATGTGTCAGGGCGGGGCTGTACACGCCCCGGGGGCTCCTCCCGGAGGGGAGCCCCCTCCCACGTACCAGTGGAAGCACCATGCTCTGCGATGGTTGACGACACTGCCGAGGAGCGGCTATGCCCGTACACATACGGAAGCGCTATGCTCCGCACTGGTGATAAACAACTGAGGGCGGCCCACGGCCGTACCAACCTCAGGGAGCCCGGAGCTCAGTGTCTGGCACCATCGCAATGCCTCCCCTCGGGAGTGCCGCGCGAGGGGGCTGGACACGGGGGCTACGCCCGGGCCATGCCCGAGCGCACGCCACCCAGCCAGGTCCCTCGGACCTGGTCATCGCGCGCCCCTCCCCGAGCGGAGCCAAGGTATGAAAACCCGTTTGAATGTCAAGGGGGACTCCTGAGCATCGCGACTCAGGAGCCTAACTTGCCACGTAGCCCCTCACTCCTTAGTCCTGTCCTGGTTTCCGGTCGGGTCTAATGGCGGTTGAGGTATGCGCGGGGCCAGGCCCTGCCGACGCAGAACGACCAATCCACTCCTTTGCTCCTCCTTCCCTACTTGTTGCTCGCGCGTCAAGGGGGACTCCTGACCATCGCAACTCAGGAGCCTAACTTGCCACGTAGCCCCTCACTCCTTAGTCCCGTCCTGGTTTCCGATCGGGGCTAACGGCGGTTGAGGTATGCGTGGGGTTAGGCCCTGCCGACGTAGAGTGCAAGCAAATAGGAGGGAAAATGCAAATTACAGGGAATTTAAAGCAAATATTACAAGACATAGATTGTTTCACGACGCCAAACACAAGTTTAAATGCCTCTGTGAGGCATGGTGCATGTTGCAGGAGTAAAAACAGGACAGAAGCCGCGAAAGGATCACTCTCTAGTGGCGCCGCCGCCTATGGTGGAGTCACGCTGGGCGACTCCGCCTCCTGAGGCCGCGGAGCTGGCGGCACCGCGCCCGGGCAAGGTACTGAAGGCGCGGAACCTCCCCAGCAAAGCCTCGGCTCGGCCTTTCACGGCCTCAGCAGTAGCAGCGGCAAGGTCGCCGCTCACGGGTTCCAGCAGGCTGTCGAAGTCGACGTTGGGGTCGCGCAGGTAGACGTGGCTGAGGACATGCGCCAGCGCTGCAGAAGACAGGGCACGCGCCTTGGCCTCGGCCGTGGGGCTGAGGCTGTCTGCGACATCTTCAAGCGCACGGACCAGGAAGGGAAGCAGCTCAGCGGGGCCGTCCTCTGCACCAGCCAACGGCTCCTCCAGCCGCCCTCGTAAAGCGTCTTCAACGCGGCGCGACTTTCTTCTCCAGCTGTGCGAAGGCCACACGATCCTTAGCCAGCACCTTCGCCTTGGCCTCTAGCTTGGTCCTCTCTGCCTTCAGCGACCGCGCCAGCGTCTCCAACCGGCCGCAGCGGTCATCAAGCTTGGCGCCCCGGTCCTTGATGGCAGCCTCCCGAGCCTTCATCTCCTTCTCCTTCTCCTAGCGGCCGCGGACCCCCTTGGCGAGCTCGTCGCACAGGCCTTGCAGCTCGACCTCTAGCGCCTTGCAGCGGTCCTGGGCAGCTACGGCGTCGCCCAGGGCAGCGTCGCGAGCGGCCTTGGCTTGGCTGGCGGCCTGCTTCTCCCCATCGGAGGCCGACGTGGCCTGGCTCAGCGCTTCTCGGACGGAGGCGGCAGAACAGGCCCAGCCAGAAGCTAGCTCCAGGCGCCCGGCCACTAGGCGAGGGTCCGCGCTCAGAAGATCCTTCGGCAGCTGGCTTAGTTCATTGGCGACCCAGTCCAGGACGGCGGCAGAGGGATCAGAAGAGACGGGAACCAGTGGAGCGGGCGGAGAGGACGGCAGCGTGATCACAGCTTGGCAGGAAGGAACCCCCTGGGCCTTGGCCACCCCGGCTACAGCATCGAGCGCAGCCGCCTCCAGGGTCAGCGGGGCCACGGGGGCTGACTCCTCGCCGAAGTGTCCCAGTTGGCCTCGCGAAGACGATCGGGCAGGGGAGGCGCGAGCCTCGCCGTCTCCTTCCCCAGCAGATGAAGGGGCCACCCCGGCAGATGGACTCGCCCCAAGCAGGGCCGCAGAAGCCCCTCTCAACCTTTTCACTGCAGGTGCCGACCTGGCAAAAGAGTGCAGACGTCAAGCCTTGGCGGCAGAAACCAAGCGAAGCACGAATCGAGCACTTACTGGTCATCGTTCGCGGACTCAAGCAGCTTCCGGCCAAACTTGAAGCCCGAGAGCCTGCGGCTGGGGTCAGCCTTGGGAGGCCCGGAAGCAGAAGGCATGTCAGGAGGGCTGGAGCTGGCCTCAGACCGACCGGGGACCAGAGCAGACCCTGGGAGAACCGGCCCTGACCTGCCCTTCCTTGTGACCAAGGGAGAGTCCTTCCCTCCTCGCCTGGCGCCAGCCTCGTCATCGTCTGGCATGGAGCGGAGGGCCCGGGACCTGCGTCGAGGGAAGGACTCCCCCGACTCCTCTCCAGTCGCCTCAGAGTCAGACTCTTCCTCCTCCGCCTATTCTTCCCTCTCACTCCCGTTGGAGCTGTCGGAGGACACGTCCACCATCGCCAGCGCCGCCAGATCCTCGGGAGCTTCCGCAGGCACCAGCCTCTCACCATTGAAGGTGGGCATGGTGTTCACCACCTGCTCCCAGTCGTCATGAAGGAACAGGGGGATGGGGGCACCCACCGGGCTCGCCACGTCTCCCCCAACCAAGGAGTGGAGGGCCACGACCAGATCCTCGTCGGTCAGGGCCTCAGAGCTTAGGCACAGGGCGGCATCCGCTTCCCCAAGCCTCCACAATGGGAGCGAGTGCTCCTGGAGTGGAGCCACCCGGTGCTCCAAGAACTCCCTCGGGAGTGTAGCCCCGGTCAGCTTCGCCGCCCCCAAGTTGCCTGGCCTCAGGTCCACGTTAATCCTCTTCAGCACCGCCTTCACACGGGGGTCGACAAGCTCCGCACGGGACCACGCGTCAACGGCCTTGGGTTGTCCCGTAGGCAACACCAGTCGGGGGTGGAGGCGCCCGACGTCCACCATGACCCACTTGCTCCGGAAGCCTTTGATTCTCTTCCCAGGCTTCGAGATAGCATTGGAGTTGGAATATGCAATAAAGCTCGCGCATGCAAAGACATGGGCACGAGAAACCCGGAGGGAAAAATAGTGGCGCAACAAGGCCACCGAGGGCTTCACCCCAACGTGAGCCTCGCAATAGTAAGCGAAAATCGCCAAGAGAAGAACAGAGTTGGGATGGAGATGCAGAGCTTGCAAGTTGTATTGGCGGAGAACAGCAAAGAAGAAATCAGAGAAAGGAGGCACCAGACCGGCGATGATGGCACTCACAAAGAACGGATAGAAGGTGCTCCCCTTGCCCTCAGGCTGGTCGGAGCCGGCCTTGAGCACAGTCGCCCCCTTGCTGCCCTGCGCGACCGTCATCAGGCACGTGAGGGCGAGGTTCTTCTCCAACAAGTTCGGGGGATCCAGAGCCGGCGAGTACCAGGCCTCGGTTGGGGACTTGCGAGGCGCCATGGTGTGCCGGATGGAAAGGATTGAGACAGATCTGGAGGATTTCGGGAGCAGGAAGGAGAAGAGCCAGAAAGGGGATCTGGGGCAAGGCGAACGAGAACAAAGCAAGTAATCCTGGCCCGGGCACCTCTTTGTCAGATGGACAGTTGCCAAGGCGTCGTGGGGAAGCGTAGACGCCCACGTCCAATCAATTGCCACTTGGCTCCTAAGGCCGCAGGCTATTGGGGCCCGCGGCGCTTCATGCTTGCCCCTTCGCTTCTCTGCTAAGCCAAGCTCGGGCGCGCCTTCGGCCCGGGGGCTATTATCGGCGTTCTGGGAACGGGGGTCCCTAGACTTGCCTGCCTGCGGCCCGTGGCGTGGCTTGAGTGGGGGCCTAGTGCGGCCCAGCTTCATCAGCTCAAGCTCCAGACCCTCGCAAGGGGCCAAGCCTTGCGGGGCGGACGACATGAGGCTTCTTCAGGAGCAGCCTCATCAGGCAGGCTCGCGAGGAGGCGGAGATATCAAGGCAGGGGTGCCTCGCGAGGAGCCCATGACGCAAGCCATGATGATCGAGATTAGGCGGGCGCCGGCCTGCGCAGTGTCCTTGTTTCCCCTTCGGTGCAAAGGGAGCAAGCGCAGGCCAAGGCATCGGGCAAAGGTTACCATTCCGGTGCAACGAGACCAAGACAGGCAGAGCGGCGGGACGGAGGTCACCATGGAGCCCAAGACGGCATCATCACTAGTGCTTTTGGCAGCCGAAGACCACCTTTGGTCAGGATAACTTGTACTAGATGTTCCCCTTCAAAATGGTCAATTGTTGGCGCCCTTCCCGCTTATTATTTGGGAAGAGGTCCAGGGCCTCTATAAATAGGACTAACCACCAGAAAAAGAGAGGAGGAAAAGGAGAGAAGAGAAAGAGAGAGGGAGATCCGGACCGAGTAGAACACACCGCACCAGCTCAAGAACACCTCTCGCGAGGCCGTTCTTCCCCTGTATTGTTCATCATCAGCCCCTGAGGCAATCCACCACACCACACACTGGAGTAGGGTATTACACCACATCGGTGGCCCGAACCAGTATAAACCTCGTGTCCCTTGAGTGTTCTTCCTTCCAGCCTAGATTTCTTGCGAGCCATAGAAGCGCGAGTCGGTAGGGGAAAGATCTCCGTGCGCACCCCAGAGTTCGAACCTTAAGGGTCTGCCGGAACCCGAAATCCGACATCAACCAACCAACTTGCAACAAGTGCGTAGTTTTCTTGGTTTAGCCGGTTTCTAACGTAGATTCGTTAAGGATTTTAGCACCATTGCATATCCTTTGCATGCCTTGAGTAAGAAGAATGCACCATTTATTCGGGGACCATCCTAGGATACCGCATTCAATGAGCTTCAGAATTTACTTACACATGGTCCCGTGCTTGCATTACCCAACTTTGACAAACCTTTTGAAGTTCATTGCGATCCTAGCGGTAATGGCATAGTAGTGTGTTAATGCAAGAGAAGCGCCCAATTACTTACTTTAGTGAGCAACTTTCCAGAGCCCAACTCAATTATCTCATCTATGAAAAAGAGTTGTATGCTTTAGTGCAAGTTTTTCATGAGTGGGAACATTTTCTTCGCCCTCATGAATTTGTCATTCCTACCGACCATGAAACACTTAAGTACCTTAAGGTTCAAACTAAGTTGAACAAGCGTCATGCTAAGTGGAGTGAGTTCATTCAGTCATTTCCTTATGTCATTAAATACATCAAAGGCAAATAAAATGTTGTGGCGGATGCTCTTTCCCGCATATGCATGCTCGTTACCAAACTTGAATTGAATGTCATTGGCTTTGAGCACATAAAGGACTTGTATGCTCATGATCCTAATTTTACGATTCCTTAAAACAAATTTTTGACGCATACATATTGGTAAAACTATTACATCAAAGATTATTAGCTCATGAAAGATAACAAACTATGTATTCCCGAGTCTTCTCTTCGTTTGTTACTTTTGCAAAAATCTCATGCAGGAGGACTTATGGGACACTTTGGACGCGACAAGACCTTTGCTACGCTATCAAAGAACTACTTCTAGCCCAAGATGTTCCACGACGTCTCACACTTCACCAACAATGTTGTACATGTCACAAAGCTAAGTCTAAAGCTCAATCCCATGATCTATATATGCCACTTCATGTTCCATATCAACCATGGGAAGATATTAGTATGGACTTTGTGCTTGGTTTACCTAGAAGTAGAAACGGCAAAGATTCCGTGTTTGTTGTTGTGGACCAATTCTCTAAGATAGCTCATTTCATCCCATGCAACAAGATAGACGATGCTTCCCATGTTGCAAATCTTGTTTGTAGGGAAATCTTACGCTTACACGGAGTACCTTAGACGATTTTCTCGGACCACGACGTCAAGTTTCTAAGCTACTTTTGGAAGACATTATGCACCAAGGTCGGAATCAAGCTTTTGTTCTCTTCGGCATACCATCCTCAAACCGACGTCCAAACAGAGGTCACGAACCGGAAGCTATCTACCCTTCTACGCGTGTTGATCAAGAAGAACATCAAGGAGAGGGAAGAGTGTTTACCCATCGCCGAGTACGCCTACAATAGAGCATGACACTCTACTACTGGCAAGTCACCCTTCGAGGTCGTCTACGGCTTCAACCCGTTGTCCCCATTGGACATTCTACCCCTTCCACTACAAGAGCGCATCAACATGGACGCAAATGCACAAGTGTGCTACCTCAAAAATGCATGAAGATACAAGGCACACCATCGAGCGCCAAGTACAACGACTTGCGACTAAGCTCAACATCAACAAGCAACCCATGATATTCAACATTGGAGATCTTGTGTGGCTACACCTTCGCAAGGACCGCTTCCCCAACGAACACAAGTCCAAGCTTCTACCGAGAGCCAATGTACCCTTCAAGGTGGTTGAATGCTATAACAACAACGCCTACAAGATCAACATCCCACGTGACAAGTACTCTGTTAGCGACATCTTCGGCGTCAAAGATCTCTCTCCCTACCATGGTGATGAGGCTTTTGATCCGAGGTCAGATCCTTCCCAAAGGCGGGGAGATGATGTGGAGCATCCCACGGTCATCCCCATGGACACTACCTCAATTACCCAAGCTCCAAGTGCACCCATGACAAGAACTCGAGCACATGCTATTCGGTCGGAGGTGACATATCTCCTACTTGAACTTCCCTTACATTCGAGTGAGACATGGTTGCTGCCTAAGTTAGAAACACTATGTTTAATCAGCTACAACGCACAATCCATGGAGCTAAGAGCTGAGGAAGAAGGAACAAGCATCAACTCTTTGTTCAGCCTAGAACTTCTGGCCAGAGCCCGGAACCTCCAGCCGCCCCGGAACTTCCGGCCTCCGATGACCAAGACGAGCCCGGGCGTGCCAACTCTCGGGTTAGCCCGGAACCAGCCCGGAACGTGGCCCAGACCTTCTAGCCCCCGGAACCTCCATCTATCCAGGACCTTCCGACCCCCGAATACCAACCCAGCTACTACCATGCCAACTCTCGGGTTAGGCCGGACCTTGGCCCCGAACCTCCGACGCCCGGAACTTCTGGCCCTGCCTGAGTGCAACGACTAGGGCCGAGGCCCATGTACCCTTTTGCCCCCTACACTAGAAATAATCTTATTCTACCTACGGTTTAGGGTTAGCATTGGTTTAGCTCATACTTGAGATAGATCTTTGCTCATCCATCCGGATCTACTCCACCGAGAGAGACCGCGGCCTCTGCGGAGAAGATCCATCTTGGATTCAAGGCCTCTAATGGGAAGACCCTCAAGACCTCCTCACGGAGCAGACTACCGCCTCTTGTATTTTCCTTTGTTGTGTTTGAATCATTGGATCACTTGTTATGTTCTAGGATCTAGCACATGTGTGATTATTTTCCATTGATTTGAGTGTTTCCTCTCATTCCCTCGTGTTTCCCCCCTCGTGTTCTTTTTGTTCTTCACGGGATCCCCTCCAATCGTGAAAGATCGGGCATCTAGGGTTCTACCGTACATCACCATCTCTTTCCCATGGTGATTTGGTTTTCGATCCGAGGCCGGATCTTTTCCAAGGGGGGGGGGATGATGCGGAGCATCCTATGGACATCACCATGTCAAGAGTTCATTCAGCAAGTGACACGTGCGACATCTACTTCACATATATAAAGGTGAATCCTCTCCTTTACACATGCTCACTTGACCCCTTCGAGGATGGTATACTACTTGACCCTCCATCATGCATGCATAGATATTGTCGGAGCTTCATGAATGTCGAGGAGATGTGCAAGCACCAAGGAAAGACTACACCATCTGCGGGGGAAGTTTGGAAGAGAAGGAAGAAGAAGCATGGACAAGCTTCTAGAAAGCCCGAAACCTCCGGCCTCTTGCACGGAACTTCCGGCCATCCCGGAACTTCCGACCCTGCTGCACCGAAGTTGTCCAAGAGCGTGCCAACTCTCTAGATAGCACGGGCCTCGCCCGGAACCTCCGGCACTCGGACCTTCTGGTCGTCCCCGGAACTCCCAGCCTTGCCTGCGCAGACACTCGAGCCGAAGCCCATGTACCCTTTCGCCCCTCACTTACCCCTTCGTGGCTACCACTATATATAGTCATCCCCTCCTCCATTCTAGGGTTAGCATAAGTTTAGCTCATTTTAGAGATAGATCTTTGCTCATCCTTGTGGTTCTTCTCGATTGACAGACCGCAGCCTCTATGGAGAAGACCCACGCTTGGATTCAAGACCTCTCATGGGAAGATCCCTCGCGGATTCAAGACATCCTCACAAAGATGAACTAGTTATCGTTTCTATCGTCCTTTGTTGAATTTGGATCGTGTATCTCTTTGTGTTCATGGATCTAGCACATGTGTGATCGTTCTCGTTGATTTGAGTGTTTTCCCTCGTGATTTCCCTTGTGTTTCCCCTCGTGTTCTTCATTTTCTTCGTGGGATCCCCTCCAAATTGTGAAAGATCGGCCTTTGGGTTTCCACCCTAAATCATTACCCATCGAGACTAGGAAGTTGAGAATTCTCGGGCCATGCTTATAGTGCACATTTAGTGTTAGATCTCTCCCGTGCATATACTACTTGTTACCTCGCATTGTGGCTCGCATATCAAGCATTGTTGCATAGTCAAAAATGAGAAAAAGCTTTTAAGAAAAAGAAAAGTGAAGCAAGAGCTTTTAAGCAATAACATTGAGCCACTTTACCTAGTTCATCATCTTGGTTCATAAATACATAAGCATACTCGGGATAGTAGACGACCCGTTTATCTATTAGGTTGGTGCAGTAGCATATCTAGCCCATTAGATCAATCGAGCTAGCATCTCTCTAGTATCCGTACAAGAAGAGCATTCCCGTGGTTATACCTCTTAGAGCTCACCCCTTCATTGTGCGGGTCCCATCTATCTTCCGCGTGTGTGTTCTTCCTAGTAATATCCTTAGGTTTGATCTATTTGTCTTACTTGCGATTTGTGCATCTCTTCAACTTTTTCAACATCTTGATTAACATTTTCTTGAATTATTTGTGCCACTTCCTAACCAAGATCCTCCATAAGCCTTTTACTTGCAGGTGTGAGAAACAATACCCGGTACTAATTCTACTATTGTAGCATCACGTGGAATCGTGCTTGTTACATCCACCACTTCTAAATGATGGATAGGCCTTCTTCTTTGGTGAACCCTCTCTTCGAGGATCACGATGATGAATGCGTCTACATCACCAAGAACCACTTCCTCATCGCCCAACAAGCCCTACATCAAGAGAGTGAAGCTTTGGTGATCGCATGAAGCAACTCGCCACCGACATACAACAATCTGAAGCATGATAACGGGATTGGACGCCAGGCTCTCCAAACAAATGGACAAATTCTGCAACATGATTGTGAGCTGTGCGTCCTCCTCAACCTCATCACCAGGATGGCGCCACTCTAGTCGTCACTCATCGTCATATTCTCTTCCGATGTGAGTCCTCCTCGACGCGACAACACTCAAGACCGCCAAGCACAAGAAAATCCGTTCCATGGCAATGGCCTACAAGACTGAGTTTGAGCACGTGAGAAAGCACGGCGCCAAGAATGAGAAGTCATGGATCAAGAACAACTACCACCACATCGTCCACGTGAAGCATCTCAAGATGGCGGTGCAATTCGGCAAGAGCAACAATGCCGTGAATCCCAAGCTCAAGTGGCTCAATATGCACTCCGAGAGTCCACTCAAGCCGTTGCCTAATGCAACCATCAAGTCCATGAGCAAGAGGAAGCACTTCGTCAAGCACGACAAGAAGAAGCCGCTCGACGTGAAGAACAACAAGAAAGGCGAAACCGAGCACATATGCCTAGACCTCCTCTACACCAAGAGCGCAACCACGACGAAGCTCCACCTCCACATCAAGAGTGACACCAAGCAGATCACGTTCTTGAAGACACTCCTCCACGCCAAGTGCGCCATCAACATCGTCACTATGATGAAGAACTCCCCTACGACAAGCTCAAGTTCAGCATGCCAAAGTTCTCCAGAAGCAACGATCCTGAGGAGTACCTCTCATGGGCATTGAAAGTAGACAAGATATTTCGTCTTCACAACTACAATGAGGAAAAGTAGATCGCCATGGTATCCCTCGAGTTTCAAGACTACGTACTCATTTGGTGGGAGCAAGTGATGGAGCGACGCCGTGAGAAGGACGGGCCACCCATCACGACTTGGACACAAATGAAGGACGTCATGCGCGCTCGCTTCGTGCCTACATACTACACCCGAGATCTCTTCAAGAAGTTGCAACTTCTCAAACAAGGCTCGAAGATGGTGGAAGAATACTATCAAGAAATGGAGATCGCCATGATACGAGCTGATGTCAAAGAAGATGATGAGCAAACAATGGCACGCTTCTTGAACGGTCTCAACCACCCAATAAGGAAAATCGACGATTTCCAACCCTGCTCCAACCTTCTCGAGCTAGGTCATCAAGCCACCAAGGCAGAGCGACAAGTACAAGAATACTTCAAATATGCCAAGTACTCATCCAAGACTTACGGTTCATACACTCAAGCTACCTCTACTACCACTTCGGCACCTCCTACCTCGACTAGAGCATCACCAAGTACCTGCGAAAAGTCAAGTTCCAAGCAAACGACGCCTTCCTCGACTCATCCTCCGGCAAGCAACTACAAGAATAGGACTTATTCTTCATCGGTACCACTGGACGACCACGTCAAGACAAGTTCTATCAAGTGCTTCACATGTGGTCGTCGTGGACACAAGTCTTTCCAATGCATCAACAAGCAAACCATGATCGCCAATGATGATGGCACATATGACTCCATGAGTGAAGATGAGATGAAAGCTGTCGAGCTAGTCACCATGCACTGTCAAGTGAATGAAGAAGAAGATGCTCAAGTATATTGTGACAATGATTCAAGTCCCGCTCTCGTGGTCTCCAAGGTGTTGAAACTTCAACACCAACAAGATGAAGACCAAAGGTGTCACATCTTCCACACAAGGCCGACATCAACGGGCACTCTGTGAAAGTCATCATCGATGGAGGAAGTTGCCACAACTTGGCATGTGATGAGCTATATTCCAAGCTACAATTGGTTAAGAAGAAGCATCCCCGCCCCTACAAGGTCCAGTGGCTTCGCGACTCCGGCACTATCCAAGTGGAGGACACCGTGCACGTTTCTTTCAAGATCGGCACCTACAAGGACACCATTGAATGTGACGTCGTCCCTATGACCATGTGCCATCTTCTCTTAGGAAGATCTTGGCAATTCGACCGCGGCGTCATCCACAATGGGAGAACAAACCACTATAGCATCAAGATGAAGGGAACGGAGTATGTGCTATGACGTATGTCACCAAGACAAGTGATCGCCGACAAGCAAGCATCCACCCATCGTGAAGAGACTAGTTAGAGAGTGAACCACCACAAGGAGAGTGAGCGCCACAAGCCCAAATTGAGTGACTCTTCGCCAAGAGTGAAAAACTTAGTCCTCCTAGCCACAAAAAGAGAGATGAGAGAAGTGTGTGAGAACTCATCGAGTGTCATCCACTATGTCCTAATATGCAAAGATGAGGTGGCAAGGACTAACACGCCTAATCCTCTCCCTCTAGTGTTGTCTGATTTGTTGCAGGAATTCACGGATGTCTTTCCCGATGAGCTACCTCCTGCTCTTCCTCCTCTATGTGGCATCGAACATTAGACCAACCTCATCCCCGTCACACCTCTTCCTAACAAGGCACCATACCGCGTCAACCCCGAAGAAACCAAAGAAATACAAAGGCAAGTCCAACATCCCATAGACCATGGACATGTGCTTGAAAGTTTGATTCCTTGTGCCGTACCGGTCATTCTGGTGCCAAAAAGACACGGTAGCTTTCGCATGTGTTCCGATTGTAGACCCAGCAATGCTATCACCGTTCGATATAGGCATCCCATTCCGCGCCTTGAAGATATGCCAGATGAGCTTTTGAACTTAAAAGTGGTTACTATCAAATACGCATACAAGAAGGAGATGAACGGAAAACTGCTTTCAAAACAAAGGTTGGTTTGTATGAGTTTTTAGTTATGCCTATGGGTTTATCAGAAGCACCCGGTACTTTCATGTGTGTTATGCATTATGTGCTTTGCCCTTACATTGGTGTGTTTGTTTTGGTCTACTTTGACAACATTCTTGTGTTCAGCAAATCCCTCAAAGAGCATGTGAATCATCTTAGGGCCATTTTGCAAACTCTTAGAAAAGAACTTCTTTGTGCCAATATGGACAAATGCACTTTTGGCATTCACAAGATTGTTTTCTTGGGTTTTGTCGTATCTTCCAAGGGTGTTCATGTTGATGAGTCTAAAATTGAATCAATTAAAACTTGGCCCCAACCCACTAATTTGCAACAAGTGCATAGTTTCCTTGGTCTAGCTATTTTTTATCGTTGCTTTGTGAAAGTCTTTAGCACTATTGCCACACCATTGGATGATTTAAGGAAGAAGAACGCACCCTTCGTTTGGGGACCATCTCAATCTACCGCATTTGATGAGCTCAAATCTTTGCTTACGCATGCCCCAATTCTTGCATTACCCAATTTCACCAAAACTTTTGAAGTTCATTGTGATGCTAGTGGTCATGGAATTGGTGGAGTTTTAATGCAAGAAAAGCGAACCATTGCACACTTTAGTGAAAAACTTTCCAGTGCTCAACTTAACTATCCCATATATGCAACGAATTGTATGCTTTAGTCCGAGTATTGCATGTTTGGGAGCATTATCTTTGCCCACATGAATTTGTCATACATACCGATCATGAGACACTAAAGTTCCTTAAAGGTCAAACCAAGTTGAATAAACGGCATGCTAAATGGACTGAATTTATTGAATTTTTTCCTTATGTGAACAAGTACATTAAGGGTAAAGAGAATGTAGTGGCGGATGCTCTTTCTCGCATATGCATGTTAGTTACTCAACTTGAGTTGAACGTCATTGGCTTTGAGCATGTTAAAGATCTTTATGCAAATGATTCTACATTTGCAATTCCTTATGCCAAATGTCTTGCTAACACTTGTTGGGAGAACTATTATCTCAAAAATGGCTACCTTATGCGTGCTAACAAGATTTGTATACCCGAGTCTTCGCTTCGTTTGTTACTTTTGCAAGAGGCTCACGGTGGAGGACTTATGGGACATTTTGGGCGTGACAAGACCTTTGCCACACTCTCCTTCAAGTACTTTTGGCCAAAGATGTTCCGCGATGTGGCACGATTGACCAACAAATGTTCTACATGCCGCAAAGATAAGTCACAATCTCAATCTCATGGTTTACATATGCCACTTCCAATTCCATGCCAACCATGGGAAGATATTAGTATGGATTTCGTGCTTGGTTTGCCTAGGACCCAAAATGGAAAGGATTCCATATTTGTTTTCGTGGACCGATTCTCAAAAATGGCACATTTCATCCCATGCAATATGATAGACGATGCTTCACATGTTGTAAATATATTTTGTACAGAAATCTGGATGTTGCATGGAGTACCAACGACCATTGTGTCGGACCGGGATGTCAAGTTCCTAAGCTAATTTTGGAAGACCATATACGCCAAGCTCGGCATGAAGCTACTATTCTCCATGGCCTATCATCCACAAACCGATGGCCAAACAGAAGTCACCAACCGGACACTATCTACTCTCCTACGCATGTTGACAAAGAAGAACATCAAGGACTGGGAGGAGTGCCTACCCATCGCCGAGTACGCTACAATCGAGCTCGACACTCTACTACCAACAAGTCCCCCTTCGAGGTTGTCTACGCCTTCAATCCATTGTCCCCATTGGACATTCTACCTCTTTCGCTCCAAGGACATGCAAACATGGATGCAAGTGCAAGGGCAAGCTTTCTCAAGAAGATGCATGAAGTTACAAGGGCAAGAATCAAGCACCAAGTACATCAGATCACCACCAAGCTCACCATCAACAAGACACCAATGGTGTTCCAACTGGGCGATCTCGTATGGCTTCATCTTCGCAAGGACCGCTTCCCCAAAGAATGCAAATCCAAGATTATACCATGTGTCGATGGACCCTTCAAGCTTCTAGCATGCTATAATGACAACGCTTACAAGATTGACATCCCACGCGACAAGTACAACATAAGCGACATCTTCAATGTCAAGGACTTGGCCAAGTACCATGGTGGTGACGATCACGATCCATGGACGTGTAACACCCACGATGCGGCTATATCTCCCACGTGTCGGAGCACGACTTAGAGGCATAACCGCATAGTAGGCATGTCGCAGGAGGGGTAATCTTTACGCATCCCATGTACTGAATAAGAAAGGGATAAAGAGTTGGCTTACAATCGCAACTTCACACAATACATAAATATAGCATTACATCATCCAGAATACAATCAAGGTCCGACTACGAAATCAAAATAAAGACAACCCCAAATGCAATAGATCCCTGATCGCCTCGACTGGGCTCCACTACTGATCAACTGGGAACGAAACAACACAACAAACAAGATCCTCATCGAGCTCCCATCTGAGCTGGGTTGCGTCACCTGCACTGGCATCATCGGCACCTGCATCTGGTTTTGGAAGTAATCTGTGAGTCAGGGGGACTCAGCAATCTCACACCCTCGCGATCAAGACTATTTAAGCTTATGGGTAAAAAAGGGTAGTGAGGTGGAGCTGCAGCATTAAGCATATATGGTGGCTAACATACGCAAATGAGAGCGAGAAGAGAAGCAAAGCACGGTCATGAAATAGAAGTGATCCTGAAACTACTTACATTCAAACATAACTCCAAAGTCGTGTTCACTTCCCGGACCCCGCCAAGAAGAGACCATCACGCCTACACACGCGGTTGATTCATTTTAAATTAGGTTAAGTGTCAGGTTTTCTACAACTGGATATTAACAAATTCCCATCTGCCCATAACCGCGGGCACGGCTTTCGAAAGTTCAAAACCCTGCAGGGGTGTCCCAACTTAGCCCATCACAAGCTCTCATGGTCAACGAAGGATGTTTCTTCTCCCAGGAAGACCTGATCAGACTCGGAATCCCGGTTACAAGACATTTCGACAATGGTAAAACAAGACCAGCAAGACCACCCGCTGTGCCAACAAATCCCGATAGGTGCTGCACATATCTCGTTCTCATGGCACACCGGATAAGATAAGCATACTGGAGCCAACGTAACCCAAGTTTCCAAGGGACGGCCCTGCATGGTGCTCTAGTTTGGACCAACACTCAGAGGAGCACTGGCCCGGGGTTTAAATAAAGATGACCCTTGAGTCTGCAGAACCCAAGGGAAAAAGGCTTAGGTGGCAAATGGTAAAACCAAGGTTGGGCCTTGCTGGAGGAGTTTTATTCAAGGCGAACTGTCAAGGGGTTTCCATTATAACCCAACCGCGTAAGGAACACAAAATCAAGGAACATAACACCGGTATGACAGAAACTAGGGCGGCAAGAGTGGAACAAAACACCAGGCATAAGGCCGAGCCTTCCACCCTTTACCAAGTATATAGATGCATTAAAGTAAACAAGATATAATAATGATATCCCAACAATAATCATGTTCCAACAAGGAACAAACTCCATCTTCACCTGTAAGTAACAACGCTATAAGAGGGGATGAGCAAAGGGGTAACATAGCCAAACAACGGTTTGCTAGGACAAGGTGGGTCAGAGGCTTGACATGGCAATATGGGAGGCATGATATAGCAAGTGGTAGGTATCGCAGCATAGCAATAGAGCGAGCAACTAGCAGCAAAGATAGAAGTGATTTCGAGGGTATGGTCATCTTGCCTGCAAGTTCTCTGAGTTGACGAAAGCTTGATCCTCGTAAGCGTACTCAACGGGTTTCTAGATCACGTAATCGTCTCCCAGTTCTACCCAAAGCAAGAACACAAGCAAAGGACCAACAATCAATCATGGTGCAATGTGCAAGCAACATGATGCAAAACATGTCATGACATGCGGGGTGTGATATGCAATGCGTATGCATGCTCCGAAAGGAAAAGATTGAATCAGGCCTCAACTTGGCAAACCAAGTGTGCCACTGGAAAGATGAATTGAATTTGGTCGAAATCGATATAAAGATCACCGGAATCGGATGCACGGTTTGCAAATGGCAAGCAAAACAAGAATGGCACAATTCTGCGATTGACAGCACGATGTCATCTAGAATGCAACAAGAAAGTAAGCTACTGCACTCTAACATAGCAACAAAGCACATGGCAGTGATCTACTCAAGATGCTTGACAAAAGATGAACACTGAGCTACGGCTAAATCACAGAAGAGCGGGTTCAAACAAGCATGGCAAAAGTGCAAAAGATATCAGCATCACAGACTTAGTGAAAATAACAACATGCCAGGAATTAACATCAGGAAGACATGTTTAGATCAAGCAAACAACATGCTACAGGAACATATCATGGCAATACAAGGCATGGCATGAATCTACTCAGAGCATATAACAAAATTCCCTTACTGACCATAAGCCAAAAAGGATCATAAGATATGATGGCACCCATGTAAACATAGCAAGTTTCGTTAACAGATTTAGACTCTGCAGAAAACTGGACATGGCAAAAACAGAATTACGAAGGCCTCTTTGCGAGCTCGATTCACTCACCACAAGGCATTGCATGACAAGATAAGCATAGAATCAGCAAGAATGCATGTTCAAGAAGCTAACCATGGCAAGAACAATCTCATAGCATGCATGGATCAACTACAACAACCTTGGCAAAATTGATTAACATGTAAACAATCTACCAGGAACATTTTATAGTAAAAGTAGAGCAAGATTTAAACGTGCTAGGTCAATCCATAAAGGCAAACAGGGACATGGATGGATAGAGCATAACCATATGTCAAAATCATCCTTACCGAACATACTCAAAAGAAGCATGCATCTCACTGTAGCAACATGAATACATGGCATAAAAATAACAGCAGGGAAATGACTTAGTAAAATTCTAAGTCTCTGAAATCAACAATATTACGAGAACTACTTTGCATGCTTGTGCTAGTCACCACATTGATCACAAAAATACATGGCATACACCCCTGTAAAGATGGCATGGCATAGCCCAAAACACATGTAGAGCTCATGCTCATATGAAGCACACAATAAATGTAGCAAAAATGACAAATGCTCATAAACTGATAAAAATAGAGCAACATTTTATAGCACTCTTGCATCAACTATTTGGGCATCAAGATGGAGTCAAGCAAGCATGTCACAATGTAACAAAATGAAGAGCACAACATGATTAACATTTTGATATATTGTACGCCAAAACGGAGCTACGGGCACAGAGTTATGATGCAATTAACAGGGGCACAAAATGTCACAGACTTAGGGACTTAGCAGTTCCCAGAAGAAAAAAAACAAGAGCACGATGCACAGGGCACTAGAAAGATGCAAAACTCACCATGGGCTTCGGTCCATTACGCAGAGAGAGGCAGGCTGGGCCTGACGGGCCGGATGCGGGACAGGGCCCACTTGGAGGTCATCCTCCTCCCGATCCCGCCTAGATCGGGGAGGCAGGAGGCGACGAACGGCGGCGGGCAGCGCTCGCCGGCGACGGGGCGAGGGCGCCGGCGGGATCTGGCGGAGATGGGGCGGCGCGGGCGGTTGCCGACGTGCGGCGGAGCAGGGAGACGGCGGCGAGCGGCGCGGGGTCGGCGAGCGCGCGGAGGAGGCGGCGCGGGCGCGCGTTGACGCGGGCGGCGACGGACGGTGCAGGGGCGGCGGATCCGGGCGGCAGAGCTAGAGGCGGGCGGCGGCGCTTCAACGCCGGCGAGGTCCGGTGGCGGCGGTCGGCGGGAGGAGCGAGGCATGCAGTGGTGGAGGACGTGCGGGCGCGGGGCGGCGCTGGATGGGCTCGGCGGGCCCGCTCCGGGCCCCGCTGGCCGCGGTGGTGGGAGGAGCCGGCGGGCCACACGTGGCGGCGTGTGGTTGGTTGAGGAGGCGGCGGTGATGACGTGGTGGCTTGCGATTGGCCGGGGTGAGGTGAAGGCTGCGGTGGACACGTCCGGCGCGGTGTGGACGCGTCCGGTGGCGCGGGGAAGGTGGGATCTAGGGTTTGGACTGCGAATTTCGAAGGGGGGGTGTATTTATAGGTAGAGGGAGCTAGGAGAGTCCAAATGGAGTGCGGTTTTCGGCCACGCGATCATGATCGAACGACCGAGAGGATGGAGGGGGTTTGGATGGGTTATTGGGCCACTTTGGAGGGGTGTTGGGCTGCAACACACACGAGGCCTTTGCGGTTCCCCGGTTAACCGTTGGAGTATCAAACGAACTCCAAATGGCACGAAACTTGACAGGCGGTCTACCAGTGGTGTACCAAGGCCACTTGGCAAATATCGGTCCATTCCGAGAAAGTTTAACACCCGCTCACGAAAAGAGACAAAGGAGGACGTCGGAGGACGTAGGAGTGCCGGATTGCAAAACGGACAACGGGGAAAATGCTCAGATGCATGAGACAAACACGTATGCAAATGTAATGCGCATGATGACATGATATGAAATGCATGACATGAACAAAATGCAAAACGAAGAAAAAACCCAACCACGAAAGAAATATCGTATCGCATCTCCGGAAAAGGCAAGAGTAGGAGTACGAATATGGAAAGTTGTATCCGGGGCGTTACAACACTTCACCACTACGAGAGGATCTCGTCCCGAGATCTAGGATGGCACCGGAGGGAAAAAGAAGACGAAGATAAGAGGTAAAACTAAGTTGCTTCTTTGACAAACGAGTGAAACCAAAGAACCTTGAAAAGGTTAAACCATTTCAAGAAAGAATAGAATGGAGATGAACGAAGTTGACAATCTCCGTTAGAAAAGATGAACAAGGAAGAACCAATTTGGACAGCACTCCAGTTGAAAAGAGATGCAAGACTTCATAAGGCGAAAAGAACTTGAGCAAAGGGCACATCACTCCGGTTAAATGGATAAGCAAAGGAAAGAACATGATCTTGACACAACGAGGTGACGGGTGAAGAGATAAACATCACAATGCCTCTGGAAGAAATGAAAGAAAGGAATGGAAGGAACAGAGGGAAACAAGATCTTGAGAGAGCACCCTTCCAAGAAAGTTATAACGGAGTTGTTGGAAAACCAACAACGAAAAGGGTAAGCTTGATGTGGGCTTATAGAAAACATCTCAAAATCTTGAGGCGAAATTCTGCCACTAACGGAAACGATGGATTTGAATTGATATGCACAAGGAGACGAGAAACTATTTCACCGGGAGGATAAATGAAGAACTTGGATCATTTATAAGCACCATAAATAGCAACAATCCTTAGGGAAAGCTTTAGGTGAAATATAACCCAAGATAACTCCAATGAAGAGAATGATTGGTTGAAAAGATGTCTTGAGCGAAGAGAAAATGATGGATTTAGATATGTCACTCTTGAAAACTTGTGAAGCATGAAACACGAAGGGAAATTATCAACAATGACATAACATCACCTCAAAAGATGAGATATGAAAGAATTGCACTTCAAAATGCAAGATTAAGAATTCTTGAACTCCTCAAAACAAAACATGTGTTGGGCACCATGTTGATTAAAGAGTATAGCTTAGCAGATCAAAATTCTGAGAGAAATATTGAAGAACAATTTAAGAATGAAAAGAATCCTTGATGAACCACCATGTAGAGTCTCCATGAAGAACTCCGGTAATAAAAAGGATAACGAAAAGAAAGATAAGTTGAAAACACAAGGTGAAGCCTTGCGATGATTTAGATGGGGATTCGTGACGAGATAATGAGGAAGACTTGGAACTCCGGAAAAGAAAGATGAACAAATGAAATAAAGAATTTATTCATCATGAACAAACTTCGAATGAAGGAATTGATCACTTGGATGAAAGAAGAATAAGAATTACGATATGCGTATCCTTCACCAATTAAATTGATGACGAGCAAACGGATTTGGCATACTAATTATTCTCATTGAAAAGGATTAAGAGAGATATAGCATAAACTTGGGAAGGTCTTCTACTGACCACCGGTAGGACTGAAACCACGGTAAGGAAAAGAAATCTTGAACGAACCACCGTAAGAATTGAAAAAGAAAGTGCCAAAGACACAATTCACCGGGAAGAATTAGAAAACGAATAAAAATACTTGAGGGGATTTGATACAAGATAATGAAGAGATCATGAACTGATTAGAATATACTTGAATGATGCACTGGTAAGATTTGGATAACGAGAGCTGAAAGCTGGAATGAATAAACCCGAAATGATGGCCTCCGGAGAATCAAACTGAAAGGACTCCTGAATTACCTCGAATGGGTGAAAAGAATTCTCACAATCGAAAAACAATGATGATAGGATGGCATAAAGCTAGAACCACAAATCTTCGAGAGAACGGACAAAGATTTAGAGGAAACACTTCTTCGGTCTTCAAATGTTGATAATGACGATGCGAAACACTAACATGAGTTGTTGAGATACTCTGGGATGAAGAATGGAAAGGTTGAAATAGCGACGAAAAGAATTTGAAAGATCTTGGAGAATGACATATGACTGATGATAATTCATTCTTACGTCAAACTTTGAAATGAATTTGAGAATAACTCCGGAAAGAATAGAAGAGTCAGGTAAGATCTTGGGAAAAGACCTGTGAGTTAGGGCCCACTCAAAAGAAACACCGTTGAAGAGATTGCTTGAAAAGGAGATTGCACCGGTTGAGTTAAATAGCTTGAATGGGATAACAACCTCGAGATATCTTGAACGGATTAGGAATGAAAACACGAATCTTCTGAGATATCTTCAGCACTCCAGAACAAATGAATAGCGAGCAGTGAAAGATTAACAGGTGCACCGGCATGAGAAAGCATTTGAAACGAGGAGAGGATATGCTCGACAAAGCTCGAATTGAATCCACCGAAGAAGAAAGAGAACGAATAATGATGAACTTGAGGCTCCGTTAGGATCTTCATGAGAATCACTGGGTAGGAACATTGACGGAAAAGAATGGAGAGACTTCACATCCATAAGATGGATACTTGATTCAGAAATCTGAGTCCTTAAAGAAAAAAAAGGGTGGGTGGGCGGGAAAACAAAGACAACTTGGGCAGATGGAACGAACACCGTTGAGAGAACTTAGAGTTGATCTTGCAGATGTTGAAAATTTTCGGATCCACTTGAAGAGAAAACACGCCGGTTGAAAAGGATTGACATGATAAGCTGGAAACAAACATATGATAGATACCATATCGTATCATGTGTCTATTAGAAAGATATTCTAGGAACTACTTGAATTCCCACTTATAAACTCCTGAAACTTTCTGGTTATGTAATCAGGTGTTGGGGATACAGGGGAAGCATGATATCTCACCCAAAACTAGCAAATCCTACATCCAGCTGTATCCATCCTTCAACACATAACCAAGAAACCCTCGGAAATCATTTACCTCAACCTTCGAAAAGCATCCGTTATGCGAGTTATGGCAATACTCCCGAACTCCCGCCCCAGTACTGGGTGGCGTCGAGGTTACCTCACCAACAACTGCATAAAAGTGATTTTCAATGTCGGCAAAACTCAGGTATTCCAGAACTGCAACGATAAAATTATGACGACAACACCTCGGAGCTCAACTCCCCGGGACACTGCCACAACCCCTAAATGTCAAGAGGCACCAAGAACAATGTTCTCGTCACAAAACCATCGGAACAATTCCAAGATACCCATGTGATCCTAAAAAAATTGTGAAATTTGAGGAGAGAAGAGTCAAACTCTACGTCAGGAGGCCTCACCAGAGCGACGAAGGGACTGAGGAGTAAAAAGAATCCTACTCTCCGATATATATAATCCTATAAGACTCAAAACATTTTTCTAGACTCAACAACGTCAGCGATTCGATCAAGCAGGGGGCTCCTAAGTCGGGGAAGGCTCTGATTACCAACTTGTAACACCCACGATGCGGCTATATCTCCCAGGTGTCGGAGCACGACTTAGAGGCATACCCGCATAGTAGGCATGTCGCAGGAGGGGTAATCTTTACACATCCCATTGACTGAATAAGAAAGGGATAAAGAGTTGGCTTACAACCGCCACTTCACACAATACATAAATATAGCATTACATCATCCAGAATACAATCAAGGTCCGACTACGGAATCAAAATAAATCCCCGATCGCCCCGACTGGGCTCCACTACTAATCAACTGGGAACGAAATGACACAACGAACAAGATCTTCATCGAGCTCCCATCTGAGCTGGGTTGCGTCACCTGCACTGGCATCATCGGCACCTGCATCTGGTTTTGGAAGTAATCTGTGAGTCACAGGGACTCAGCAATCTCACACCCTCGCGATCAAGACTATTTAAGCTTATGGGTAGGGAAGGGTAGTGAGGTGGAGCTGCAGCACTAAGCATATATGGTGGCAACATACACAAATGAGAGTGAGAAGAGAAGCAAAGCACGGTCGTGAACTAGAAGTTATGAAGAAGTGATCATGAAACTACTTACATTCAAACATAACTCCAAAGTCGTGTTCACTTCCCGGACCCCGCCGAGAAGAGACGCGTGTCCTGCTCTGCCGTCTTGGGTCTCTGGATCGTATCCTCGTCGCCAGTGACCTCCCGCCACTGGTTTCCATCACCATCAACGGGATTCAACCCCTCCGTTGCAGCCGTAGAAAACACACCGCCGAACTAGGGTATGAGTTCGATCTTTTGTGCTAATTCCTTACTTCGATTCTTAGCACAATACAATGCCATGTTCTCTGCCACGTATGAAATCAATCTATCCAGAGAAAACATTCCTTAGATTAGGTTTGATTCGAAAATTAGGGTTAGGTTTCCGCCAAACTCATCTCGGACCGACCGAGTTGTATAAATCGGTCTCACCGATTTGGCTTAGGCCATTGCACTTGCACTTTTCGGTCTGATCGAAAGTTGCAAATCGGTGCGACCGAGTTCGACTCTCTGTGAAACCCTAGCAATCTCGGGGCCACCGAACTGTGACTCGTTCTGACCGAGTTCACTAGTTTAGACTCCAAAAGTTGCTTCATTGTCACCAAGTTTAACAAATAGGTAGCTCCGAAATGATTTCTGTGGAGAACTAAAACTAAGTTTTTGACTCATCTGTTTTGCAAAAACTCTACACTTTGTGATGCTCATCCACTCTACCTCATCTATATATCTATTCACGGGGTTTGCTATCAGTTTGCTTGCGAGTATGTCTGACTAGACAGATAGCCAGAACAAATCAGAAGAGCAAGTGCACATGAGTGAGGGCACTAGTCCCTCAAGCAGCTATGATGATGGCAGCAGGAGCACTCCAAGCAATTTGCCCAAGGCAACCACTAGATCAAGGAAGAAGAAAACATCAGATTCTAAGGATGAGGACTATGTGGCTACAGAGGAAGAAGTTAGCTCCAAAAAGAAAGTGCTGAAGAAGGAATATGGTACTATTGCTACAACGAAGCCTGGATTGCATAAGAAGGCCCCTGCCAAGAGGGTGCCAACCTTAAAGGCTAGGGTCTCAACTGCTGAAACATCTAAGCCAACTGAAGAGGCTGTTGGAGAGAGAAAAGGCAAAGGCTGAGAAGGCTACAAAGATGCCAAGTGTTGAGGAGGCATCTCAAGTTTTTCTGAAGTCAAAACAGGATCAGCTTGCATATCTAATTCAAGCAACTTTCAGGATTGAGAAAGTCTTGGCCACCCTGAACAAGAATCTGGAGAGCTTGGAGAGGATCATAGAGAACAAATTTTATGATCTTGATCTTAAAGTAACAGAGATACAGTCAGTTGTTGAGCAGCTCCAGGAGGAAGCACAGGAAAGGAAAGGGCAGGCTACTATAGATGCTTTTCAGAGAGTGCCCAGAGGTCAGAGATCTGCTGCAGTGCCAGTGCCTGACACTAGAGCGACTACTTCAGCACCAGCAGCAACAGCTCTAGTGCCACCTCCAGTTGCCACTCCACCAGCTCCAACAATATCAACTAATGCCTTCGTCCTTGGAATTCCCTCTACACCACCTCCCGAAGATCAAGCCTAGAGAGACGCATAGCACTATGCATTTTCAAACTTTTTGGTAACTTGTTGCCAAAGGGGGAGAAGTGTATAGATCATAGGTTTCGAGAGAGAGTGATTTGCTTCTTTGTCTTTCTTGCTATTTGGTTGATACTTTTGTGTGTGATCGCTTGATACTTTATGTCTGTGTGTGAGATACTTGTATGATCATGTGTTTGATCATATTCTACTTTAATGTTTGCATGGATGATATTATCTTTTATATATCCCTATATGATCATTCACTTTGCTTAGTGATGAGTGCATGTTTTAATTCCTATCATTTTGAGCGCTCCACCAAGATGTATGTGACATGGAAGACTGACCCATGCTCCTAATCGATTGTGCATTTGCATTCAAAAGCAAATCTTAAATAATGCACAAATTTAGGGGGAGCTCTTGCTTATCACATACTTCTCAAGCGAAGATGTATTTTAATCTTATTATCATTTGTCCAAGCTTTGATCTATATGTTGTCATCAATTAAAAAAAGGGGGAGATTGAAAGTGCCACTATCCCTGGGTGGTTTTCATAATTCCTAACAACATATAGCTCATTGAACTAATGCTATTTCAAGATGATCATTTCAGAAACTTCAATGATTGGCATGGCATGGATTAGGAATGTGGACCCCTCAAAATGCTAAGGACTCATATTGGCTCAAGATCAAGACTCTACATTTTCATTTTAGTGATCCGAGATCACACTGAGTCCATAGGAAAAGCCAATACTATTAAAACGGGATGAGGTGTCGCTCAATGGCTTTCTTGCTCAAAATGCTTAGTGATATGCTCCAAAAGCCCTCAACCACTTTCTCATATCCACATATATCCCAAACCAAAAGTCAAACTCGGCCCTACCGATTTGATCTATCCGCTGCCACCGAGTTCATTTGACATAGCCACTACCAGAAACCCTAGTCACTTCGGTCTCACTGATAGGGATCTCAGTCTCACCGAGATGGGATTGCAGACTCCCTATTTCCCTTCATAACCTTTCGGTCCAACTGAGATGAGCGATCGGTCCCACCGGGTTTGCAATGCAAACTCTTAGTTTCCCTTTCGTAACGTTTCGGTCTCACCAAAATGAGCGATTCGGTCCCACCTAGTTTGCCTAACCAACTCTTTGTTTTCCTATTACCAAAATCAGTCCCGCTGAGTTTGTGTAATCGGTCTCACTGAGATTGTTATGCCCTAACCCTAATGAAATCGGTTCCACCGAGTTGACATGTCGGTCCCACTGAAAATCCTAACGTTCACATTTTGAACTAAATCGGTCTGACCGACTTTTCTGATTCGGTCCAACTGAGTTTGGTAAATTGTGTGTAATGGTTAGATTTTGTGGGGGGCTATAAATACCACTCCACCCACTCTTCATTCGTGGAGAGAGCCATCAGAACGTGCCTACACTTCCAACATACATTTTCTGAGAAAGAACCACCTACTCATGTGTTGAGACCAAGATATTCCATTCCAACCATAAGAATATTGTTCTCTATCCTTCCCCAGGTTGCTTTCCACTCAAATCATCTTTCCACCAAATCCAAATCTATGAGAGAGAGTTGAGTGTTGGGGAGACTATCATTTGAAGCACAAGAGCAAGGAGTTCATCATCAACACACCATCTATTACCTTTTTTAAATAAATACTAAAATAAACTAGATGAAAAATGATGAATGTTGAAAAAAGAATCGAATAATTTGGAGGTCATATGGTTTCCTAGGGAATTCCTAAGCTGAAAGAAATGATCTATTTATTAGACTCGGCAGACACAAGCCATGAGAAAAATGTTCACCGCAACTGGATTAGTAGAGCATGAATTTAGGAGTATGAAGAAATTTGAATCATCAAATTTGGATGTGAAATTATTGCTCTAGAATTATTTGAAATCTTCAGGCAAATAAAAATAGAAAAAAAAATTACTCTGATGGGTTGAGCAGAAACACGCCTTGGGCGCAGTATAGTTGCCTGGAACCTCTCGGGCAGGCCCAGTCGCTTTGGCCGCACGGAGGGCGGCCAACGTCGAAGGTGTATTCTCTGGATAACGCTTTCCCAGCGCGAAGGCGGCCTCAAAGGAGCCCATCTCCACTTACAGACACGTCGGCGCAGCTTTGTTCGCTGACAGTGGCCCCCACCTGGCCCACTGGTCAGGTTTGACCGCGGTTCGTGCACGTCTTCTCCTCTGGCCGAACTGTGGTGCCACTCCGGCGAGGCTCACCAGCGAACGGTGGCGCCGTTCGGGAAACTGGGGCCGTCCACGAGCTCAGGAGGCTGAGGCAGTCCTGTGGGTTCCCTCCTTGGTCACTGGAGTGGACGGAGTTGCCAGCGGCGAGGTCCTCCCTAGAACTCCGGCGGAGGTGGAAGGGGAACTTTGCCCCTGATCATTCCCGAGCTAAATTGAAAGGTGGGATTGTTTCTTGAGATCATTAGTGTGATATTGGTGGAGAAAGTGGAGAGGGGTGGCTCTAGTAGTGTAGGAATCGACCAAACGACGGCGGCGGTCGCCTCAGTCGGAGGTGAGGAAGACGACCGCTTCCGGTCGTTCTTCTGTTCGATAGAGCTCAGAGGGGGCGAGGTGCTGATGGTGTTGGAATCATGCCCCGGGTGGCCTTTTAATAGGGAGGGTGAGGCGGTTCCGCGACCTCTGTATATAACCACAGCGGCGGTGGCCACTACTCCGGTGGGTGAGCCCGGTGAGGTTGGTAGGCGGTCTGGTCGTTGCACGGTCGGTGAGTCGCGAACGAGCTCCGACCGCTGGCAATCAAGATGAGAGGGGCCCCGTAGAGGCGTGGCGGTATGTGGTTTGACAGGCGGTGCCCCTGGTCAGCGTGGATGGCGGTGGTCAGCTCGTTTGCGTGAGAGCGGCGGAGGGCGAGTTAATTACACGATAGTACCACATTTGGGGCGATGGTGGCGAATTGGTACCACTTTTGGTAATTTTTACATGCCAGTACCACGTTTGGGTCGAACCGTTGCAAATCGGACTAAACTTCGTATTTCTACATATTGACGCTGGAACTGAACGCCCGGGCCCGCGCGTCAGCTGCCACGCTGGGGAAACGGCACCCGCCCGCTCGCTCAATACGTGCGGTCCGGCTCAAACCGGACCGGCCCGTGCTCCACTATCTTCCTCCTTGCTCGTGCCTCCCTCCTCGCTCCTCTGTCGCCCCCCTCGTCGCCGCCCACAGCGTTGCTGGACCGGACCGCCACTGCCTGCCATGGTTTTCAAAGACGAAAGCAGTGACGACACATCCAGCTTGTCATACATGCACTCGACCTCATCCATGGACGGGCTTAACCCGGTGATTTTCCTTGAGCTAGGTTTAGGGTTAGGGTTTCAAATTTGGGGCTTTTTTATTTGGTTGATTTCGCTGGGTTTTGATTTGGGCATTTTGTTTGTATGAGCTTTGGTAGGTCCCTTTCAGCGTTGAAGATCCAGATTACCAGGGGCTTGAGCTGGAAACGATGTCACCATGTGACAAGCACGGCAAGGCATCTGAGAGGCTTGTCGCATTTGAAGGAACAGACACGGGGAGAAGGTTCTTAGCATGTGCAGAGCCGGTATGAATTGTAGGCTGATAGTGGGATATTATATTTAGGTTGATAGTGTCATATTATTGTTGGTTTGACAGTGGCATTCTTCTTGCTATCATGTGACTTCAATAGGTTTTATGTTGTTGTTGTGGCATTTTTATGTAGTTGAATGATAGTGCACTATTAATTATGTTGTTGTTACACTTTTGCTCCTGTTTGGAACTAAATATTGAGTGAACTATTACTTTTATGTTGGGATGCACCTGCTGTTATGTATCTAAATGCTACAAATATTGAGTTGAATGGATAGTATGTACTCCATATGGTTTGGTAGTTCACCAAGTTTGTAGTTTGAGATTGCTCTTGTTTTGTAGTTGATTAGCAAAATCTAGTTCAAATGTGTAGTTGAGTGGTGCTGTAATTTGTCATGTTGTTATTTAGTGGGTATGTACACCTCAATTACTAGTGTAGCTTAGTGGTGCTATTATTACCAATGTAGAAAGGAAAAACAGTGCTATTGCTTTGCACTAGTTATTTACATATGGTATGAACTAACTTGTTTATTTTTTATCTTTTCGCTCTTTTTGCAGGAAGGGCAGAATTGTGGGTTTGTTGAATGGGTTGATCAATAGTGGCCCCCAACAATGCAAAATGCATTGTTGAAGCTGTGGGCAATGGTTGAAGATAGCAAGATTGCTAGGGTGAATGATAATCTTGAAAGTTTTTTCACTATCCACCATCTAACAGAAGAGAAGAACAAGTTGGAGGCCAACTATGACAAGCTAGTCCAAGATGTGCATGAGCTTATGAGCTTCCAGGAGGAGTGGGTGGTGGATTTCAGACATCTGCAGTCTGCCATTACATATCAGCATGAATGCAGAAGTGAACTAGTGGCTGATATGAAGGCACATATGGCAAAGAAAGATGCAGAGTCTGAGAAGCTTAAGCAGAATTATGAAGTGCTACTGAACCTGACAAGAGCTCAAGCTACAGTCATCCAGAACCTGAAGTTGAAGCATATTACAGAGAAGCAATTGCTTAGTGAAGCTAAGATGAACTTGGAGTTGAAGAATGCATAGCTCACAAAGTCTGAGGAGAAGCTCACCCAAGATAAGCTAGAGTTGAAGTTTCAGGTTGCTGATTTAATTAAGGGAAAGGAAAAGCATGGTGAAGAGATGGGGCAGCTAGAGCTTCAGTTTGCTGAGATGATGAAGGAAGAGGAGAAGCTAAAGGAGAAGATCAAGGGGATCCATGCCATCTTAGAGAAGTGATGAAAATGAATATGAGACTAGTGGGAAATGCTGGCCTTTTTGGCATGTTGGTTGTGTAGTGTATGGCTCTACTAAATGTGAACTTCTCTAAGATGAACTATGGCTGTGTATGTATGTCGTAAATATGCTTTTCATCCTTTTGTGAGAAAAGGATGAACTATGCATCAAAACTCCACTATGTATTGTGAACAATGGTTGTGTACCCTATAATATGTTGAACTCCAGTTACTATTGTGTGTTATGTTTGCTAGACTTGAAAAGGTGATATATCATGCATTGGAAGATGGATTAGATATTCTGTGTTATGTTTGCTAGACTTCAGATTATGATTTCTCATGCACTAGGTTTTATATTAGATGATTATGTTAGCATTGGCAGACTATTTGATGGTTATGTCGACCCCGAGGCACCGTAAACCCTAATGCTTAGCAAAAGGTGGCTCCATCGACCCCTAGCCACCATAAACACTAATGCTTAGGTTTTAGTGGTTCCGTCGACCCATAGCCATCATAAACCCTAATGCTTAGGTTTTAGTGGTTTCGTCGACCCCTAGCCAGCATAAAC
The DNA here is from genome assembly GCF_056163025.1 of Triticum urartu. NCBI lineage: Eukaryota > Viridiplantae > Streptophyta > Magnoliopsida > Poales > Poaceae > Triticum > Triticum urartu. The sequence goes on along the minus strand of NC_141876.1, from coordinate 252,590,888 downwards.
ACTAATCCTTAGGTTTTAGTGGTTCCGTCGACCCCTAGCCAGCATAAACACTAATCCTTAGGTTTTAGTGGTTCCGTCGACCCCTAGCCACCGTAAACTCTAAAGGTTAGGTTTAGGTGACTCCGTCGACCCCGAGGCACCATAAACCCTAATGCTTAGGTTTAGGTGGCTCCGTCGACCCCAAGGCACCCTGAGGCACCATAAACCCTAATGCTTAGGTTTAGGTGGCTCCGTCAACCCCGATGCACCGTAAACCTAATGCTTAGGTTTAGGTGGCTCCAGCGACCCCGATGCACCGTAAACCCTAATGCTTAGGTTTAGGTGGCTCCGTCGACCCCGATGCACCGTAAACCCTAATGCTTAGGTTTAGGTGGCCCCGTCGACCCCTGTAAGTGCATCTAGTGCCACCCCTAGTTGGTTTTGGAGTATTGACGACAAACCTAGTTGAGGGACTAATGTGTTTGTGAGAATTGCAGGACAACACAGGTAGAAGTCCCTCATTGATTCGGTTTTCCTACCAGAGATGACCCCTAAAAATGTATGAAGACATTGAAGTCAAAGGTGGTATGTGAAGACATTCACATTGAAGACTATGACAAGAGAAGACATTGCGTGAAGACTTAGCAGTTTTGTCGTTCTATGTTTTTCTTTGTTGAGTCATAGGAACCACCGTACTGTTAAGTGGGGTCCAAGAGAACCAGTCAGAATGACTGAAATGATGCTTAACCAAAATCCTATATCTTCAAGTGAAGACTATCAGAGCAAATCTTGTCCAGAGTTGGATAAGTCAGCTTTGCTTGTAGCCCAAGTAAAGTTGCCGTGTGTGTTTGAAATCTGACTGTTGGAACACGTGTCAGTTCCTTAGTGACCCAGGGTCATTTCGGACAAATCAGGTCGGGTTGCCTAGTGGCTATAAATAGCCCACCCCCTACAACCATAAACGGTTGGCTGCTCAGAGTTAGAGTATGGCTTTTGTCGTTTGAGAGCAACCCACCTCGAAGCCTTTGAGAGAGAATTCCTTGCGAGGATAAAGCCCTAAACACCCAGAGCCAAAGAGTGTTAGGCATCACTTAAGTCTTCTTGTCTGTGTGATCTGAAGACTTATTACACTTGAGGACTGTGAATCCTCCAGCCGGTTAGGCGTCGCGTTCTGAGCATCCAAGAGTCATTGTGGATCGCCGGTGAACGAAGTCTGTGAAGGTTTGGAAGTCTACCTTGAAGACTTACCAGAGTGATTGGGCGAGGACTGGGTGTCCTTAGCTCAAGGGGAATAAGGTGAAGACGAGGTCTTCTGAGTTGAATCTCAGCCTCCCTAACCAGACGTACACTTGTCACAGCAACTGGAACTGGTCCAACAAATCATTGTCTTCAACGAGTCACTGGTTTCGTCCTTCCCTTCCCTTTACTTACTGTTGGTCCTTGTGAAGTCATTATACGATTGCAACACCATTTGGCTTCACTGAGTGATTACTTGTTCTGATTGGCTTCACAATATCTTCCTACCTGATCCTTACTGCCTAGCTGCTATTAGTCATTGTGCTTTCACTTCATTGAATACTTGACTATGGTTTGCCTAGTGTAGTCTACCTTCCGCTGCATGGTAATAGGTTTATTTCTATCGTTTGTCTTCGAAACTTACATGTTTTGAAGACTTTCATAAAAATCGCCTATTCACCCCCCCCCTCTAGTCGATCACTAGCACTTTCAACCCCGAGCCACCGTAAACCCTAATGCTTAGGTTTAGGTGGCTCCGTCGACCCCAATGCACCGTAAACCCTAATGCTTAGGTTTAGATGGCTCCGTCGACCCCGATGCATCGTAAACCCTAATGCTTAGGTTTAGGTGGCTCTGTCGACCCCGAGGCACCGTAAACCCTAATTCTTAGGTTTAGGTGGCTCCGTCGACCTCGATGCATTGTAAACCCTAATGCTTAGGTTTAGGTGGCTCCGTCGACCCCGATGCACCGTAAACCCTAATGCTTAGGTTTAGGTGGCTCCGTCGACCCCGAGGCACCGTGAACCCTAATGCTTAGGTTTAGGTGGCTCCGTCGACCCCGATGCACCGTAAACCCTAATGCTTAGGTTTAGGTGGCTCTGTCAACCCCGATGCACCGTAAACTCTAATGCTTAGGTTTAGGTGGCTCCCTCGACCCCGATGCACCGTAAACCCTAATTCTTAGGTTTAGGTGGCTCCGTCGACCCCTAGCCACCATAGACACTAATGCTTAGGTTTTAGTGGTTCCGTTGACCCCTAACCACCATAAACACTAATGCTTAGGTTTAGGTTGGTTCATCGACATGACCAGATAGCAAAACAATGCCATTAAAATATGAACATAAACCATCAAGTTATCCACCCAAGTGGCATCAATCCATGAACCATCAAGTTATCCCCAACAGAACCAGAACCATCAAGATATCCACTAGCATCAGCACAAGTTGCTTTAGTGGCATGAAACCCAAAAGAAAACACATTGTACTAGCATCAAACTCTAAATAATACACATTGTAGCATGACTACAAGTTGTTGTGCCATCAAAGCAAAATAAAGCACAACGTATCATCAGCACAAGTTGCTGCAGTGGCATCAAACCAAAATAAAGCATCAGCAGAAGTTACTGGAGTGACATCAAACCAAAAGATAACATTCCACATTGTAGTAGATGCCCATTGTAGCATCAGCAGAAGTTTGCATCACCTTCTTCCACCTCTACTACCATTGAACCAGGCCATCCATCCAGTGTGTGTGCCATCAGTTGGTGGAGGAGCACTAGAAGTTGAGGCACCATACTGCCTTGGGGCAGAGAAAGGCCTTGAAGAATGAGCACCTCTCCCAGCAGAAGATTGAGCACTAGAAGATGCTCTTCCAGATCCTCTTCCACCACCAGTCCTTCCAGCACCTCTACCAGCACCACTTCCACCACCTCTACCAGCAGCACTTCCAGTTCTTCCAGCTCTTGGTGTTTGTGCAGGAGCTCTAGTTGTTGGTGTAGGAGCTCTAGTTATTTGTGCAGGAGCTCTAGGTGTTGCTGAAGCAGCTCTAGGTGTTGCTGCAGGAGCTCTAGTTGTTGGTGCAGGAGCTCTAGGTGTTGCTGAAGCAGCTCTAGGTGTTGCTGCAGGAGCTGTAGGGGCAACACCTCTTCCTTGTGAATTCCTTGCAGCAGGCTTGGCAAACAATTCAAAGGAAACACACCTAATAATACTACAAGTAAGAAATGTACAAGGGACAAAGGTAATTTACATAAACATCAAAGTGAAGAACTAGTTCAAAGGGGCTTACCACATGTTTGTTCTTTCTTAAGGCCAACTCAGGTTTCAACTGTTTAAGGCAGCTTGTGTATTTATGCCCTTGTAATCCACAATTGCTACAAGTTATTGTCCCCATTCTTGAGGTGGACTTTGGCTTTGGAACTTCAAATTTTCCCTTTATCCTCTTCTCTTTCTTTCTTCCTTTCTTGACTTTAAATGCTGGTGGTTCTATGTCTGGACCTGGGGTCTTTGTCCAGTCATGCTCACCAGGGACAGGATATATCATTGGTTCATATGCTGCCAAGTATTATGGTTTCTTGAAAATTTGCTTACATAGTCCTCTGGAAACCTTTTTGCCTTGTTAATTGCTGAAATGGCATGGTTACATGGGATGCCACTAAGGTCCCACTTTCTGCAACCATAGGTTTCAAGTTCCAAATTAACAGCATGTGTTTGCTCCCCACTTGTTACTTGCCACAAGTTAACACCTGCTTGAATGGGTTTGCAGTACCTAACCCTTTCCTTTTCAATCTCCAACTTCTCACTGTAATGTGGTGTGATCTCCCATCTAGCTTCCTTTCCACTCTCTCCATTCCTGTGCCTCCTAACCATCTGCTTATCATTTATGCCATCACACATAGTTCTTATTGGTTTTTTCCTATGATCTAGGATGTACTTGTTAAACACCTCAGACAAATTGTTGACAACCAAGTCAGTCTTGCTATTTGTATCAAATTCATGCGTAGCCCAGGTCTTCTTGGGTATTGCACTAAGCCACTGCCAAGCTTCCTCACTCTCAGCTTTGAGATCATCCATTGCTTTATTAAATTTGTGTTCATTATATGCATAAATGGCATTACCCATGCACTTCTTAAGGTCTTCCCCCCTAAAGCCAGCATTTTGGAAGTTTGCATATATGTGTCTTAAGCAGAATCTTTGATGAATGTTAGGAAAAACTCTATCCACTGCATACAGTAGCCCCTGGTGCACACAATTTAAATAGCTAAGCTACTATCTAATACACATGTAAACACATATTTAGCAGGCAATGCAAGGTGGATAGACATACCTTCTGTCTGTCAGACATTATAGTATATGTACCATACTTTCCAACTTCTCCTCCAAGACAAATTTTCAGTTGGTGTAGAAACCAGCACCAGTTTGCTTTGTCCTCTTGTCCAACAATGCCAAATGCCAGCGGGTATATGTTGTTATTGCCATCTCTACCAGTGGCAGCAAGGATTTGTGCACCAGTGGTCAGCTTGATAAAACATCCATCAATACCTAAAACATGAAGTAAACATAACATGTTAAATGCATTTATATGTGCAAGCTATTGAAACTAACAACATCAAAGTAGTGTACAAGCTAAAATAAACTAACCAATGAATGGTCTACACCCCTGTAGAAATCCCTCCCTTGTTCCATTGATGCAGTAAAACATGGCATGGAATCTGGGTCCTGGATGTGGGATTTTTTCAGTGGTTATTGGAGTTACAGTGGTGACTACAACTCTACTCACATGGTTTGTATCCATGACAGTCTGAGCATAGTCTCTCAGCCTTGGGTATTGCTTCTTATGATCTCCCAACACGGCCTCAACAGCTAGGTTTTTTGCCCTATATGCCATAGCCTTGGGCACATCCACACCATACTTTTCCATGCAGGCATCAATAAGTGTATGTATGCTAGTAGTGACATAAGATCTAAAAAGTGGCTCATATTGCTTTGCAAGCCACTTGGCACTTACCCTGGTTGTTTCAGTAGAACTGGGGCAAGTGTGTTGTAATCTCGTCTTCTTAATTGCAAAAGTGTTTTCCCCTTTTATAACAGCTGCCACAATGCAGAACTTGCATTGTGAATTCTTGCAATGCACAATGATCCTCTGATCTGAGTTCCTGTGATACTTGAAGTCTCTGCACTGAGTGATGTGCAAGCTCAACAAAGCATCTCTGAATTGATGTTGATCTATGAAACACATATGCAGTTATAGTTGTTGGTGTGGTTGCTCCAAATCCTCATTGTACCACACTCTAGGTGGCCTCTTCTTTGCCCTGCTCTTCCTTCTTTGAGGTAGCACAAATGCTAGTGGCTGAAACCCATCATCTTCATTGTCCTTCAGTAAACTATTATCTTCTTCATCTGATGATGGTTTCCAATCAAGTTGCACTTCTTCTAAAACACTGGAATGTGACCTTGTTGTTGGTCCCCTCCTTACTTGCAGCTTCTGCTTCTTCTTTGTTGGCACAGATATTTTTTCTTCCTCTTCTGGAACAATAGGGTCATCATCTTCCAAATCAAATAATTCCTCTACCTCTGTGTCACCCTCATAATGCACTTGTGTAACACCCCGGATGTAACTTTCCCAATTTGTACTCCAACTCTTGCCGTTTCCGGCGTTAAGTTATATTTATTTCTCGGGTTCGGGTCTTTGTCTCCGTGTGTTGTTGTCTTTTTCATGCATCTCATATCATGTCATTATGTGCATTGCATTTGCATACGTGTTCATCTCTTGCATTCGAGCATTTTCCCCGTTGTCCGTTTTGCATTCCGGCGCTTCGTTCTCCTCCGGTGGCCATTTCTAGCTTTCTTTCGTGTGTGGGGATTAAACATTTCCGGATTGGACCGAGACTTGCCAAGCGGCCTTGGTTTACTACCGGTAGACCGCCTGTCAAGTTTCGTATCATTTGGACTTCGTTTGATACTCCAACGGTTAACCGAGGGACCAAAAAGGCCTCGTGTGTGTTGCAGCCCAACACCCCTCAAATTTGGCCCAAAACCCACCAAACTCAGCTCCATCATCTAGAGCGTTCGATCACGATCGCGTGGCCGAAAACCACACCTCATTTGGACTCTCCTAGCTCCACTTATGCCTATAAATAGTCCCCTCCATTTCGGATCTCTCCTCCCCCACGAAACCCTAAAATTCCCTCGCGCCGGCCGGACGTGTCCGACCCGGCCGTACGAAATCGCCGCCGCCGCCTCAGCCTACCAGACGCCGCCACGTGGCGGGCGGACCACTTCCCCGCCAGCCGCTCCCGCCGGCCCGCCCAGGCCCGAGGCGGGCCCGCTCCCGCGCCTCTCCGGGCCAGTCCCAGCCGCCGCCTCGCGCCCGTCTTCCCCGACGCCGTGGAGCCGCACCGCCGCACGCCACCTCGCCGGCGAGCCCCGCCGTCGCTGGCCTCGCCTCGCGCCGCCACCTCCGGACGCCACCGCGCCGCCGCCGCTCCACTCCACACCGGCCGCCGCCTCCTCCCCGGATCCGGCGCCCCCAAGTTCCTCTCCAGCCTCCCCCCGCGGCAAGTCCATTTCCGGCGAGCTCCAAGTCCGGCAGCTACAGTAACTCCGGCGGCCTCGGTTCCCGTGCAAATCTGGATCTGAGATCTAGATCGGTTGACTTTCTCTCTCGAAACCCTAATTTTTATGCCTACTTTGACCTGCCGTAACTTTGCATCCGTAGCTCCGATTTGGACATATAGCATATCAAAATGTTCGTCTCGACGAGTACATCATTTCATTCCATTGCATCATTTTCATTTGAGCTCATCTTGATGCCCAAAATGCTGTTAGAAGGAGGCTTCGTGAGTTAATTGTCAGATCTGCTAGTTCATCTTAGACTTTTGTCATTTTTGCCACGATTATTGTGTGCATGCTATGCCTGTGAGTCCTTCAAATGTTTTGTTAAGAATTTTGTCTTCTTTCCAGAGGTGCAACCCATGCATTTTTAGGATGCATGTGGTGACTTATGCAAGCTTGCAAAGTGAGGCACCCGGTAAATCTGTTTTCAGGGACTTAGTAGTTTTCACTAAGTCTGGGATTATTTAGTTCATAATGCCATATGTTCAGCTTGTTTCCTAGTGATCCGTGCCTCTTTTGAGGATGATCAGTAAAGGAGTTTTGTTAATCATGTTATGCTCTATCCATTCATGTCTTTGTTTGTAATTATGGAGCAACCTAGCTTGAGTCAATCGAGCTCTACTTTTGCTTCATTGTGAATCTGGGCAGATCGTCAACTCGTTTGCGATTTTGCCCATGTTATTGTAGTTGATCCGTGCATGATATGCCATTGTTCTTGCCATGTCTAGCTAGAATTTTGTGCCTTCTTTATGGATGTATGCTTGCCTTGCCATGACTTGCACCATGGTGAGTGCATCGAGCTCGTTTACGTGCCTTCGTGAGTTATGTTTACGTGCCATGACTTGCACCATGGTGAGTGCATCGAGCTCGTTTACGTGCCTTCGTGAGTTATGTTTCAGCATGTCTCAGTTTTCACTAAGTCTGAAAACTGATTGTGTTTTAGCTAAGTTCGTGTGCCCGTTAGTATATTTTTTTGAACCCTTTTGGCCCCAGGTCACTTTGGGTCTTTTGTTAAGCTTGTTGAGTAGCTCGATTCCATGTTCTTACTTGTCTTAATCAGGTCATGTTTCATGTTGTTTTGCTGCTCCGAAGAGGGCTTCGTGATCTGAAATTTCAGACAAGTGTTAATTTCACTAAGTCTGAAATCTGTTTTGCATTTGCGTTTTTGACATACTTGTTTGGACCTCATAATGGATGAATTGGCCGTCGCTCAGTGCTAGTCTTTTGTTAATCATCTTGTGTGCATCCCTTCCATGTATTTTGTTGTCATGTTTGGTGGATGTAGCATGTTCATCTCATTGCATTTAGATGCCTACTTGCTGTAAATCGCAGACCGATGTCAATTTTGAATTGCTTGCGATTTCCAAACCGTAACTCCGATTCCAATGATCTTTATATCGTTTTCAAGCGATTTCATCTTATATTTCCAGTGGCACCCTTGGAATTCCAAGTTGAGGCCAGCTTCATGCATTTCCTGTCATATCTTGCATTTTGCATCCCGCATCGCATCCCGCATAGCATATCATCATTGCATCATGTCGTTTGATCCTTGCACGTGGTTGACTGTATACTTGTTGCTTGTTTGTCTTGTTTGGGTAGAGCCGGGAGATGAGTTCGCTACCGAGGAGCCCGTTGAGTTTGCTTGTGAGGATCCAGTCAACTCTGACAACTGTGCAGGCAAGATGATCACACCCTCGAAATCACTACTATCTTTGCTATGCTAGTTTGCTCGCTCTTTGCTATGCCAATGCTACGATGCCTACCTTTTGCTTGTCAGCCTCCCAATTGCCATGTCAAACCTCTAACCCACCTTGTCCTAGCAAACCGTTGATTGGCTATGTTACCGCTTTGCTCAGCCCCTCTTATAGCGTTGCTAGTTGCAGGTGAAGATTGGAGGCCGTTCCTTGTTGGAACATTTATTTACTTGTTGGGATATCATTATATTGCTATGTTATCTTAATGCACCTATATACTTGGTAGAGGGTGGAAGGCTCGGCCTCTCGCCTAGTGTTTTGTTCCACTCTTGCCACCCTAGTTTCTGTCATATCGGTGTTATGTTCCCGGATTTTGCGTTCCTTACGCGGTTGGGTTATAATGGGAACCCCTTGATATTTCACCTTGATTAAAGCTTTTCCAGCAATGCCCAACCTTGGTTTTACTATTTTCCACCTAGCCCTTTCTTTCCCTTGGGTTCTGCAGACTCAAGGGTCATCTTATTTTACCCCCCCCCCCCCCGGGCCAGTGCTCCTCTGAGTGTTGGTCCACCTGTCAGCTGCCGGTGGCCACCAGGGGCAACTCTGGGCTGGCCTACCCGTACCTAAGACAATCTGAGTGTGCCCTGAGAAAGAGATATGTGCAGCTCCTATCGGGATTTGTCGGCACATTCGGGCGGTGTTGCTGGTCTTGTTTTAACCTGTCGAAGTGTCTTGAGTTACCGAGATACCGAGTCTGATCGGAACATCTTGGGAGGAGGTCTATTCCTTCGTTGACCGTGAGAGCTTGTCATGGGCTAAGTTGGGACTCCCCTGCAGGGATTGAACTTTCGAAAGCCGTGCCCGCGGTTATGGGAAGATGGGAATTTGTTAATGTCCGGTTGTAGATAACTTGAACCTTAATTAATTAAAATGAATCAACTGAGTGTGTTACCGTGATGGCTTCTTCTCGGCGGAGTCCGGGAAGTGGACATGGTGTTGGAGTAATGTTTGCGCAGGTTGCCCTCTAGCTTCTCGCTCGTGCTTTGCATCCTCTTCTCGCTCTCTTTTGCGATAAGTTAGCCACCATACTTGCTAGTCGCTTGCTGCAGCTCCACTCATATTTTACCTTGCCATACCTATAAGCTTAAATAGTCTTGATCGCGAGGGTGCGAGATTGCTGAGTCCCTGTGGCTCACAGATTCCTATTACACCAGATGCAGGTCCAGGTGATTCCGCTCCAGGTGACGAGTACGAGCTCAAGTGGGAGTTCGACGAGGACTCTCAGCGTTACTACGTGTCTTTTCCTGACGATCAGTAGTGGTGCCTAGTTGGGTTTGATTGGGACCGTGTCGCATGTTGGGTTTATCTTCTATTTTGGCGCCGTAGTCGGTCCATGAGTGTTTGGATGATGTATGTCATTTATGTACTCTGATGTGACGTGGCGAGTGTAAGCCAACTATGTTCTCCCCTTATTATTCATGTTACATGGGATGTTGTGAAGATTGCCTAACTTGCGACATACGCCTTCAATGCGATTATGTCTCTAAGTCGTGCCTTGACACGTGGGAGCTATAGTCGCATCGAGGGTGTTACATGGATCTTTCAATATAATGGATTAAGGCTTGTGTACCTTGAATCTTCAACATGAGCAATTGGTAGCCCCCAAAGGCCTGCTCATTACAATGTGATGAGTTGGGTCTTCAATAAGTTGAGCAAAAAAATGACTTTGCATTAGCCTCCAAGTGCCATGGTGCATGCTGGCAGTGACATGGGACTTGCATATTTGATGTAATCTCAATTTAAATAATGTAGCCCAAAATGCTGTTAGAAGGAGGCTTCGTGAGTTAATTGTCAGATCTGCTAGTTCATCTTAGACTTTTGTCTTCTTTACCATGATTGTTGTGTGCATGCTATGCCTGTGAGTCCTTCATATGTTTTGTTAAGCATTTTGTCTTCTTTCCAGAGGTGCAACCCATGCATTTTTAGGATGTGTGTGGTGACTTGTGCAAGCTTGCAAAGTGAGGCACCCGGTAAATCTGTTTTCAGGGACTTAGTAGTTTTCACTAAGTCTGGGATTATTTAGTTCATGATGCCATATATTCAGCTTGTTTCCTAGTGATCCGTGCCTCTTTTGAGGATGATCAGTAAAGGAGTTTTGTTAATCATGTTATTCTCTATCCATCCATGTCTTTGTTTGCAATTATGGAGCACCTTAGATTGAGTCAATCGAGCTCTACTTTTGCTTCATGGTGAATCTTGGTAGATCGTCAACTCGTTTGCGATTTTGCCGATGTTATTGTAGTTGATCCGTGCATGCTATGCCATTATTCTTGCCATGTCTAGCTAGAATTTTGTGCCTTCTTAATGGATGTGTGCCTGCCTTGCCATGACTTGCACCGTGGTGAGTGCATCGAGCTCGTTTACATGCCTTCGTGAGTTATATTTCAGCATGTCTCAGTTTTCACTAAGTCTGAAAACTGATTATGTTTTAGCTATGTTCGTGTGCTTGTTAGTATATTTTGTGAACCCTTTTGGCCCCAGGTCACTTTGGGTCTTTTGTTAAGATTGTTGAGTAGCTCCATGCCATGTTCTTACTTGTCTTAATCGGATCATGTATCATGTTGTTTTGCTGCTCCGAAGAGGGCTTCGTGATCTGAAATTTCAGACAAGTGTTAATTTCACTAAGTCTAGAATCTGTTTTGCATTTGCGTTTTTGCCATGCTTGTTTGAACCTCATAATGGATGAATTGGCCGTGGCTCAGTGCTAGTATTTTGTTAAGAATCTTGTGTGCATCCCTACCATGCATTTTGTTGTCATGTTTGGATGCTGTAGCATGTTCATCTCATTGCATTTAGATGCCTACTTGCTGTAAATCGCAGACCGGTGTCATTTTTGAAACGCTTGCCATTTCCAAACCGTAACTCCGATTCCAATGATCTTTATATCGTTTTCAAGCGATTTCATCTCATCTTTCCAGTGGCACCCTTGGAATTCCAAGATGAGGCCAGGTTCATGCATTTCCTGTCATATCTTGCATTTTGCATCCCGCATCGCATCCCGCATAGCATATCGTCCTTGCATCGTGTTGATCGAGTTTGCACGTGGTTGATTGTATCCTTGTTGCTTGTTTGTCTTGTTTGGGTAGAGCCGGAAGACGAGTTCTCTACCGAGGAGCCCGTTGAGTTTGCTTTTGAGGATCCAGTCAACTCTGACAACTGTGCAGGCAAGATGATCATACCCTCGAAATCACTACTATCTTTGCTATGCTAGTTTGCTCGCTCTTGCTATGCCAATGCTACGATGCCTACCTTTTTCTTGTCAGCCTCCCAATTGCCATGTTGAAACTCTAACCCACCATGTCCTAGCAAACCATTGATTGGCTATGTTACCGCTTTGCTCAGCCCCTCTTATAGCGTTGCTAGTTGCAGGTGAAGATTGGAGGCCGTTCCTTGTTGGAACATCATTTATTTACTTGTTGGGATATCATTATATTGCCATGTTATCTTAATGCATCTATATACTTAGTGAAGGGTGGAAGGCTCGGCCTCTCGCCTAGTGTTTTGTTCCACTCTTGCCGCCCTAGTTTCCGTCATATCGGTGTTATGTTCCCGGATTTTGCGTTCCTTACGCGGTTGGGTTATAATGGGAACCCCTTGATAGTTCGCCTTGATTAAAGCTTTTCCAGCAATGCCCAACATTGGTTGTACCATTCGCCACCTAGCCTCTTTTTCCCTTGGGTTACCGGAGCCCAAGGGTCATCTTATTTTAACCCCCCCCCCCCGGGCCAGTGCTCCCTCTGAGTGTTGGTCCGAACTGAGCTGCCTGCGGGGCCACCTCGGGGAAACTTGAGTGTTGGTTTTACTCGTAGCTAGTCTCATCTGAGTGTGCCCTGAGAACGAGATATGTGCAGCTCCTATCGGGATTTGTCGGCACATTCGGGCGGTGTTGCTGGTCTTGTTTTAACCTGTCGAAGTGTCTTGAAATACCGAGATACCGAGTCTGATCGGATCGTCTTGGGAGGAGGTCTATTCCTTCGTTGACCGTGAGAACTTGTCATGGGCTAAGTTGGCACTCCCCTGCAGGGATTGAACTTTCGAAAGCCGTGCCCGCGGTTATGGGCAGATGGGAATTTGTTAATGTCCGGTTGTAGATAACTTGAACCTTAATTAACTAAAATGAATCAACTGAGTGAGTTACCGTGATGGCCTCTTCTTGGCGGAGTCCGGGAAGTGGACACGGTGTTGGAGTTATGTTTGCGCAGGTTGTTCCTCTAGATTCTCGCTCGCGCTTTGCCTCCTCTTCTCGCTCTCTGTTGCGTATAAGGTAGCCACCATATATGCTAGTCGCTTGCTGCAGCTCCACATATATTTGCCTTACCCTTCCTATGGGCTTAAATAGTCTTGATCGCGAGGATGCGAGATTGCTGAGTCCCTGTGGCTCACAGATTCCTATAACTCCAGATGCAGGTCCAGGTGATTCCGCTCCAGGTGACGAGTACGAGCTCAAGTGGGAGTTCTACGAGGACTCTCAGCATTATTATGTTTCCTTTCCCGATGATCAGTAGTGGTGCCCAGTTGGGGGTGATTGGGACCGTGTCGCATGTTGGGTTTTCTTCTATTTTGGCGCCATAGTCGGGCCATGAGTGTTTGTATGATGGATGTCATTTATGTACTTTGATGTGACGTGGCGAGTGTAAGCCAACTATGTTCTCCCCTTTATTATTCATATTACATGGGATGTTGTGAAGATTGCCTAACTTGCGACATATGCCTTCAATGCGATTATGTCTCTAAGTCGTGCCTCGACACGTGGGAGCTATAGTCGCATCGAGGGTGTTACAACTTGTTCTTCCTCCTCTGTTTCTTCTTCTGATTCTTCATCCTCTGTTTCTTCCTCATGTTCTTCTTGTACTTATTCCTCTCTTTGTCTGTTTCCCTCTTCCATCTCCATGTCTTCAGCATCATTCATTTCCTCATTATAGTTAGGCCTTAAATCCCCCATATAATAAGGGTTAGTGTCACTGTCATATTGCCCTTCAGATGAAGATGCATAACTGCCATCATATCCATCTTGTTCTTCTTCCACAACTTCTTTTAACTTTGGATTTAGAACACTCCTGCTCTCTTGTGTTAAAATAGCAGGGCCTACAGCTGCAAGAGAGCAGCTACTCTGACCTTCATAATCAACACCCTTGCTGGTCAACAGCATAAACAGGAGGATCAGCCAGATGATAAACCACAGGCTCAGAATAAACAATTGGATCTAAATTTTTGCTTCTCTACAAAACCCTTCTGTGCTACACTGACGACTGGTGGACAAGCCCTAAATAGCAAATTAAGCACCAAACACTCCTCATTCTGCCTCTTGATCAACTGTAGTTTAACATTACTATCAACCAATTCCAAACCCTGCTCTCCTGGGGTCTCCATGTAAAACAGCAGTGAATCATCAATACTAAAGCCTTGTGTTTCCATCAATGCAACCATATTCAGATATATCACATTTGAACAGCTTAACTTCCTCTCTAGCAGATCATTGTTGTCAAAATGGATCCTAACATTCCATATGTCTTCATATAAACTACAATTCACATGCAATTTGGCTAATCAGTACACTATAACCCTAAGTATAAAAAATGAGAAGAAAAAAAGACAGAAACTTACAGGACGCCGCCGAGCCCGTGGGTCAGCTCGTGGCTATTGCTAGGGTTCGCCACCCATTGCTGCGCCAGCCATACCCGCTGCTCCATGGACAGTGCGGGCTCCACGAACTCATCGTCGTCACTGGAATACTCAGAGCTCGAGTAGTCGTCGCCGCCCTCGATTGGAGTTCTCCCCTCGATTCCTCCTGCTGCACCGCTGTCGAAAAGGGGAATGTTTGCGTCGCCGCCATCGTCGTTGCTGCCACCGCCACTGCCACTGCCGCCACCATCGCCCGGGGTCGCCGCCGCCATCGCCGTAGAGACATGTGGGGGAGCTAGGGTTCGTCGACGAACAGAGGAAGAGAGGAAAGGAGAGGGAGAGACAGAGCACGGGCCGGTCCGTTTTGAGCCGGACCGCACGTACCGAGCGAGCGGGCGGGTGCCGTTTTGCCAGCGTGGTAGCTGGCGCGCGGGCCTGGGCGGTCAGTTCCAGCGTCAATACGTAGAAATACGAAGTTTAATCCGATTTGCAACGGTTCGACCCAAACATGGTACTGACACGTAAAAATTACCAAAAGTGGTACCAATTCGCCACCACCGCCCCAAATGTGGTACTATCGTGTAATTAACTCCCTATAGAAGGACAACGACGTGAACAGGGAGCAGGTGGCCATTCGGCTCGGCTGGTCTAGGAAAAGAAAAGGCCTAGGTGGGCTAGTGCTAGTGGGTCGCGGTTGATCCCCCCCTCCCGGCTTTTCTCCTCCTTCCATTTAAAAAGAACGGAATGCGAAGTCAAAATGTGCAGAGAGTTTTGGGAAGAGTTAGGCCGAGAGAAAAATATATCTGGAACCCTTGGAAGATGGAAAATTTGAAACAACTACTATGGGAAATTTAGAGACAGAAAATTTAAACAAGTTTGAATTAAATTCAAACTTGAGTGAATTTTTAGTCCAACCAAAACTATTCCAAATGAGCTAAAAATTGGAGAGGGTTTTGGCATGGCCTACTGTTTGTTAACAGGAAAAGAATAAATGGCTAAAACTGAAGTGAAGGAGGATGGAGATGGTTTTTGATGGACAATGGTGTAAGGTGGAATGAGCAAGATGAAAACAATTTGAGATGGGGAAAAAGGGATCACCCAAGATGACAAGACAACACAAGATGCACAACAACAACAATAATGAAAACGCAAGCAAAATGACCATGACGCATGTAGCGTGAATATGGCAATGGCACAACAAAGTGATCATGGCATCCAACATAGAGAAATGATATATGCACAACAATTATGATAATGCCACACACAATAATCCTCATGCATCAAATAGAAGGAACAATGCAAACACACGAAGATGAGCTAATTTTTTTAAATAATACACTTTTCTTAATAAATTTGAAAAATATTACGGTGCTTAGATTTATTTCAAAAATAATATGGCATCAGTCTGGGGGAAACCGATTGGCTTCTGTCGGCCACCGGTAAACCGGGTAGAGCCCAGTCGGCCATTGGTAAACCGAGTGGGCCCAGTTAGCCATCGGTAAGCCGATTAGTGGCTGGTCGGCCAGGTGCACATGCATTTGGCCAGGTGGGCATGCAGTCGGACAGCGGTAAGCCCATTAGGGCCGATAAGGGCATGTACAATGGTGGCATACAGATACATATGCCCCATGATAAAAAGTAATTTGAGGCATTTATATTAATTTTTTCTCTCCAATGCAAGCTATCACTAATGGGCCTCATTAAGAAATAGAAAATAAAGACTCTAATACACATGCATATCTACTTTTCACTCCAACCTTTTTAGTTTTTGTCACCGGACCACACTTTTTCTCTTCAAGCACCCGCCTTCTGAAGAGGATCCCGCTTCCCTATCCGAACCTACTTTACGTCATATCCGATCCTACATGGCATTCAAGCACCCGCCTTCTGGAGAGGATCCCGCTTCCCTATCCGAACCTACTTTACGTCATATCCAATCCTACATGGCATGTGAGGCATCATCTTAAGGCTATCCATTGTACATGCCCTAAGTGGCTATATGCCTCGATGGATGGACGGATGGGTGCAAGTGGGATGCTACTGCTTTGTATTTTAATCCTTACATGCAACGCATGATTACAGCATCGTGAACATGCTTTGCTAGCTCGAGGCTTACATGCAACACATGATTACAGTATTGGGAAGATGATTTGCTAGCTCATGCACGATGGCCAGCCGCGCGCTGTCGATTGTGTGTAGTTGTTGAGACGATCAGCAGGGGGAGCCGGCAGAGAGGCTCCTCTCGAGGTAGTGTAGAGAGATGATTTGCAATACAATAATCGTTGTATTGATGGGGTGCTGGTGCATGTATATATATTACAAGGGAAGACCTCTACCTCAACTATACAAGACTAGGAGGTACACGTGCAATACAAAACACATACTCAACACCCCCCCCCCCCCCGCGCAGTCGAAGCGTCGCCGGAGACATAGAGACTAGACCGAAACTCCTCGAAGACGGGAGTAGGCAATCCCTTAGTCATCACATCAGCAAACTAGTGCGACGTCGGCACGTGGAGAACTCGAACACGGCCAAGGGCAACCTGCTCGCGCATGAAGTGAATGTCGAGCTCAATATGCTTCGTCCGTCGATGGTGCACTGGGTTGGCGGAGAGGTAGACCGCGCTGACGTTATCGCATTAGACAAGAGTGGCCTTGTGAACATCACAAAGCAACTCTTGGAGCAGCTGACGTATCCAAGAGCACTCGGCCACGGCGTTGGCCACGGCGCAATACTCTGCCTCGGCGCTGGAGCGGGAGACCGTGGGCTGCCGCTTCGAGGACCAAGAGATCAACAAGGGCCCAAGGTAGACGCAGTAGCCTGACGTAGAGCGTCGCTTGTCGGGGCAGCCAGCCCAGTCAGCATCCGAGTAGGCCACGAGGTCGGTGGAGGCGGAGGCCGTCAGGGTGAGTCCCAAGGACATGGTGCCGCGTATGTAACGGAGAATACGCTTCACCAGAGTCCAGTGAGAGTCACGCGGGGCGTGCATATGGAGGCACACCTGCTGAACAGCGTACTGCAGGTCGGGGCGAGTCAGCGTCAAGTACTGTAAAGCACCGACAATAGAGCGATAAAATGCTCCATCGGACGCGAGAGACCCCTCCAGAGCAGAGACCTTCGCCTTCGTGTCGACGGGAGTGGGCGCCGGCTTGCAGTTAAGCATACCGGCATGCTCAAGGAGCTCGTGGGCGTACTTCTGCTGATGCAGAAAGAAACCGTCAGCCCGGCGGATCACCTCGATGCCGAGAAAGTAGTGCAGGGGCCCCAAGTCCTTGAGGTCGAACTCATCACGAAGACGAGCAGTCAGCCGCTGAAGGAGATCGGGGGTGGATGCCGTGAGGATGATATCGTCGATGTAGACCAGCAGATATGCAGTGGCAGCTCCCTGATGATACACAAAAAGTGAGGCATCGGAGCGAGTGGACCGAAATCCCAGAGACTGCAGGAAGGCGGTGATACGCTGGTACCAAGCCCGAGGTGCCTGCTTTAACTCGTACAGAGAGCGGGAGAGCAAGCAGACGAAGTCGGGGTGCTCGGTGTCGATGAAACCAGTAGGCTACTCACAGAACACCTGCTCGGCGAGATGACCATGCAAGAAGGCGTTGGAAACGTCCAACTGATGCACAGGCCAGGCGCGCGAGACGGCTAGCTGAAGGACGGCGCGGATCGTGCCCGGTTTCACAACCGGGGCGAAAGTGTCGGTGAAGTCCACGCCCGCGCGCTGCCAAAAACCACGAACCACCCATCGAGCCTTGTAGTGCTCGAGAGAACCGTCTGGGCGAGTCTTGTGGCGAAACACCCACTTGCCAGAGATGATGTTGGCACAAGGGGGTCGCGGAACAAGTTGCCACGTGCGGTTGCGCTATAAGGCATTGAACTCCTCCTGCATCGCAGCTAGCCAGTGGGGATCCCGAAGGGCAGCACAAGCGGAGGTGGGGACGGGTGATGGCGTCGACGTCGAGGCGGCGCACACATACTCGTCGGTGGAGTAGCGCGTACTGGGCCGAAGCACTCCTGCTCAGGCACGGGTAGTCACGCCAAGTGACGGGGCAGCAGGGCTGGCGGGTGTCGTGGCGGAAGGGGCACGGCGGCGGTGACACCCGGTGCGGCGGTGGGGGCCGCGGTGGTGGGGGCACCCGGTGCGGTGGCGGGGGCCGCGGCGGCGGCGGCAGCAGAGGCCGCGGCGACGGCGAAGGCCGCAGCGGCGGCGGCAGTGGGGGCCGCGGCGGCCGATCCCGTGGCGGCGGGAGCGACAGGCGAGGTCGAGGTCGAGCCCGTCGTAGGGGTGGCGGTGCCAGACGGGGTGGCGGGCGGTGTGCCCACCGACTCGACCTCGTAAGAGGGAGTCGAGAACCTGGGAGGTGGCGGCAGAAGGTGCCGGGCCGGGTGGGCCGCCGGGGGGTGCCGCCGTGCATTGCTCCAGTTAGGGGGCGCGGGGGCCGGCGCCGAAGAATCCGCAGCCGGAGGGACCTGAAAAAGAGGGAACACCGTATCGACAAAATACACGTGCCTCGAGGTGTACACATGATGAGTGACAGGATCATAGCACCGGTAACCTTTGGTGTTGGGAGGGTAGCCAAGGAAGATGCATGGGATGCATCGGAGTGCGAGCTTGTGTGGCGTGGTGGACGCGGTGTTGGGATAACAGAGACACCCAAAGATGCGGAGACCATCATAGGACGGTGGTGTACCGAAGAGAAGGTGGTGAGGAGCGTAGTTCCATCGAGGATGACACGGACGAATGTTAACTAAGAGGGTGGCGGTGGCGAGGGCATCGGGCCAAAACCGAGCGGGAAAGTTTGAGTGAAAGAGTAACGTGCGAACGTAGTCATTAAGAGTGCGGAGAATGCGCTCAGCGCGGCCGTTCTGCTGTGAAGTGTAGGGGCAAGTCAGACGGAAGATGGTGCCGTGAGAGGCGAGAAGTGTGCGAAGACCAATGTTGTCAAACTCTTTTCCGTTATCAGTTTGGAGTGCAAGTATGGGGCGAACGAACTGGGTGGTGACATAGGAATAAAAGGCGGTGAGTGTGGCTAAAGCATCGGATTTACGACGAAGAGGAAAAGTCCACACATGATGAGAATAATCATCTAAAATCACTGATGAGGACATCAATACCATTGTTACACCCACAGCCCCTACTGTTACATATACTGGGCCAATTACTAGAGCTCGCGCACGCCAATTAAATTACCAGGTACTTTCGTTTCTTGGTAATGATTCTAATGTTCATGAGATTATGATGCTGCCTAAATTGGATACATTTGTTTTGCTTACAAATGAAGGGCCTAGCTTGGAGAAGGATGAACATTGGAGCAAGAACACGCATGGAGTTGATGGCATGCGCAAGGGGATCAAGAACGGAGTTGCAAGTGATGATTTCAGGACTTTGAAGCCGCCATAAGGAGTGCATGAAGCCTTGGACGAAATATACAAGATGCCACTTCATAATATTCGTCCATAGGCTATTCTAGGTGCTGCGTCACCTTATTAATGGGCCAGGCCCATGTAATTTCGAAATACTTAAGTATAGGCTATTTTTAGAGTCCGTATGTGTGGGGAAACAAGAGTTAGGGTTGGTTTCGGACCCCACCCTCAAGGGCCACGAAATTCCCCCCTCTTCCTCCATATATACAGCCCTTAGGGCATCGTTTAGACTTTGGGTTTTGTTTAGATTAAAAGTTCGCCATAGCTACAACTTCGCGTACTTCGTTTGTGTCCAACGACCAGACCAAGACGTCACAGAACCCCACCTTGATCAATAAAGCTTTCATCTTATATTCGCAATATCCCGGTTGCAATCTCAGTTTCTTGCTTGTTCTTCGTTTGTTCGCAGGAAACAGACCCTCGTGGTCAGGTTGATCGTGCTCCGGCGTGGTCAATAACCCTCAGAAGTTGGTTTAGCGATTGCTAAGGCGCGACGTCTCGCACGTTCGTAGTCGGATCGTCAAGGTCGACTTCCACAGAAAACGATAGTCACCATCTCATCGAAACATCAGGACACCTTAGCCTCTATCAATCACTAAGTAGTAGAGATAGCCCGTGTTACTCGCAACGGGAGATGTCCAAACATCACTATGAAGTAATTGAAACGGAAAAGTGGAAACTGAGGAGGACGCACTAAAGGGAAGACGAACATGCTTGCCTAAGCGACATGCCTCACAAGAGTGCTCGTCGAGCTTATTACATGAGAAAGAGAAACTCCTAAGAATTTGACGTAACACGGTGTGGTTGGGATGACCCAAGCGAGCGTGCCAAAGGTCGATGCCGGCGGCAAAGGCGACAGGTGTGGAGGTGGAGGCGCCGGCGTGCACGGGGTAGAGCTCATCGGGACTGTCACAATGGTGAAGAACCATCCGGGTACGGGCGTCTTTCACAGAAAAGCCAACGCCGTCAAATTCAACAGTGAGTGGGTTCTCACGAGTAAGACGACGAACAGAAACTAGGTTCGTGACTAAGTCTGGTGAAACAAGAACATTAGACATATTGATGGGTGTGGAAGTGGAGGGAAAACTAGCGCTACCGATATGAGTAATAGGTAAGGAGGAGCCGTTACCGACGGTGATACGAGTGGGTGTGTGAACGGGAGTGGAGGAGGTTAGGTTACCGGGATGAGCTGTCATGTGCGCGGTAGCACCTGAGTCCATGTACCAGTCGCCTCCGCCGATAGAGCTACTCGGCGACGGCGCGGAGTGCTGGGCGACGAGGAGGGCGGGGTCCCATGGCGCAGGTACCGGCGGCGGTGAGAGGCCCCCATAGGGCGGCGCCGAAGCGGGCGGGCCATAACCACAGAGGGGCGGCGGCACAAGGAGGGTGCCGTAGCCGGTGCCGGTCGACTGGTAAGGCGCGCCGATAAACCCCCGGTGGCCCGCGGGGAGAGCCTGCGGGTAGTGCGGGGCCCAGCCGGCGCCCTGGGCCGGCGGCGGCACAAGGAGCGTGCCGTAGCCGGTGCCGGTCGACGGGTAACACCAGCCCGGACAGGCCATCGTCGGGGCGGGCGGAGCAGGGCCGTCGGCCATTGGCGGAGACGGCTGCATGTGGGTGACGCCGGATGCGTCGTAGGCGACGACTGTGCCGTATGGCGCCAGGGCCGCACCGGAGGGCGCTGGTGGCGGGACGGCAGAGGCGGCGGCGGACAGGCCGGTGAACGCCATCGGCGGTGGCGCGGAGAAGTCGCGCGGCGACGGGGTAGCGACGGCGCGGCGGCGGCGGCGCGGAGGAGGCGCGCGGCGGCGGGGTAGCGGCGACGGCGGCACGGAGGAGTCGCGCGACGGTGGGTTAGCGGCGGCGGCGGCACGGGTGGAGTCGCGCGGCGGCGACGGCGAGCGGGTGGCGGCGGCACAGGAGTCGCGGCGGCGGCGGCGGCGCTGGGTCACGGCGGCGGCAACGCGGGAGGAGTCGCGCGGCGGCGGCAGCAGCGGAAGGCGAGGATTAAAACCTAAAAATTGATACCATGTAGAGAGATGATTTACAATACAATAATCGTTGTGTTGATGAGATGCTCGTACACACATATATATATATTATAAGGGAAAGCCCTTACCTTAGCTATACAAGATTAGATAGACCACAACTTCAATACATGTGCATGTGCATTACAAGACACATACTCAACAGGTAGAAAGCCCGCAGCCTGGCGGTCCGGCTGGCGGAGTGGGACAGCACGGGAAGCCCCCACTGTGAAGAGAACACGATGGCGGGGCACTCGGCCGCGCACACGGTCCGCCGCACCGGCTCCACCAGCAGCGAGGCCGCCCGCCGTGCCGGCGCCAGGAACACCAGCAGCATCACCCCACGCCTATGTTGTGCCATCCGGAACAGCCCCGGCATGCACTGCGTTCTTCCCCGACAACCTCCTCCACAGCCGCAGCGGCCGCCTCGCCCTCGTCCACCTGACGGCCGACGCCGCCACCTCCTGGCAGCCGTTGCCGTCGTCGCTGCAGAGCTCGCCACCCATCCTGGTACAAGGAAGAAGAAGCGATTAAAATACCACTTGCACCCATCCGTCCATCCATCGAGGCATATAGCCACTTATCAGCCGACTGTATGCGCACCTGCCACTAATCGGCTTACCGCTGGCCGACTGCATGCGCACCTGGCCGAGCAGCCACTAATCAGCTTACCGGTGGCCGACTGAGTCCTACTTGGCTTACCGGCGGCGTAATATTTCTCAAATTTACTAAAAATAGTGTATTATTTAAAAAAAATGTAGCCAAAGATGATGAAGCCATAAATGATAGAACCCACATGGAACTAGATCATGACCAAGATTGGATATATTACAAAATGGGACCCATCACTCTTGGGGTGTTACAGCTACACAACCCCAGTTGCCGCCGGTACCTCAAAGATTGGTTCCTCTCTCAGGCTTGAAACCTCCCGCAGCTAAGATGATTGTCTCCCCCAAGGCTTTTGGCTCACGAGATGTTGCAAGAGAGCTGGATCTGAGAGCAGGCTGGATGAATCGAAGGGAAAAAAGCAAGATTTAAGATAAGATTGGTGGATCTGAGACGAGGTTGAACAGCAAGAGTCGCCGACAGAGAGCGCTAGTCACTGCAGAAGTTGCCAGGACCGGCACGAATCGGCACGGACGACGGGGCCACTTCTGTTTTGTGTAAATTACTACCTAGACAAGAAAGGGGTACAATAACATGTTTTTAAATGTACTCCCTCTAAAGAAATATAAGGGTGTTTAGATCCTAAAGTAATGACCTAAATGCTCTTATATTTCTTTACAGGGGGGTATTACCTCCATCCCAAATTACTTGTCTTGGATTTGTCTAGATACATCCAAGTAATTCGGGCAGAGGGTAGAAAATAACAAGTAAAATATTGTCTACAATGGTAACAAAATGATTCGATTCTTTCTACAGGGCATGATACCTCAAGGCACTAAACTAATGTTTATACACACTATGCACTTGTTAAGTTTCTATCTATAACTTCAGCTTGATTTTGTACATCTTGATCTTCCAAAGAAGAAAAGAATGAAGGCACCGGAAAAATACGGCCAGTAAAAAAGGATGAGCAAAATTGCAACGAATCAAAATATATATATATATATATATATACACGTCATCAAAAGAAAAGTAGTAGTTATTCCACGACAGTTCCCTGCATCTCAACAGTCCAGCATGGATGATGATCCCGTGGAGACGAACTGATCGCTATCCTGGGCGCTGTCAGACACTTGCTTGCTAGGGATAATTGCTGCAGGCGACCATTGATCTGGGACAACAAGAAAGTAGGCTGACATAGCTTTCCTGAAACGCTTTTTGTACTGCTTTGGTGAAATTACAGTTGGTGATACATTCTTTGGTCCACCTAATATTCCTGAAGCTTTCACCCATGTCTCTAGATGTTTGTCCCACGTATATTGCCTCATAAAATCAATGATTCCCATAACAAGCTCGTGCTTCTTCTCATCAACACCGACAAGTAAAGAGTAATCCATTACGTCAATAGACTGCAACAAAGTTACCAATGTTTGTGTCAGAAATTGCACTTGCTTATTGTGCAACTAAAAGCATGACATATTAACTCATTCAGAATTCTACCAGACTAGATACTTCCTAGACAAGGCACTACCTGTAAGCAAACATTATATCAGATCAACTTTTTTATTTGTTATAATATTCATCTTTTGACTATATGTTAATAACTTTTCCGCATTTCAGAAGGCATTACTTGTTGAGAAACAAATATTTCTAGCGGGATTGAGTTACCAATATTGAGAATGACTAAATGAGTAATAATACATTTGTCGTCTTAAACGTACCAATATCTACAACACGCATTTCTATTACTGGATCTTTCATGAAATGTAGTTTCATACTCCGTCGGTCCCATAATATAAGACGCTGACTAGCTTGCAAAAACGTCTTACATTGTGGAACGGAGGGAGTAATTTATACTCAGTTTCATTTGAAGAAACATATTTTCATTCAGATTGATGATCAAAGTCTGACCATGCAAACCATCAGATGCAATAGGAAAATGATGATGTACACCTGCTCCTCATATACCACAGAGATGAACTGATTATATAACTCTTTATTATTTTTCATATACTTATCTAACTAGTCAATGTGCACGTGCAATGCACGTTAATTTGGAAATATATTAAGTGCATGCGGATATTAGGTAGGATATTATTTGCGTGTTATTATATGATTAGCATTATATTTGGCATGAAATTAACTGCATGCTAAACGTGTTGAGCGCTCGACATTGAAGCAGTCTAGGTCGTTGGATTGACATGATTTGATGGCCGAGATTAATTGGATCTGCCTCTTTGGGTCTTTTTATATTGGTATAGATAATTGCTAGAAACCCCAAAATGGATTTTATGAAAAAATTCATTTGAGTCAATATGTTTCATTTTATTTGCACATATACTGTTTTTGTATGTAAAAATGGTATCTTGCATAATCTAAGGCTTCCGATGAATTTTTTTCATAAACCTTATATTGTGGTATCTTGGAATAATTCAATGTATATTGAGAATGATAAAGAGGCACACTTTTATTGTGTGTGATTTCCCACGGTGGTAGAAAAGTGATCGTAGCTAACTGCTGATATAACAAATAAGGATGGACTATGTCAAAAAGTGCAAGCAAAGGCCGGGTTCCATAGAGCCCTTTATTTTTTTTCAGAGAAAATACTTTTTCTATATTCCCTAATAAATTCTGAAAAAAAGTATACATGTACACATATAGTTGTAGTATACACGTATAAAATTTCATAAACATACAGTCATATGTGATCTACACAAAAAAGACAAATACACAGGTCAAAATAGGTTTTTTCTTTGTTGTATTTGGGTCAAATATTTGTCTTTTTTGTGTAAAAAAACGAGTACATGATGTGCTGTTTCAGTACTACTAAGTGTGAGGAGGAGGTTCGCCTTGATGGGCAGTGGTGCCTCAGAAGAACACCTTTCGATATTTGGGGTCAATACTGCAGGAGGGTGGGGGTATTGATGAAGATGTGAACCATCAAATCAAAGCCGGATGGATGAAGTGGCGCCAAGCTTCTGGCATTCTCTGTGACGAGAGTGCCACAAAAGCTAAAAGGCAAGTTCTACAGGATGGCGGTTCGACCTGCAATGTTGTATGGCACCGAAAGTTGGCCAACTAAAAGGCGACATGTTCAACAGTTAGGTGTGGCGGAGATGTGTATGTTGAGATGGATGTGTGGCCACACGAGGAAGGGTCGAGTCTAGAATGATGATATACGAGATAGAGTTGGGGCAGCACCAATTGAAGAGAAGCTTGTCCAACATCGTCTGAGATGGTTTGGGCATATGCAGCGCAAGCCTCCAGAAGCTCCAGTGTATAGCGGATGGCTAAAGCATTCGGAGATGTCAAGAGAGGTCGGGATAGACTGTCGGTGTACAAAAGTAGGGGCTCTCCTTTTGACCCCTTTACTTGTGCACGGGCGGTCAGAGCCACGCGTCGCGGCCACACTTAGCAGGGCAGAGGAGGGAAGCCGGAGAGAAGCCGAAGCACCAAGCCAAACAAGACAACGCCAAGGCCGAGAGCACAAAGAGCAGAGGGACGAAACAGGTTCCCCCGGCAAGACTCTTGCCGGGGCAGCCTCAGCGGCCCCGACAAGACCCTTGCCGGGGCAGCTCACCCAACGCCAGCGGAGCGCACCACTTTTGAGCCCACCGTTGGGCCAGGGCTCGGGAGGCACCTCCAGGGTGGCATGCAGATCTTTGTGAAGACAGAGAAACACTCAGGATCAGATGAGGACCAGAAGACGGCGACCCTCGGCGGGATCCCAGCCGAGGAAGTTCACAAGGCCCCCGGCAAGACCCTTGCCGGGGATGACAGCAAGGCCCCCGGCAAGACCCTTGCCGGGGATGACGGCGACGCCACGGCAAGACCCTTGTCGGGCCCCCGGCAAGGCATTTGCCGAGGGCATCAGCAAGGCCATTGCCAGACCCGTACCAGCCAAGACTACCACCGTCGTTCGTATGCAGCTGCCAGCCCAACCAGCTGGGCAGACACCTACATGACAACATGCAGCTTCCAGGCCAAATCAGCAGGCATCTGCGTGGCGGCGTGCGGACCTTCATGAAGGCCCTACCACCGTGCCACCTCAGCTGCCTGCCTGTCTACATGGCACTGCATGCATCGCTAGCCTGGGCGCGTGTCGAAGCGAGGAGGAGCGGCGATGGACGGGACGGGCCTCGTTCCCGTCCCCGATAAAGCTAAGGGACACCTAAGCAATGCATTAAATGCGTCTTGTCCTGTAATACGGGCGATAGGCTCGCAGTACTGTAGGCCTTTCCACCTCCTGTGTGCCACTGTGGCAACCCCTTTCGACTATAAAAGGAGGCCTATGGTGTACTGGAGGGGGATTCGGCTCTTTTGAACTACACAGCCACCGTAGCTAGTTCGAAAGCCGGGTGATAG
This sequence comes from Triticum urartu, assembly GCF_056163025.1. Classification (NCBI taxonomy): domain Eukaryota; kingdom Viridiplantae; phylum Streptophyta; class Magnoliopsida; order Poales; family Poaceae; genus Triticum; species Triticum urartu. Next base: position 252,564,487 of record NC_141876.1, on the reverse strand, counting down.
GCTCGCAGTACTGTAGGCCTTTCCACCTCCTGTGTGCCACTGTGGCAGCCCCTTTCGACTATAAAAGGAGGCCTATGGCGTACTGGAGGGGGATTCGGCTCTTTTGAACTACACAGCCACCGTAGCTAGTTCGAAAGCCCAAGAACACTGAATACATCCACCAAAGCAGGACTAGGGTTTTACGCATCCTCGCGGCCCGAACCTGCGTAAACGATCCTCGTGCTGACTGCTAATCCCGCTCTTCTCACGACCCGCGTCCCGGCAACCGTAGTAGGGATTCTTGTGATCCCATAGGTGTCGTTTTTCACCGACATCTTTGGCGCGCTAGGTAGGGGGCGCAGGTGTGAGAACCTGGTCTAGCGGCCGGCTTAACAGTTCCTCATGGCCATGGCTTCTGGAGAAGACAGCCAAGGGAACGACGCCGCCTGCAAGCGCGAAGGACGCCGGTGCGGCGACAGGAAAGCTTAGTCATACGAAACCTTAAGCAATTTCCTTTTTATATATGAGGTTATTGTCCTCGGAGGTCCTGCCCTATGTATGAAAGCCTGCACGCAAAGGGGCCCTTCCGCAATTGGCAACGCTCTTATTCTGTTTCGAGTCCGCTCAACAGCTCAAGCGGCCGAGAGTGGCAGGGTAGCGCAGCGGATGAGAAGCTACTACGGTAGAATCCGCCCCACCTGCCCGCGCACCGTTCTGGGCCTAGCCCAACAACGCGTCACGCTTATATATGGCCCAGGCCCGGGGCTCCTGTCGGTGTACAAAAGTAGGGGCTCTCCTTTTGACCCCTTTACTTGTGCGCAGGCGATCAGAGCCACGCGCCGCGGCCACACTTAGCAGGGCAGAGGAGGGAAGCTGGAGAGAGGCCGAAGCACCAAGGCAAACAAGACAACGCCAAGGCCGAGAGCACAAAGAGCAGAGGGGCGAAACAGGTTCCCCCGGCAAGACTCTTGCCGGGGCAGCCTCATCGACCCTGACAAGATCCTTGCCGGGGCAGCTCGCCCAACGCCAGCGGAGCGCACCACCCTTGAGCCCACGGTTTCCAACACCATCAACCACGTTGGGCCAGGGCTCGGGAGACACCTCCAGGGTGGCATGCAGATCTTTGTGAAGACAGAGAAACACTCAGGATTAGATGAGGACCAGAAGACGACGACCCTCGGCGGGATCCCAGCCGAGGAAGTCCACAAGGCCCCCGGCAAGACCCTTGTCGGGGATGACAGCAAGGCCCCCAGCAAAACCCTTGCCGGAGATGACGGCGACGCCACGGCAAGACCCTTGTCGGGCCCCCGGCAAGGCATTTGCCGAGGGCATCAGCAAGGCCATTGCCAGACCCGTACCAGCCAAGACTACCACCGTCGTTCGTATGCAGCTGCCAGCCCAACCAGCTGGGCAGACACCTACATGACAACATGCAGCTTCCAGGCCAAATCAGCAGGCATCTGCGTGGCGGCGTGCGGACCTTCATGAAGGCCCTACCACCGTGCCACCTCAGCTGCCTGCCTGTCTACATGGCACTGCATGCATCGCTAGCCTGGGCGCGTGTCGAAGCGAGGAGGAGCGGCGATGGACGGGACGGGCCTCGTTCCCGTCCCCGATAAAGCTAAGGGACACCTAAGCAATGCATTAAATGCGTCTTGTCCTGTAATACGGGCGATAGGCTCGCAGTACTGTAGGCCTTTCCACCTCCTGTGTGCCACTGTGGCAACCCCTTTCGACTATAAAAGGAGGCCTATGGCGTACTGGAGGGGGATTCGGCTCTTTTGAACTAGCCACCGTAGCTAGTTCGAAAGCCCAAGAACACTGAATACATCCACCAAAGCAGGACTAGGGTTTTACGCATCCTCGCGGCCCGAACCTGGGTAAACGATCCTCGTGCTGACTGCTAATCCTGCTCTTCTGACGACCCGCGCCCCGGCAACCGTAGTAGGGATTCTTGTGATCCCATAGGTGTCGTTTCCCACCGACATAGACCAAATTTGACATGGGAGGAGTCTGTTAAGAGAGACCTCAAGGATTGGAGTATCACCAAAGAACTAGCTATGGACAGAGGTGCGTGGAAGCTTGCTATCCATGTGCCAGAGCCATGAGTTGGTCGCAAGAACTTATGGGTTTCACCTCTAGCCTACCCCAACTTGTTTGGGACTAAGGCTTTGTTGTTGTTGTTGTTGTTGTATTTGCCTTTTTTGTGTAGCATGCAAATAATCAAATTAGTTGATGAAATTTTATACATACTTGAAGAATATACATATTTATCTATAGAAATTTTGACATTTTTTGAAACTTCTAAATATATTTTGATTTTTATTTTTTTGAAAAACGAGTTCCATGGAGCTCGGTCTTTGCAACGCCGCTCTCTGGATTATATACTATATTATACAGAGGAACACAATATATGGCAATCAAGTATGCAAATAAGTTGTACTTACAGCAAGGAATGCAGTATCATTCCAAACAGCTCTCTCCAGAAGCCGCTTTGCCTTATTCCCGACAAAAATAGGGGAAGTAGGCATCGCTTCAAGCAAGTTCTCATCAAGAAGTACTTTATCACTACCATTTGAATCAGGGTTATATCTTGATCTTGTTGAGCCCTTCAAATCATATAATCTTGTCACACGACGTTCAAATAAAAGATTTTCCATGGCCAGAACATCCATCCTCACCTCCTTTCCACCTTTCAGGCTCTTAACCTATTCATTCCCAAAGGATAATATTGAGTAAGAGATCTAAAAATAAACACTTCTGAAGATTACACATACAAATCAAAATTTCCCACTCCAAAAACCCAAAATGAGGTTGTGACTTTGCAAAGAGAAATATAGCTTTGGCCGCTACTTTCTGAACAGAATGTTAGTAAAGCATTATATCTGAAATTACATGTAATGCAAAATGTAGAGGTTCATTTTCTACATGGCTAACCATCCGAATTCAGGTGACTACGTAAATAACATCAGTATAGAAAGAGGGCTAGTACCTTCCAATACATTCACTCACTAATAGTTCTCCGGAAAAGACTACTAATAACAATAGAATATTCAGTTCCATCCGGAAAAATAACAATCAGATATAGGCTTTTCCAATATAAGCGATCCTCAACAAAATGAAGTCACCTAAACAGTAATGGAAACTACCTGATAAATACCAAGAATACACCTAAACAGTAATGGAAACTACCTGATAAATACAAAATGAAGTCACCTAAACAGTAATATGACCATCAGAAAATTATATCCGAAAGGCAGAGCAAATAAATTTTATTGTTCAGTCAGTGGAAAAGGCGCAAAGGAATTCATGCAGAAAACAGTAATGGAAACTACCTGATAAATACCAAGAATTTTTGCAATGCAAGTAGGACTGCCAGTGCAAATTGACTCGGACAGATATTTAAAATAATCTGGAGCAAATTTCATGAAAGACTCCAATTCCGTTTTGGTAACCTGTTTAATTATGAACCTGTCATCCAGTGATTTTGCAAAGAAAACATTACTCTTGCCTCCTTGAGCACCCCATTTCTTGCAACGACTTAGTGACCTGACAAAGTCACGCTCCGATGGACAGCATATTCTCCTCAATGCATCGAATTGTTTCGCATAGTAACAAATTACTGTGTACTTCACTTGTTCTAGAGGACCTTCATCCCCAAAATTAACCTTTATGTGAGTTACTTTACCATATACAAGTGGATCCGAAGTGGATGGGTTCTTGCTTCCTGGAATGGAGACAATATTGTCGTCTGTTGACACAACAGTTCTTAGAAGTTCAGAAGTAGTATCATCCACTGATTCAGTTAAGGATACACTTCTTGAATCGCAAAGTGGGGGTGAAGTATCTGGTGCCTCTCTTTCCAGCTCATCTGACAGCTGAAGATGGTATTCATGAGAGGCAAGTGCATACGAGATGATGCTAGTAGGTTCATCATCGTATACTCCAATAACAGTGTCATTGATCCCTATAGGAAAGAGAAATTTGGGCCCAATCTGTCGCTCCACTGCCCTTAAGAAAGAAATATAAACAGGTGTGTATTCAATTAGCGCATCAAACCTTTTTGAACGACTCCACTTCTTGTTAAGAGAACGGTACAATTGTAGAAAAGGCATTCCTATCCAATTGGAATGGTCCTCTGCACTATCCCCTAGCTTATTCAGCAATACAGAGGCATACGAAGGTGTAGTATCGCTGATATGTTCTTCTGAGTCCTCTGACGATGCCGTAGAATCTGGCAATGTTACCTTCCTAGTGACAGGATCATTCTCACCAGTCCATTTTGCGTCCAGTGCATTTGACACATCCAATAAACTGGGAAACTGCCCTTCTGAAAGGGTTCGTCGAGCAACAAGATCAGGCTCAAAAGGAACTGAATCCCCATTCACACTGACACTGCTGTACAAAGGTGTTTGGATATTTCTTTGGAGGAAATCCGACTCACTTGTCGGTATCCGCTGGTCAAGATTACAATAACTATTACTTGGATCAACTCCGCTGCAACTCTGTCCACAAATGCTTACCTGGAGGTTTTCAGCATATTTAACATCTTTATTAGCAGCCACACTGCCACTATTTTCTCTTTGAGGCTGTTCTGTGACATTTGGATCAGCAGCACCATCCACGGAATGGATTGTCTCCTTATCGCCTTGCCTGGTGTTAGATAGTTCATGGCGATTCCTATCTGATCTTGCAGCAAATAACAGCCTTTGATCCCACAAGTATGAATGGAAAAGTAACTGTCTCCTCAGCCTATTAATCTCGAGAATGTCTGGTTGACATTTCAGCACTTCCTTTTTCAAAACTTTATTCAGACATCCCTAATTAGTAGAATTAGAAATCAATCAACTGACCTCTTAAAAGTACATACATCCAGGACTAGAGGAAAGGAATGGAATCTTTTATGGTGCTCAAATCATTTCAATGACCACTTACACAAATGTTCTGGAAATTTCTAGTTGATTTCATGTTCAAACAAAGAAGGCTGACATGGTAACACCTTTGTCTTTGTGTTTGTTAACACTAGATCTGTCCCCTACTTAATATGTGTTGAAGTATATGAGGATTGCCCAACCTTCTCCATCAGTTCGGTCCTTTGGTTCAACTGGTTGGTGCACAAAAGTTATTAATATGATATCAAAGCCAAGAGGTCTTGGGTTCAAGTCTCGGCTTTCACAATTCAAATAAAAATCGTTTGCTCTCTTTCTGTTCACATGCAGGCCTTATCGAGACACACGTGAGTATGAGTGTTTTAAGTATATGTGGATTTACCTAACCTTCTCCATCAGTTCTTACTTTTGGTATATGAAACTTAATATGGATAAGACTTAAACATGGACAGAAAGAGGGTGAGTAATGTTTTTAAATCAAATTACAGAAGCACTCACACTCACGTGAGTAAATCCACATTGAAAGTTTCATATACTTGGCTCTGAAAGATTCATATTAATATCTGGGCACCTTAATATTCAAATTACAAAAAGATTCATATTTGCATCTGATTCATATTTGTAGACCCAAGATTTCTTGGCTCTGATACCATATTAAGTTCCTTGCACCAACCAGTAGAAGCAAAAGTCCAAACTGATGGAGATGGTTGTGCAATCCAAACATACTTCAACAATATGCACAAACTTACTAGTCATAAATATACCATTACCCAAAAGATTCATATTTGCATCTATGCACATGAAAGTTGAAAACAAATGAGTTGGGTCTTATTCTCTACAAGGCAAAATGAGTTGGGGCTTTAATGGTCACAGTTATATTTTGATGAGTTGTGCATCGACAGATGCTAGATTTTCTCAGTTCTAACCTCGTCCTTGTAATCAACGGATCTAACAATCAAACTCGTCCTGATGTTTAGCATCAACCACGCGTGGTTAGCGTACGGTTATCCCACTAAAATTTTCTAAACGCTGGATCCCACGCCAACCACTCAATCCCTCCTCTGCCCGCTAGATCTCCCACGCGCCCGGGCGCCCCTGCTCCTCATCCAGCGCGGCGCCCGTCCGCACCCTCTCCTCAGCAGTGCGCCTCCGCACCCAACAGCCCTTGCTCCTTCGCCAGCGCACCTCCACGCTGGGCCGCCGCTGCTCCTCTGCCAGAGCCATGCCGCGCTCGGCCGCCGCCTCGTGCGCCTCCACGCCCGGCCGCCGCAAGTGCACGTCCGCTCCACACCTACCCACTCACGCCGCCGACGGCCCTCACCTCCCACGAGACGCCCGGGGAGCTCTTTCTACGATAAATCCCTCACCAACTGGTGCGCCGACAACATGCATATCCTTTCCAGTAAATCATGTTCCGGTATTTATCACAAATGGGAAAAGGCCTCCTCCCTTCCGTCGTCGGCCTCATCTGAAGGTTCAAGATCCGCACAAGTCATCTGAAGGTATTCTTCTCCGGCCTTGTCGTTCTGCAAGAGACGAGTGAATGTTCCAGCAGATTTTGTTTTCTGTTCCACCTCCATTTAGTTTCGACTGTGGTTACCTGATAAACCGTGGAGGACAAGTGCCCGCCCTAGGAAACCAGAGAAATTAATTGTCAGAACTTGTTTGGTCCTGATGCTTCCAGTTGGCATTTGCACATCATCTTTTCATACTTGCTGAAGCGCTACCTTTCTTAAAAGTTGTACGCATACAAAAGCCGCAACCCTGAGTGAGCACAATTATCCTATGGCATGTAATTCAGAGTTTCACTTTTTAGTACTTGAGAAGTGTCATTTTTCTTGAAATTTGTACAAATACATGCTGCTGGTCTGAGTCAGCACAACTTCCTACGGTACAAAATTCAGAGTTTTCCTACACATTCAGATTACTGAGAATGCCATAATTGCAAATACTTTAGAGGCATGATGTGTAATTGCAACAATTATCAATAATAAGGTCTTGTGTATTTTGTAATTTTCAGGTCCTTTGATCGATCTATTCTGCGTCAAAGGTCCCGTGCATCTGTGGCAAATTCCGCTGCAGCCTCAATTGTACGTGTGCTTCAATCTATTTTCATGTTGTTTTCTTGGGCCTTGGTGTTTTGTTTCTTGGGTGTTTGACGAACGCTGCACAAATTAAGCTACTGTTAACAATTTCAGAGGTGTAGGTTGGCCTGCACCTCGTGTGGGCGGAGGTGAAGCACGCTTTAGTCTGTCCCTCAGAAGTTGGGCCCGCCAATGTTTTTAAAGCAGTAAAGCGAAGTGAGGCGCTGGTTGGGGGCGGGGCTCACCGCTTAAGCGTAAAGCGAGGCGGCGCTTTAGACTGATCTAAACCTAATGGGCGGTAGATTAGAGAATCATTTAGTGAGACATATATACCATATGTTGCTGGTTGTAAAGCCCACATAACATCCATCCATTCCACCCTCTTTGCACTTGCTCTTCTCCCCAAAGAGAATGCAGAGGGCAGGAGCCATACCTTATGCTGCTGGTCTGGTGGAAGAGGGTTGCACCAGAGGAGGGGGGAGGAGTTGGAGCTAGAGAGGAGGGGGAGGAGCTATTGCCAAAGAGGAGGAAGTTGCTGCAGATCTGAGGAGGAAGCTGCCACCAGAGGTGTTATGTTGTGATCCAAATTCAAGTATAAAGAGAAAGGCTAACTTATAACGAGCGAGCGGAGCGAGGCCCGTCGCTAGTAGGCTTGAGCCGAAGCGGCCTAGGTCACCTGTGTGATATATATGTATCCTTTGTAAGCCGCCGCACGGGATTAGTTGTTTGTAAATCCCTGGCGTTTGTAACCTCCCCTGATATAGTGAAGATTTGTTGGCTGGCGCCCATGGTGTTTTCTCCTTCATGTTGGAGGGGTTTTCCACATTAAATCTTGTGTCTCCTGCTTGTTTTTCATTCTTCGTCGTGTTGCCTGTCGTATCTCTAACAAGTGGTATCAGAGCCTTGTTTCTGTCTAGGGTTTCGACGACATGGCATCGATGAAGTTCGATCTTCTGCTGCTGGACTACGACACGAGGTTTTCCTTGTGGCAAGTGAAGATGCGGGTTGTGCTAGCGCATCCCGATCTGGATGAGGCGCTAGATGGCTTCGGTGGAAAAGAACTGAGAAGCACAGAGATCGTAAGGCTCTATCTTTGATTCATCTTCATCTATCTAACAATATTTTGCAAGAAGTGCTGGAGGAGAAATCTGCAGCAGCTCTCTGGCTGAAACTGGAGTCGGTCTGCATGTCCAAGGATCTAACCAGTAAGATGCACATGAAGATAAGTCGTTCACACACAAGTTGCAAGAAGGTGGTTCGGTGCTAAACCACTTATCGATCTTCAAGGAGAAGCTTTGCAGGTACGAGGCAGGCCTGAGTAGAAAAAATACTACAACAACAGAGATAAAAGCAAGAACGGCAGAGGTCGCTCGAAGTCCAGAGAATCTGGGAAGGAAAAATTCTGCAGGTATTGCAAGAAAGAGGGCCACCTCATTGATGACTATTGGAAGTTGGAAAATAAGGAGAAGTGGAACGGTACGTGGAAACCTAAAAACAAATCCGATGGTGATGGTAAGGTCAATGTTATATCGGGTAATAAGTCTGATACAGATGATGCTTTAGTTGTTTTTGCTGGATGTTTTCCATGTCATGATGAATGGATACTTGATTCTGCCTGTTCGTTTCATATATGTTGTAACAAAGATTGGTTCAACGAAAACATTTATTTGAACTAGCAAACCCCTCTCCCTTAGCGCGCCGCGCCGGTCGCCACTCTGGCGCCGGCGGCCACCCCACTCGCCGCCCTCCACTCCGCCCGCCGCCTGCTCTTCGGTCCGGGGTGGCCGCTGGCTTGCCCGTGCAGTTGCCGGCCTCGCCCAGGCGCTCGCTTTCGGTCCTGCCGCCCCCGCCGCCGGGACCTCCGCCGCCTGGCGTGGTGCGTTTGTGGAGTCAAGTGGTGCAGGAGCCGCCGCGGCGCGGCCGCTGTCAGTGGGGGGCGCGGCAGGCCCGGTCTTCTCGGCGCCATTCGCTTCGCCGGAGGGCCTGGTCCCTCGGGCGGGTCCTTGCGGCGATGAGCTGGTGGGGGCGTGCTTCTTGGAGGCGGCTAAGGACACAAGGTTGCTCGAGGCGGAACTGGCACGGGCTGTGCTGGTCACCGTCATTGGTACTAGGCCGGTGGTGGATGTCGACTCGGCGGCGCACGCGCTGCACGCGGCGTTTGGCGTCTGGCTGGCGGAGATGTCTGTCCGTCGCTTCTTCCCTGAGGACTTTCTGGTGCTCTACCACGACGGGGCTCTCCGTGAGCGCATGGTGCGCGCCGGGCGTGCGAGCGCGTCCTGGTTTGAGCTTTCCCTGCGGCCATGGCTTCGGCAAGCCCAAGCAACGGCGGCGTCCCTACCATTCCTGGTCCCAATCTCGCTGCGGGGTGTGCCTACCCATGCTTGGAGCCAGCGGGCGGCGAGCACGATCCTACGGTGCCTGGGGTATGTCGTCGGGTGGAGGAGGACACGGCGAGCAGGGCGGACTTCAGGGTTTGGCTACGCATGGACATACCAAGCCGGATTCCAAGGCGGCGCATTCTCTTCATCGACAAGCCCAGGCGAACACTCTGGTCGGAGGCAGAGGGACGGCGAACTGCTGCTTCGCGGTGCTCTACGGCTCTCTGGTATCCTATCGACATCACCGTGCTGGCGGACGGCGAGCTGGACGACGGTGGGGCGGCGCCACCCCCGTCGCCTCCCCCATCCCTGTCTTCGGGGGACGATGACCATGGCCCTGGACCTGCTGGTAGGAGGAGTCGGGGAGGCCACGGTCACCGCGCGGATGGCACTGGTGGAGGCTCGGCGAGCACGGCGGAATCTTCGACCGCGGTGGCGCTGCCGGCGGGCACGCGCGCGCATGTTCAAACTAGGCACGCGCCGGGGAGTCGCGTGGTCAGCAACAGCTGCGTGGCCAACGTCAACGGATCCCCTGCGGGCCCTGTGGATCAGCTACGCGGCGGTGATTGGCTGGGTGGCGCCAGCGGTTCCAGTATGCGGGCCCATGATGCTGCTGAGGTGACTGTTGGTTCCCCTCCATCGGTGCAACTGGTCTGATGGCGACAATTGGAAGATTTAGGACCGGTTGCTTTGCGGCTGGATGGGCCCAGTGCTTTGGAGCTGGTGCCATGCAGGGATCAGTGGCGGGGTGATTCAGTCCAAATTGGCTCCATGCATATCCATCTGTTGGACCTGCCCGAGGTGGATTCGGCCGGCACTGGGATTGGCGCAGATTCGGAACTGTTGTCGCTGTCCTGCGGTGAGACCGTGGGGAACGCGCAAGTGGAGGCCTGGGATACTTTCCAAGTCGGTCTATCTGGTGGGGACTGCAGCCCACCACCAACTCCAAGGGCTGGCACGCCTCTGCAGGGTGCGGTTCTGGCCCCACTTGTGGAGGTGGCTGACCGGGCGCCGGATCCCAGGCCATGCACGCCTCTGCATGGGGTGCTGGTGGCCCCACAAGGTATCGATGGGGCGGACCGGGCGAGAGATCCAAGGCCATGCACGTCCACACCCATGCAGGCTAGGGACGCGGGCGAGTTTCACATGGAAGTGGGAGTTTTTTGTGCCGATTTGCGCAGGCCGCTTTCCCCGGTCCTGCCGAGACCCGCTGCTCGTGCTATTGCTAACCCGAGCAGGCAGGCAAGAAAGAAACCAAGGCTGGAATACACGCCAAGGCGTAGCGCAAGGATCGCCAAGCATGCTGCATCCAAGCAACAGCAAGTGCTTATTAGAAAGCTATGTTTAGCACATGAGGGTGAGGCAATTTCGAATGATGCGCTACGGATGTACGTGAACTTGTTCTCCCGCCCCCTCTCGGATGCGCACATCACAGCGGTGCTGGCCCTGTTCGGTTGGGAGTCGCCTCCGGTGCCACTGGTGGACGGACCGTGTGTGGTCTAGCTGCTTGGGCAGCTTGGTGGTTGTGTAGACCGTCTCAATGAGTATGCAACCGTTGAAAGTGCTAGTGTGGAACGTCCGTGGTCTCAATGCTCGAGCGAGGAGGAATGCGCTGTTACAGGTCGTGGTGGCGGCTAATCCGGCCATCATCTGTCTTCAAGAAACTAAGCTACAAGATGTATCGATGAACATCATTCGGCAATGTCTCGCAAATACATATGAAAGTTTCTTCTACTTGCCGGCTGCGGGTACTCGTGGTGGGATTTTGGTAGCTTGGGACGAGTCTGTTACCCACCTATCTAGCCCGCATTACACTAATCACACGCTGACCGCACTTGTTAAGTGCCCAGAGGATGAGCAGGTTTGGTGGCTTACTTATGTTTACGGCCCACAAGATGAAGCAGACAAGATAGAGTTCATGCAGGACTTGGTGGATATCCGGGACCTGCACGCAAGGCCTTGGTTGGTTGCTGGTGACTTCAACCTCTTGGCTCGGCAGGAGGACAAGAGCAATGCATTGATTAACCGGAGGATGTTGGGGAGATTTAGAGCTAAGTTAAATGTGTTGGAGCTCAAGGAGCTATATCTCAATGGGAGGCGCTATACATGGTCCAACGAGAGGCAAAATGCTACATTGGAAAGAATCATCACGTTTTTGTCTCAAATGAGTGGGATGAAGCATTCCCATCCTGTCTTCTCCGCTCTAGGGACGGCGATCTCTGACCACTGCCCGCTCATGTTGGAGATGAACACTGAGATTAGCATGCGGAAAAGATTCAAGTTTGAAGCTTTTTGGACCAAAGCGGAGGGATTCATGGACACGGTGCAGTTGGCTTGGGAATCGACGCCGGTGGCGTCGAATGATTACCTCACGCTTCATAACAAGTTGCGGGCCACGGCGGTTAGTCTTCAGAGGTGGAGTGCTCGCTGGATTGGGAATGTCGAACTCCAAATTGCAATTGCCATGGAAGTGATAAAACAGCTGGATGTTGCTATGGACACTGAAGCACTATCGGATGCGGAGAGGGATTTGAGGAGTCGTTTGAAGAAAAAGCTACTTGGGCTGTATTCGCTCGAGAGAACCATCGCGAGGCAACGGTCTCGAATGCTGCAGCTGCGGGAGGGGGATGGAAGTACCAAGGCTGTTTCATCAGCAAGCAAGCCATCGGCAAAGAAAGAATCTACTCCGATCGGTGATGTATAATGGGACCATTTACACCGGGCAAGAGGAGGTGGCGTCAGCGGTGGATGCCTACTATGGCACGGCTTTTGGCACTACGGAATCAAGGAACTACACCCTTAACCTCCAGGATCTAGACTTGCCGCATCTGGATCTATCGCAGCTGGAAGAGCCATTTTCTTCTAAGGAGGTGGAAAAAGTAATCAAGGATATGCCCCCCGGACAAAGCACCGGGGCCGGATGGGTTCACGAGCCGGTTCTATGCAACTTGCTGGAACATCATTAAGGGAGACTTTATGAAGGCCATGAACTGCTTTTACAATGGGGATGTCCGAGGTTTGGCTACAAATCCCTTGTTACTCTTTTGCCCAAGAAGGACGGTGCCTTGGAGGTGGCTGACTTTAGGCCGATTAACCTCATCCATGGGGCAATAAAGATATTTGAGAAGGTGCTCGCCTGTAGGTTGGTGACACAACTTTCGAAACTTGTGGGGAATCACCAAAGTGCTTTCGTGAAGGGTAGATCTCTGTACGATAACTTCATGTTGGCCCAAAGCATGGCTCGAAGACTAAATGCCCTACGAATGCCTACGGTGCTACTCAAGCTCGATATTTCAAAGGCATTCGACGCTGTACAATGGCCCTTCTTGGTTGAGGTGATGTAACAACTTGGCTTCGGCCCAAGTTGGAGATCATGGATATGTGGAATACTTGCAACATCCACCACCAAGATTATGGTGAATGGGGACCCCGGGGACACCATATACAACTGCAAGGGGTTGCGGCAAGGTGACCCGATTTCGCCAATGCTCTTTATTCTTACAATGGAGCCCCTGTAGAGGCTGTTTGATCGGGCCACGAGTAGAGGTATTCTGGAACCCCTGGCCCGGAGAGGATTGAGGCAACGTTTGTCCATCTTTGCGGATGACGTGGTGGTGTTCCTCAAACCTACACCGGTGGAGCTTGAGGTTAGCAAGCGTATTTTCGCCATGTTTGGGGAGGCGTCGGGATTGCGGATAAATATGAGAAAATCAGCTGCCCTCCCAATAAGATGCAATGATCAGGAAATCAATATGGCAAGTCAGGAGTTGGGTTGTCCACGAGGATCCTTCCCAATCAAGTACTTGGGATTACCTCTGGCTTTGAGAAAGCAAACACCGGCACAGTTGCAGTACTTGGTTGATCAGATGGCAAACTGCCTACCTAAGTGGAAGGCGGCCCTTATGCCAAAGAGTGGACGGTTTACTTTGCTACAGTTTGTGCTATGCGCCATGCCCATCCATGCAATGATGGCATTGGACCTCCCGGTGAAGACTATTGCAGCAATGAACAAGGTGTGTACAGGGTTCCTCTGGTGTAGGAGGGCCACTGCGAACAGTGGTAACTGCGCAGTCGCTTGGGATTCGGTATGTACACCAAAATGGGCCGGTGGATTGAGGCTGCCAAACCTCAGATGGCTCAATGTGGCCATGGAGACTAGATGGCTTTGGCTTCAAAGTGTTTCGAGCAGACCATGGAGCGAGTTCAAGATTAGGGTTCCGCCGGAAGCGGAACTATTGTTCCAGGCAGCGACTATGAGCGAGGTGCATTGTGGGCTTACCACGCTCTTCTGGGAGGACCGTTGGATAGATGACATGAGGGTGCAAGACCTTGCGCCGAATATTTATGGCATGGTACCGCCGCGCACCAGATCGACAAGGCTTGTTGCCCCGGCAATGGAGAATGGATCCTGGGCTTTGGATGTTGGCCCGAAGATGGGGGAGGAGGCACTGACGGAATTCTTCTCGTTATGGCTAAGAGTAAGCACGTGGGAGCCAGAGGTGGATGTGCCAGATAAGATCTCTTGGGCCTGGGAGACTAATGGAAAATACTCGGTGAGGTCGGCGTACGCGGCAAAGTTTTGGGGCCATACGATGGAGCCAATGGCGGACCTGACTTGGACATCCAAAGCACCTTCCACTTGCAAGTTCACCTAGCTTGCTCTACGGGACCGGTGCTGGACCTCGGATAGACTTGCGAGGAGAGGGCTAACGCATCAGGATGCATGCCCCCTATGCGACCAGGAGGAGGAAACGATTAACCACGTACTACTTGTGTGTTTGCTAGATCAACATGGGCGGTGGTATGTGCGGCTCTAGGAAAGCCGAAGTGGACACCGACGGCACAAGACTCCCTGCACACATGGCTCCGGGATAAGCAAGGGCCCAATAACCTACGGCAAAAGGATCTACATACCATCTTTATTCTTACACTATGGGAGCTGTGGAAACATCGAAACGCTTTGTGTTCGACGGAGCATCACCGTCGATGGAGGTGCTTCTAGGTAGAGTTCGGACCGAAGGAATGACTTGGTCGGTAGCTGGGAAGTTTAAAGGGAATGTAGACCCCTTCTTCCATAGTTTACATAGGTGGACGAGTAGTGAGGAGTAAGTGTAAGGTACTTGTTTAAAACTTGGTGGAGGCATTCTCTTGCCTTTCTTTAATATATAATATGCACACTCGTGCATGTTTGAGAAAAAAAAGATTGGTTCAGTACTTATGAGTTTGTGCAGAGTGGAGATGTTGTGCGTATGGGAGATGACAACCCACATGAGATTGTGGGCATTGGTTCTGTTCAGATCAGGATGCATGACGGCATGATACGCACATTGACAGATGTGAGACACATACCAGGCATGGCCAGAAAACTCATCTCGCAGAGTACTCTTGACGTCAAAGGGTACAAGCACTCCGGTTCAAGTGTAGTTCTGAAGGTAACAAAAGGTTCCCTCGTTCATATGATAGGTAACATGAATTCTGCTATGTTATATATTCTTAGAGGAAGCACAATTACTGGTACTGCTGTTGCTGCTGTTACTTCTGATAAATCCAGTAAAATTAATATTTGGCATATGCGATTCATAGTGCGATTCCCTTTAGATCAATCCATGCTAATAAGCATATAAAAATTAATCCAAGTTGCCCTGCGTGCGACTTAGGGCCGGACAACATCAAACATTTGTTGTTTCAATGCAAGCTAGCTATGGATGTGTGAAATGCTAGGCACGGATGATATCATCAAAAAGGCCATCGGAGTGGATCGGGCTGGAGAAGTGATACTTGAACACCTGTTGTGTTTAAAGGATCATGAAGTTCATATCCTGGGCCTACCTAAATTGAGAGAAACAGTAGCCACTGCAGCATGGTACCTGTGGTATGAACGGCGGAAATTAACTCATGGAGAGGCCACCCAAACAGCAGCACAAATCAGTGTGGCTGTGAGAGGACTAGCGGCGAACTACATTATCTCATGTACACCCAAAGCTAAACAGAAGGTAGGCGGGTGGAGTAGACCAAGGTTCGGATATGCTAGACTGAATGTGGACGCTAGATTTGATATGGATACACTTGAAGGATCGGTGGGAGCAGTCCTTCGTGATCACAACGGCATGTTCATTGCTGCTGCAAATGAAAAAATAGACATATACCTTGATTCATTTACAGCAGAATCTATTGCGGTAAGATTTGGAATGAATCTAGCCCGTTCTGCTGGATGTAGCAAGATCGAAAACAACTCCGACAGTGTAGAGGTGGTTGAAGCTTTAAAAGAGGGCAATTCCTCTTCAGTTGCTAGTGCTATATTCGATGATTGTTATTTCATGTCATTAGATTTCAATCAAGTCATTTATGAACATTGTAATAGAGAGAGCAATCAAGTAGCTCACGAATTGGCTAGGTTAGCTAAGTTTTCTCCTCCTAGTTGTTGGATGGATACTGCCCCTAGTGCGGTTATTCCCTTTCTTGTAAGCGATGCCACTATTTTGATCAATGAATAAAGAAGGAGATATTTGTCAAAAAATATTTGGCATTTGCGCCTTGGGCATATGAGTAAACTTGGCATGGCAGAATTAACCAGGAGAGAACTTCTGGATGGGTGCAACATAAGTGAGTTGGAGTTTTGTGAGCACTGCATTTTTGGTAAGCACAACAACGATTACGAGTCGAACGACTAGTCTAGACTAGTCGCTCGACTAGTCTATGAGTCGCAAAGTGGCTGTCGACTCGGTTTCTCGTGTAGACTACAAATACGAGTCGAGCCAGTCATCGACTAGTCGACGACTAGTCTGGACTAGTCAACATGTTCGAGTCGAACGACTCAAAAAACTGGGGGAGTATAAATACGATGGCTCATCCCGTGTGAGACGAGACCTAATCCTTTCTTTCCTCTCCTCACCCTCCTCACGCCGCCGGCTGCTGGACGCGCCCGTCGAGCCCTCCTCGTGCCGCCGGCCCCTGGACGCGCGCCGCCGTGGATCTGAAGCTCTACCGTCGCCGGCTCCACGTCGCGGATCCAAAGCTCCACCGTCGCCAGCCCCACGTCGCGGATCTGAAGCTCCACCGTCGCCGGCCCCTCGTGCTCTTCTCCTGCTCCTTCGTCTCGCGTCGACGGCCCCTCGTGCTCTTCTCCTCTTCAGGCAGGTGAGCCTCAGTGCCTCCTTTCTCCTCCTCTTTCTTCTTGGCTTGCTGCTGGTGTTGCTCTGCCTCGCTGCTGGAGGACTGCTCGTGCTGCTCTGCTTGCTGTTGGTGCTGCTCTGCTTGCTGCTGCTTGCTGGTGCTGCCCTGCTTCCTGCTGGTTGCTGGTGCTGCTAGACTGACTGTGTTTCAATTTCCAGGTCCTGAGGTCTGAGGTACAATGTCTACAACACCGGAGATATGTCAAGTAGTGTGTTCAGCAGCAGCTGCAGCTCAAGCCGATGAGCATTACGATCCATCGAAGGATCCTGCAAGGAAGCCACGTAGGAGCAAGGACCCAGCATGGAAATATGCCTTTTGGCCTGATCTGCAGGACAAATTGACACTCCAGTATGTTCTGTGTGGCAAAAACATCACTTCTGGAGTGCTAAGGACAAAGAAGCACCTTGGTGGGGGTTACACAAAGGTGAAAATGTGTCTAAAAGCAACCGATGAGATCAGGAAAGAGATGCATTTGTACATGAAGACCAACTCAACCAAGTTCAAAGCCATGCAACTTGATGGGGATGAAGTTGAAGCAACTGATGGAGATGGAGGAGAGGAGTAGGTAGAAGCAAGTTCAAGGGCGTCGAACAGCACCGCAGCCTCCACGAAAAGGAAGGCTTCTTTTATTGTGACGGCGCCGGTGGCGTCAAAGAGGACAAGCAAGTCAATTGCAGATGAGGTTAGGAAGACACCAGAGGAGGTGGTTGCTGAGAGGCATAGAGCAGGAAGCAAGCAGTTAAAAATCAAGGACTATGGAACAAAGACAAAAGAACAAAAAGATGAAGTAGATGGTCATGTAGCTGACTTTCTCTATGAGAATTGCCTTCCACTCAATATTATCAATTCGAGAAGTCGGGAGATCCTATTGGAGTCTGTAAGGCAGTATGGATCAGATTATATCACACCTTCTTACCATGATGTGAGGGTACCATTACTTGAGAAGGCAAAGCTCAAGACTGACACTTTGAAGGCCAAGCGTCAAAAGGCATGGAAGGAGTATGGTTGCACTCTCATGTCCGACGGTTGGATGGACATGAGTGGGCGACACTTGATCGATTTTCTCGCCAATAGTCCTGCAGGTACATTCTTCTTAGGGACAGCCAATGTTTCTTCTGAGTCTGTTACTGCTGAATTGGTAGCAAAATTATTGGGTGAACAGATTGAGGCAATTGGGCCTGAATTGGTAATCCAGGTCGTTAGCGACAATGGCTCCAACTACAAGGCAGCCGGGAGACTTCTAATGGATAAGTATCCATCTTTGTATTGGACACCTTGTGCTGCTCACTGTTTGGATCTTATGCTAGAGGACATTGGGAAGATAAGAGAGTTCCGTGATTGCATTGTTAAAGCAAAGAAAACAACCAGATTTATTTATGCCCATGGTAGGATTCTTGATCAAATGAGAACCTTGAATGGCAAGAGAGATCTTGTAAGGCCTGGAGCAACTCGTTTTGCAACCTCCTTCCTCACATTGGCCAGCATGTGGAAACAACGCCATCATTTGAAAGCACTATTTGTTAGCACAGAATGGCATGCAAACAAGTTGAAGCTCACCCCACCAGGGAAGATGGCTGAAAATACCGTGCTCTCTGTGACATTTTGGCAATCGGTGGAGAACTGCATGAGAGCTTCACAACCCATTCTTGTTGCTTTGAGGATTGCTGATGGTGATGACAATCCAGCAATGCCCGAAATTTGGGCAGCCATGGATGTTGCGAAGACACACATAAAGGATGCATTGTCACAAAGGCCAAGCCTACAAAGTCAAGTGCTAGCAATTGTTGACAAGAGGTGGGATCACCAGATGGAGCAAAAGCTACATGGGGCTGCAATGTTTTTGAACCCCAGCAAGTTCTTTAAAATGAAGGAGACTAACAGAAGACAAGCTGCACGGATGCGTTCAATGTTCAATGATGTGCTATGGAAGATGGTGCCGGATGATGAACTACAATCCAAGATAAGTAAATTGGCTGATGATTATGAGCTCACGGAGGGTGAATGTTTCACCAAGCAAATGGCAATTAAAGACCGCGAGAAAAAGAGCCCTCGTAAGTATCTATGAGAATGCAGCTTGTAGCTTATCTTCTTGACTCTATGTTTCAACTTCTACTTGCTTGTTTCAACTCCTACTTGCTGATTTTTGTAGTACTTTGGTGGAATGCATATGGTGGCCTTGCTTATGACCTCCAATCTTTTGCAAATCGGATCATTAGTCTATGTTGTTCATCGTCTGGCTGTGAGCGCAATTGGAGTGCATTTTCTCATGTAAGTATCTAGCAATTGGATGGTTTGATAGATAATTGCAGGCTATAGTAGCTTCTCACAAAAGGATTTGCTTGCAGATCCATACCAAAGGAAGAAACCGTTTGGAGTATAAGAGATTGAACAAGCTAGCATATGTCTCATACAACCGGCAAATGACAACTAGGTTTGAAAAGTTACGCGAGCAAGGTTCCAAAGGAAAGAGGGCTAATGCACTTATCCTAGAAGAATTTCAATGGAATAATGAATGGGTTGATGTTACTGCTGAATTGGTTCATCAAAATGACGCTATGGACGATGACAATCCACTACTTTGGTCCCATGTTGATGAGGCCGTTGGCGCGACCGATGGTCTAAGTGGACGCCATCTTCCAAGGAGGGCTCGTGGTGATTTCAGTGAGTCTAGTTCTCCCGCTGGCTCTAATATCTTTTACACTCGAAGGACAAGTGTGGTTGTCCATGATGAAGACTTGCGGGCTGAATTGGAAGCTGAAGATATTGATAGTGACATGGAGGCCAATGGTGAAGACAATGATGGCCCTACATGAGCGAATGATATAGACCCTAATTTTCAGCTGGATATAGATCTAGATTGATTTGAGGGCTAAGGCTACAAGATTTCTTTTGCTGGACTGGACTTGTTGCTTGTGGTGTTGTTGAACCTTTCTTTTGTAATTCAGACTTTGACGTTGGACTACTTGTTGAACCTTATGTTGGTCTTGTCAAGTTGTCACACTAAGGTGTTCTCCTATGGATTATGGAGTTCTGAACTTGTTTTTCATGCTAGTGCTGTTGTGCTGGACTGTTGTTTGATAGTGCATATTTGATTGGTTTTATCTTTTGTAGACTATTGTTGCTGGTTTGTGGAGAAGCAGAGGCCCTGGCCATTGGATATTGCAATTGGCACAGCCTCAGGTTCTTCATCCACTTCCCATGCATTCATTTGTATTGTATCCTGTACTTGTATACTTATATAGTGTAATACTACATACTACTACTAGGTATTATTAGTTATGTACTGTAAGTTCAGTGCTACTGTACCATGTCGACTAGTCTCGCACTAGTCTAGACTAGTCCATGAGTCTCAACCTTGGAACGACTCGTCGACTCTTCGACTCGTAAACGTTGAGCACAAGAGGGTATAGTTCAATGTTGTTGTTCATACAACAGAAGGTATATTAGATTGCATACATGCTGATTTGTGGGGACCTTCCCGTAAACCCTCGCTCACGAAAAGTGTGGCCTTATTTTCTGAAAAATAAATATGATGTGTTTGATGCCTTTATGGATTGGAAAGTTATGGTAGAAAGGCAAACTGAGAGGAAGGTAAAAATACTTCGTACTGACAATGGTATGGAATTCTGTTCAAAAGCTTTTAACAGTTATTGCAGAAACTTGGCATCGTCAGGCACCACACCGTCCTGTACACTCAACTGAATGGTGTGGCTGAGCGCATGAACAGAACCGTCATCTCCAGGGCTCGCTGCATGTTGTCCAATGCTCGCATGGGCAAACGTTTTTGGGCTGAAGCCGCCTCCACCGCCTGGTACCTCATCAACAGGTCACAATCTATTCCACTTAATAAGAAAACTCCCGTTGAGGCATGGTCTGGTACACCACCGGAGACGAAACTTGGTGGTAAGCCTCTTCTCCCCCCCTGTCTCTCAGTTCTTCCCCTTTGCTTTCGACGATCTATGTTCATGTTATTACTGTTTATAAATATCTTCCATTGTAATCTTAACTTTTCCGTTGTTCTATGCTGTAGTCGACAAGGAGGCCTACCTGTGATGCATGTGCAGTTGAAGATATTTGCAGGCCAGCCTATGATGTCAGGTTGGAGGCCTACCTATGATGTCAGGTGGTTGTACACGGAAATTTTGTGGGATAGTTTGCAGATTGGGAGTTTATGTTTTTCTTCATTAACTTTAAAGATTGTTGTAGTTAAAACATGAGATGGAAGCCTCAGATTGAATACTGTGAGCTATGTTACAAATTAATAGTAGTGGTTATCTTCTACATCAGCCTCTGTTCAAATAGTCTATTTTGTATGTTTGTTCAGGGAAGTTGATTATCCTCGCATACAACTACCCTCCACTCAGAAAGCCTCAGATTGAATACAGAGCTATGTTGCCAAAGATTAGAATGCATTATTTCCATAGAAGTAGGATTATTTGATCCTATTCTGAAATATATTTTTAATGATTATATTTGGATGGGCACGATGTGGTGCAGGTTCCGCCGATTCTGGAAACACATGGCTGAATGGAATCCAACAGAACCAATGCTGCAGCTATAGCATCCTATATTTAGTGATACATGTTCAATTCGGTGATAACAGCTATTATCATCCTATATATTCTTTCACTTGCATGGTTCCCTTCCATTGATGTTGTAGCTGGTACTTGCCAGTCTCTATGGAGTATAGGTACAAGTGGACTAAGTGAGAAGAGTATATGATTGTAGGTTGCAACTTGCTAATTATGCGGCCGTGTTCATGTGTGCGTGTCATTATTAGCTAACATCTCTTCTTTTTTCTCATAGTTGCATTACTGGAAGGTGGATCAGGGTGCACTGTTGAAGATTTTGATTGGCCCGAGAGAAATCAGGACATTGCGACAGACAACCTTTTGCTTACTGACCTCAAAAATATTTGAAGCATAAGTTTCTAACTACAAAAACGATCTCATAACCTTGCCTGTGACATTGCACCTATGATGAGGAGTACGTCAAATTTTACAATATATAATTTGTGGTAGTAGAATTACATTTAGTACTGAATATTTGATTGATGTTCCTTATTCCGTATGGAGCGAAGTCTACAACCTTTATATCTAAAGCAGTTTAACTTTGATACTAGGCAATGGGTATGCTGAGCTTTGCCACTTTCTGAAGTGCGTTGAAATAGGAGTTCCAGTTCTTGATTTTCAGGAAACTGAAGAGGAGCGTTTGAGGAAAGAGGAGAGGGAGACACGGGAAGCAAAGAAGGGGAGAAGGGACAGGGAAAAGGAGAAGTTGCTCAAGAAGAATACTAGAAATGCCTTACCAGTAGGAATTTCGTTGCGATGTTCTCATGGATTATTGGATGACAGTCTTCCTCTTGATTGTTTTGTTTTAGGTAAGTTCATGATCACATGAAAAATATGTGATGGATACATGGAGTTCTGTGGGTAACCTGAATTATTGTGCCTTTTTCAGATTTTTGTTTGGAATTAATATTCAGTACAACCATTGCCAAAGTATACTGATCAACAGATCAGCTTCTAAATCATTCGTCCTTAGTCAATGCTTTGTATGACGGGTTCAGTAAGATGATGGCATGCGATTAATATCTTGTTGTTCAGGAGGTTTTGACCATTTGAAAAATATTGTTTTCTTGCCAATGAAGATTTGCATGTTTGTACGCCTACTTTGTAGTAAGTTGCCATATTCAGATTAATTGTTTGACCACCAGGGGCGTGAACTGCTAAAAGATAGTGATGATCCCTGAGTCTATTATAAGTATAATTTTAGTTTGATGTCTTTTTTATTGATTTTTCTTTATGATAATCATTGAGAAATAAAGAAACAATGTGGCATATCAAATATTACCATACTACCAGATATATCTATTATATTTAGTCATTTCCTTTTTGGGTAGACATGTGTTATGTTTCTTAACATTATTTTATTTGGACTTAATTTGAACATGCAAAGTGGGGACTTGGATGTCTGTCCACCCTAATTTGACTCTGAAGTTTCGATTTGGATATTTGTATTTCCATCGGGACTTACAATACATTCATCAAGCTACGTGAAAAACTAAGCGAACTTATAACATGACTACAAAAGAATGCTAATAAGTGATCCCTAGGTAGTAGCTCCGTATGTTACGTATAAATGGGTTGATCTTTCATCTTATTTGCACCTTCGTCATTTGTCCATGTCATTTATTTTGCCTCCACATGAGAAACATTATTATTGGAGATATATCATGTATATGGATGAAAAACTATGTAAATATCAAATCGTATTTTGATAATTATTTGATAACAAGTGAGACGTGCGTCGCATGTGCAAGCTTACTAGTGTGGTATAGTTCAAGCCATCTGTCCATGCCGTTGGAGCTGTCTATAGTGGTGTGACTTTTCCATGTGTTGAAATTACAATTAAGCTCTATTTTAATGGATATGTTACAAGAATGTGGTATCAAAAAGCAGCCCACCTGAGTTAAAAAAAAAAAGGCAGCGCACCTCAAATTCTAACTTTTCCTTCCGAAACATGCTTTCAAGTTCAGCAATGTAATTGGTACATTCCACATTGAGAGAACTGCAGTGAGCCTTTTTCTCGGAGATCAGGTGTAAAGTACGTGATACTTCATCAAACAGAACCTTTGCCCGGTCAATAACCTGTCAAATTTGATCAAATGTTAGCCATTGAGCTGAAAACCAAACAGTTCTATGATAGCAAACTATTAAAAATGAAGAAATAACTTTAACATGTTTGACGAAGGCAGAAACAGACGCATTTTTTATGCAAACCAAGCCTACTATTGCTATACGGTACACACCTCGTTTACTTCTTTCTGTATCCAGTCCAAAGGCTGGTGAGTAAAATAAAGTTTATGAGGTGGTACATGGACTGAATGAACATTAATAGGTGCATATCGGAAGCAAGCCACCATTTTTCCGAACCTATATAGAGAAGCAGATTATCAGAAACCAAGATATCCAATCTGTTATAATTTATGGTGTCTACTCACTATGGAAGTAAACTGAGATTAATCCAGTTTGGAAAGGCAATCATCTGAACACAGCTTACCCATAGAACCGAAGGCAGTCCCTATGGAGAGAATGGCCACAACTGGCTACCCTACTTGCAGCTGCATGATTTGAGAAGCTAAGCTCCAAAAATTTACCAAGTGACAAACCCCAAGCAGCATCAGACATGACAATCCTATGAGTAGCTGGTGGAAATCCATCACTCCAGGGGCACTTTAGACACCTGTGCCACATCCAAATTTTTCCATCCCGTTCTCCTGGCAAAACAACATCTGCAAGTTTTCTAACTGATATTGTTAGACTCCCCTGGCGATGAGTGTAGCAATGGACATGAGCTTCAGGTGGCTTATCACAGGATCGGCACTGATAGCCCTGTATAAATCATTGTAACTACTGTGAGACATGTGAAGATTAGAAACGAATAAGTTAATGAAATTACACATACAGGAAATGAAAAGGAAAGGGAGAAAACCTTATCAAACAGGTAGTCACGCAAAAACCTTCCTAGAGGCTTGTCAAAGTTACCATAATACTTGATGCGTAACAACTGGGAACGCTCACAAATAGATCTTTTCCATACACAACGTATGGACAAAGAGACTAAGATGCTCTGATGGTCAGAAGGCACAATTTCCGTCTTATTTGATGTGACATCATGTCCTTGACTGGTTTCTTGATTTTGCATTGCAGGACTAGACATTGGTTGCACTACCAACAAATTATTAGCATTGACGATTCTCACATTAGGCAAAGCATTTGAACCCTCTAATGGCTCCTTGAGATTAGAATAATTACTAATATTTGTGCTGACTGCAGACGTGCTCTGATGATGGTTTGTGTTGATTGAATCTGCTCTCACTGCCTTACCATCTGAACTGGTTGAATAATCAGCATGGTAATCACCAGAATACACACACTTTTTTTCTACAGTAGAATATATATGTGAAGGATCCGTGGGTACATCATGCGTAGTGATTGAAGACATGGATACAGAATCTGCAGTTGCAGTCACCTTCTCTAATTTATCACCATTACTGCTGTTAAAGCTACAACCACTGGTACACAATGGTCCAAAAGAATGAGAGTTGGCCTTTTGAGAAGTAAGGCAATCACTGTCTACTGGTGGTTCAACCACAGCTGCTCCACCTGGGTCAGTTGATAAAACAATGTCTGTGTCCAGGTGCTCAAAACTATCAGTTGCCTGTTGGCTGTTGGAAATATTAATTGTGAAACCTGGCACCGTTGAAATAGAGTTGTCTACAGTAGATCGCTTATGTGGTAAGGTTACAGTCAGTGGAGACCTCAAGGGATCTGGCAGAGTGGCACCTTCATCTGCAAGGAAAGATGTTTCTAAGGCCAAGTGATATGCTGCAAATATGCCATACTGGACCACATGCTTAATTTTCTTTAGCTCATCCATGCTACCACCTTTCAACAGAACCTGCAGGTCACATAGGGTAAAATGATATTTTCAGGAAGATATTATCTTTCAATGTTTCATGCAGACAAACTGGAGGATGACAGGAAAAAAAATGTACAGATATTTTATGTATCTTGCTGAAAAATAAAAATAAAATGCTCTGAAAGCCACCATCTCAAATAGGATGATCTTTTTTAGAGAAAAAAATGTTAATGCTGTGACACTACTTGGTTTGCAATACACAAGCAATGGTGATAAGCAAACAAGTTATTGTTACGACTTATGATCACCCTAATCCTAAGTAGCACTATGTCTCTTTCTGTAAATAAAATAGTAAATGCACTTTTGGAGCTCAAGTGTCCAAGAAAAAATAACAGGAAGTAGTTATATCACTTACAGTGCAACCTAATGGCTTTGCGCATCCTTCAAAAAACATCATGTTCTTCAGCATTTTCTTAGTCTTATTACCCGAAGTCACGGAATGTTCAATATGTTTGTCTACATGAAACAACTCACAATAACCAAGTTTCTGAGACGGCAAGAGATCAATGGAAGGAACTATCTGAGCACCTGTGCAACGAGCTATACGCTGCAAGAGGGATTGCTTAATATTTAAAACTAGTGATATGTTCTTTTCTAGAAGCAAATCTTGAGCATAGCGAGAAACAGTATTCTCGACCAAAAGTAGGTTAGGTTTTTGAGCTACAATCTTCGCGACCGCCATTTTAAGGTGATCTGTTTCCTGTATATCATAGAAAAATACATGTAAGGCCAATGCAAGCTTAAGATTGCATAACAAGAAGCATGAAAAGATTCATGAACCTGCTGGAGCAATGTGTCAATACTTGACAGCTGATTCGTAACTCGATGATACTCAAGAGCTCCAGCAAGTAGAAGAAGGCGAGGTTTTTCTATTCTGGAAGTCATGCGCCTATGTGCGACATTCTTCTTACAGACTACTCCTTTCACAACAGTGCTGAAAGAAAATGGAGACATGTTTCAGATAATATTCAAACTGTTATGTCTCGATGTAGCATCAAAGTCAACACTGTCCAATGCTAATTGACGGGATGAACAGGATCACCATTTATTGAATGTAGACCCCATAAGGGGGGAAATATTTACAGATAGAGCTTCATGAAGTGTCAACCAGGATCTCAATTGTAGCTAGTTCAGTCTAATGTATAAACAAGAGATATCTCACCTTTCACTGCGGTGTCCACTTGCTAAACACTTAACTTTGACATATCCACCAGGATCCATGCCACCACCTTGGCTAGTGTCTGGTCTGAGGAAGTTTGCAGCTTCCCATGATACCGAAGTAACAATCTCCAACCAACCCATGTCATCACCTTCCTCTAGTGTGATATTCTCCACCTGCAACAACTGAGAAATCAAAGCCCTGAAATGTCCGTCAACAACATTCTTCATTACTTTCTTGTGTTCTTCAGTTGAGCGGTCTCTACTTCGAAATTCTCCACTACCGAAGCTACTTGATGATTGAAGGTAACACCGTCCACCATCAGATACAGGCTCATCATCGTCATCGTCGTCATCAAACAAATCAGTTTCTAGCTCATCTTCTTTATCTTCTGGTTCTGGAGGAATCCAAAAATAATCATTCTTCTCAAAATCCACTGAATTTGTATCAGCAGTTTCCAGAGCATAAATGGACGATGCAGCCCCGCAGTCTGAACTATTATCAAGTTCTTGTTCATCCTCCACTTTGGTGACTGGCAATGTACCAGGGAATCCATGGTCAACAGCACAAGCTGATAACTCTTTTGGAAGTACATTTACTTCAATGGTCTTTGATATTGTTGTATTGTACGATGCATTGAACTCATCAAACTCAACTGAGCGGAAGTATTGGTTATTATGCTGTTCACGTTGCACCTGCCTGTCAGAGAAGTAAGCACCAAACTCTTCATCTTCGTCGTCACTCCTGAAGAAGAATGTGACATCACATGATGAGGCAGGAGTTTTTCAAGCAACATAACTTGTTAATTAGTCAAGTACCACACAAGAAAATCAATACAGTTTCATCTTTAAATCTTAAGTAAACTAATTGTATTCCTTTTCTGAAGCTACACTCATGGTAATTAAGAAAAACATAGTGCATAATATGATATAGCAGGGTATTTAAGGAAAACAAACAATACTACACTACAATTTAACTGGGTAATGTTATAAGATACGAGATCTTATTCAGAATACCTGTTTGTGTAATAGCCAAACTGCATCAAGGTAGAGTCATCTCTGTTTGAAATAGTGGACATACTTATCTCAGGCACATGGCTATCTTGCATACTGAGGGAAACTTTGTCTTGGGAAAATTTGGGAGGGGGGGGGCCAATGTTGGGAGCACGAGCCACATGCTGATAATTTCCAGTAGAGTAAGATGCAGCTGGTGTGCTAACACTATTAATGGTGATAGATGACTTTGTACTGAACAGGCTCGCCTCAGACAGGGAAGGACTGAGCACCGGCAGTATCTGTTTGACAGCAGCAATTTGCTCTTGCTCCCATTGCTTAAAGCAAAAGTTGCAGACGCGAATCCTGTCCCCCTCATCATCGCTTTTATCAGGGCCGCTTGGAACTGGGACGGAATTCCCTGTGCACTTACCACAGAATATGCGCCCACAACGACGACAATGGTGCCTGCGGTTGAATATGGTGAATTGTGCATCACAGTCATAACACACTCGGCAACTGTGATCAGGCATCCAGAAGTCCCTCGAGACATTGTCTGGTTTCGACCGTCGAGGCAGCCATGATGTCAAAAGCTTAACTACATCAGCAAAAGTTTTATCCGAGGCCTCCATGGGTGGCTGCAATGGTACCACCTTGAAGAAATCCTCATAGTTGCATCCTCATCTGCTGCAAAATAATAAATGTAATCAGAAATGCACTCAATATGACATAATCCCTGACAATGAAAAGAGTTTTGCTCAAGAACGCATGCAATCAAACTATTTGAACTTGGTGGTAAAAAAATTGAAAATATTATAATTTTTGTTAGGTAGTGCATATAAAGTGCAATAGAAATTGGTCGTCAAAAAGTCATGTTTTGTATAACATGTAGATAATGCTGCAACGACACATCCAATCCTGTAGAGAGTGAGTTCATTCATGTATTGGTTAAGTCTGGCTGTAATGTCTATTTATTGTGGGAGTCCAGACGCAGTGTATGATGAGGAACAATAGATGAGAGATAAAGGAAAAAAACACATGCCAAATCTGTTTGGCTACTTCTAGAGTTCTAGATGCTTCCACTCCAGTGTAGTATTTCTTTTCTTTTCTTTTCTACCCTACCTACTGTCTTCTAGAGTCTTCTAGTTGTGAGTAGCTATGAGTAGAATGGTGGAACTTAAATAATGTTTTCTAGAGTATTCTAGCTATAAGTAGAAGTATGTGAAGACTTCCCAAAGCCCTATAAATAGAGGTCCTCACCTCTACTTTGTACACAGACTATGCACCCACTACCTATAATAGAACTGGTTGTTCTCATCTAAGATCTTGGAGTAGATCTTGTGCCCTAGGAGTTCTGGATTGAACTCTTGCTGCCCTATCGGCCTATATTCATCTCTAGAGCGATATCTAACACAGCACGTTGAAGCTGTTCCTTCAACACTTGTGCTGTACACATTGTAGCAGCAAGGTGGAGTTGCTCCTCCACAACCTTTGTGCTGCTTCAGATGGCATTAGAGCCTCGTTGACCCATACTAGTTCTTGCTGTCCTCTTCGAGAGCAAGCTGCAGCAAGCAATGGAGCAATTGGAGAAGAGGATGGGTGCTGCAGAACAACAAATCAAAGAGCTGCGTGAAGATCTTAATCGGAGATTTGACCAGCTGGTTGAGATGATAAGAAAGGGTGTTCCCCCTGCTACCAATGAAGGAGATTCATCTAAAGAAGAAGATGTTCATCAAAGAAGAAGGAGAGGTAATCTTGGAGCAAGACCGCCACAACAACGTGTTGTTCAACGTGCTTCAAGAAGGCCAATTTATGTTGAAACCTCTGAAGGTGAAGAATATGATGAAGCCCTTGAAGAAGCTGATCACTATGCATATCGGAGAGTACCCAGCCCTACATATGCAAGGGATACATACATGGTGAAAGCTGAGATCCCAACTTTTAATGGAAATGTTGATATTGAAGGGTGCCTAGATTGGTTATATGAAGTGGAGACTTTCTTTGAGGTCATGGAGGTTTCGGAAGATCGTAGAGTCCCTTTGGTCGCATACAAGCTGAAAGGAGGAGCCGGTGCCTGGTGGCATCGCGTTCAAGAATAGCGCAGGCTGAGAGGAGAACCTTGTGTGAGAACTTGGCGGCAAATGAAAAGTCTCTTGAAAGGGAGATTTTTGCCCGCTGATTATGACCAGATCCTATTTATCCAATTTCAAAATTGTGCTCAAGGAAATAGGACTGTTTCAGATTATACGGAGGGGTTTCTAAGGCTACAAGTGAGGTGCAACCTTGCTGAAACTGAAGATCAACAAGTTGCAAGGTACATCAATGGTCTCAATGATGCTATTCAAGATCAATTGATGCTGCAACAAATCTGGTCCGTTGATCAAGCACAAGCTCTAGCCTTAAGGGCCGAGAGGTTTGTGAGGACAATAAAGGCAACTAAGGCTCCATATCCTCCATATCCTCATACCAAAGGCTTGTCTAGGAGTCGGCCTAATAGAGTGGAAGAAAAGACCGCTCCACCAAAGGCAAAACGACCCATCCAGAAGCAAACTAGAGGCAAGGGTAAGTCCAATGAAGGCCCGAAATGTTTTAAATGTGGCGAAGAGGGACACATATCCAGCAGTTGCCCACTAAGGAAATTTGTTAACACAACTACCCATGATGGTGAAGGCGATGAGGAAGAATACGAATATGAAGATGTAGAGGGACAAGAGGTTTGTCAAGAAGGTGAAGAGGTGGTATGTGTGATTCAGCGTCTCCTATGTTCCACACCACAACCTGACGACACACAACGGAAGAAAATATTTGAGAGCAAATGCACAGTGAATGGCAAGGTATGCAAGTTAGTGATTGATAGTTGCAGCTGCGAGAATTTTATCTCCCAGAAGTTGGTGAGCCATTTAAAGCTTGATACTCATGATCATCCAAACCCCTACACTATTGGGTGGATCAAGAAAGGATTGAATATGAGGATCACCAAACAATGCAACCTTCCACTTTCCTTGGGCAAGCATTATCGCTCAAATGTGTTGTGTGACATAGTTGATATGGACGCTAGCCATGTTCTTCTTGGGAGACCTTGGCAACTTGATGTGGATACTACACACAAGGGCAAGGAAAACTCTTAACTCTTTCACTTGGAACAAGAGAAAGATCATTATCTTACCAAACAAAACCGAAGGTAATACCTCTAAGGAGGAAGGGAAAACTATGTTAACTATCTCCCATACCTCTCATGAGTTTATGGAAGGCTTGAAGGAGGCAGATTTGTGTGTTGCACTTGTTGTACAACGAGAAGAGCACCCGACTGTTGAAATTCCAGCAAAGGTACGTGGTTTATTGGCAGAATTTTAGAACATACTTGGAGAGCCACAAGGCTTGCCACCGATGAGAGGAATTCAACATAGAATTGACTTAATTCCGGGAGCAAGTCTTCCTAATCTTCCAGACTATCGAATGAGCCCAAAGGAGCATGATATACTGAAGGAGAAAGTGGAGGAATTGCTGCAAAAGGGGCACATTCGAGAAAGTATTAGCCCATGTGCTGTACCAGCCCTACTCGCGCCAAAGAAAGATGGATCTTGGTGCATGTGTACGGACGGTAGAGCCATTAACAAGATCACCGCAAGGTATAGATTCCCGATTCCCCGTCTGGATGATATGTTGGATCAGCTTAGTGGAGCAAGAGTGTTCACAAAGCTAGATTTAAGAAGCGGATATCATCAAATCCGTATCAGACCCAGGAATGGAAAACCGCCTTCAAGACAAAGGAAGGGTTGTTTGAATGGCTAGTCATGCCATTTGGACTCTCAAATGCACCAAGTACCTTTATGTGCTTAATGAATCAAGTCCTTCGACCCTTCTTGTCCCACTTTGTTGTGGTCTATTTCGATGACATCTTGATCTACAGCAAGGATGAGGATGAACACTTTGATCACATTCGGAAGGTGCTAGAAGTACTAAGGGAAAATGAGCTCTACGTCAAC
The DNA here is from genome assembly GCF_056163025.1 of Triticum urartu. Lineage (NCBI taxonomy): Eukaryota > Viridiplantae > Streptophyta > Magnoliopsida > Poales > Poaceae > Triticum > Triticum urartu. The sequence continues at coordinate 252,533,363 of NC_141876.1, read as the reverse complement.
TTGAAGAAATGTGTTTTCCTGCAAACACAACTTCTTTTCCTAGGATTCGTCATAACATGTGACGGTATTCGTGTTGATGATTCTAAGGTTGAAGCAATCCGAGAATGGCCAACTCCGAAGACCATTTCTGAGGTAAGAGAAATGCTCTATGACGATAACTCGAGGGCGAGTTCCAAACAACCAGGGGAGAATGATGAGGAACAATAGATGAGAGAAAAAGATGAAAAACACATGCCAAATCTGTTTGGCTACTTCTAGAGTTCTAGATGCTTCCACTCCAGTGTAGTATTTCTTTCCTTTTCTACCCTGCCTACTGTCTTCTAGAGTCTTCTAGTTGTGAGTAGCTATGAGTAGAATGGTGGAACTTAAATAATGTTTTCTAGAGTATTCTAGCTATAAGTAGAAGTATGTGAAGGCTTCCCAAAGCCCTATAAATAGAGGTCCTCACCTCTACTTTGTACCCAGACTATGCACCCACTACCTATAATAGAACTGGTTGTTCTTATCTAAGATCTTGGAGTAGATCTTGTGCCCTAGGAGTTCTGGATTGAACTTTTGCTGCCCTATTGGCCTACATTCATCTCTAGAGCGATATCTAACACAGCACGTTGAAGCTGTTCCTTCAGCACTTGTGTTGTACACATTGTAGCAGCATGGTGGAGTTACTCCTCCACAACCTTTGTGCTGCTTCAGTGTGGCGCCAACACTTATTCTAGACACTTTATCTAAGCCTATTTTCTATTAAATTAATAAAATGAATCCAGGCTTGCCCTAAGAAAGATCTTGCAGGGAGAACTATCTAAGAGCATTTACAGCCAAACCTAGCAAAATCCGCCCCCCAAACGTCCACGGATGCGCCCGGGCGCGTCCGCGGACAATGACCGGTCAGCACTCATTTTTGGTCCATTGCAACCACATACCTCAAACTTCACTCCTCAAATGCATACTACATCAAGCAACACACAAAAGCTACGTAAATACATGCTACAAAGATAAGCCTAGCCCACTCATCGTCGGAGATGTACACGACGTCCATGCCAGCAGTGCCGAACGAACCTGCCACCTAGCGGATCGCCGCCTCCCGCGACGGCTCTGGCTCCTTGTCAGACTCCATGTCCACGAAGATTGCGTCCACCTCCGCCCATTGGTCGCGTATGTAGCGGCGGTTTGCCTCCACCTCCGCCTCCGAGCGGATGGAGTCTAGGATGACCTCAAACTCGCTTGGTCATGCCGAATCCGGCTTGGGCAACCGAAAGCGCCAGCTCTGCCTCTTCCTCCTCCATCATCGCATCCAACGCCAACGCCTGCTCCTCCTCCTCCTCCTCCTCCTCCTCATGCTTCAGAGAGTCCAAAGGCAGGCCGGCTGCAAACCGAGCAGCGCGTCGTGCTTGTATCTACGAAGGCGCTCTAGAATGAGCAAAGCGTAGGTGGTTATCCACTGTCGGGCCAAAGCTACGGATGGCGAGCTGCGAGCGGATGGGTGTGTGGCGACACGGAGGGGAGGGAAATGGGATGCGGCTAGGGTTGGGGGTCGCTGTCCGGCTTAAATAGCCGGACTTGAGCCATCGGGCGGCGCGCTGGGGCCGCGCCACGCGGCGCCATAAATGTGTCCTCACCGCCCTCATCGAAAATCGAAGGAGATGCCCGTCGGACCGATGGGTTTTGGGGTGTTTCCGCATGGGTCCCTGCAGTCAGTCCGACGAATCGAACGCGCCCGGCCGCACTCGGGCCTCCCCATATCCGCCCCAGATATGGGCTGGATATGAGGAGTGCTGGTCAGCCCAGCCATATGGGGCAGGTATGGGGTTTTTGGACCAATCAGTGACCGGGCCGTCCGCCCGGGCGTAAAGAAGGGGTTGGGGGAGTCCGGCTGTAGATGCTCTAACAGAAATGTTCTATTAAAACTAAATTATAATGTGTGCCTTGTCCACAATATAGTACGGACACCCACCACCAAAAAATGATTGCATTTGTAATGCAAAAAGATTTTTTTCACAATGGACAAAATAGCAGGAGCATGACAAACTAAAACTGCTGTAAGTTATCGTATGGTTAACATGGTATTTTACCTCCAGTTTTATAATTCATTACTAAGTTGTCTAAACATACATGCGCTAGTCCACGGGCATACAAGGAATCAATAATACATACAGAGCACAACAGTATAAGCACCTAGAAAGAATCCACAGGTTTCAGTATACAGTATTTAATCTAATTTGTTCAGATATGGCACTAACAATCTAGGGCATCATGCCTCGCTGCACTTAGGCTGTGTTTGGCATTGCGGTACATTAGCCTAATCCTGTTTCCCCACCGGCTTTTGCCTATTTTAGAGCAACCACAAGTTCAGCCTTAATTTAACCCAAAAAATTATGCAAGTGAGATACTGAATCAATAATACTGCCGGGGGGGCTATACCTCATCAAGACTACAAAACTGATCAGAACTAGCACCACCAGGGCCGTGGCAAAAATTGCATCGGAATCCGCAGAAGGGCCTCCAAGAGAACCAAGATCAATCAGGTGCCGCCTACGAGAAAACAAAGTACGATATCACCACAATATGTCGCGACCCGCGCCCATGTTGCGTTGAGGCAGCGGGGCCGAGGCGGCAGCGCTGCTCGCGCCGGGCATTGGCGCCGGCGACGCCGGGGCCACACGGCACGAGACGGCGCACCGCGCGATGCAAACGGGAACCCGTTTAGCTGCGGTGCCGTGTAAAGGGCGGTGCCAGAATCCGATCGGGATGGGGCCAGAAGATCGATCTTTTGGTTGAATCCGCGGAGGAGAGGAAGAGAGACGAACGGGAAGAGAGAGAGAAGGTGGGGAGAGAGTTAATTTCTATTTCTATATTTTCTGTAATATTTCTTCAATTTTGTGGTTTTGTTTTTCGCATGTGGGGCGTGAGAGAGAGAGGGGGGAGGTGGGGCGAAGGTGGGGCATGTGGGGCTCCTTGCGAGTTGCGAATCTGTAGCGCTGGCTTTCCTTCCCGGGCACCCCTATTTCTCGCTTCTGGCGGAGCCCAGACGGGCCGGCCCAGCCGCGCGGGAGCCACGGCCTGTTTTTTTTTCGGTTTTCTGTTCTCGTTTTTTGATTTATTTTTGTACTTTTATTTATACTTCAAATATTATATATATATATATTAAAAAACTCTTCAAAAGACATTTGAAATAATTGTTGAACAAATATTTAAAAAATGTTGAATAAGTATTGAAAAATGTTGAACAGTATTTAAGAAATGTTGAACAACTATTTGGAAAATGTTGAATAAGTATTAAAAATATTTAATAAGTATTTGAAAATGTTGAATGAGTATTTAAAAATGTTGAACAAGTATTTAAAAATTGTTGAAAAACAATTTGAAAAATGTTGAATAAGTATTAAAATGTTGAACGAGTATTTGAAGAAAATGTTGGATAAGTATTAAAATAATTTGAACGAGTATTCGAAAATGGTGAATCTCTACTCTTATAAAAAACAGAGTTGGTGATGATGGTGTGCCTGCCATCCTGCAATATAGGCCGTCCGATTTATATCTGACGGATAGAAAGGAAACTATGGCAATTTTGCAAAAAGATACCCACACCTCTCTCTATATTTGCAAATAAGGTCTTTCCTTGTTCATCCTTTTCTCTCACAAGATAAACTACTCATATAAATGCACCTTGATGTTCCGTGCAACGCATGGGCATCTTGCTAGTAAGTATTAATAATGTTGATGCTAGCCATCTAGCTACTAGCTATGGACTCTTAGGTCCGTGGTAAACTACTCACGCATCATCGGAAGGGCGGCAAGGTTGGTGTAGAGGCCCTCCGTGATCGAATCCCCCTCCGACGGAGTGCCGGAAAAGGCTCCAAGACAGGATCGCACGAGAATAGAAGCTTGTGGCGGCAGAAAAGTATTTTTTGGTGTGCCCTTTGATGTAAGGGGTGTTGGGGAACGTAGCATGCAATTTCAAAAAAAATCCTACGATCGCCCAAGATCTATCTAGGAGATGCATAGAAACGAGGGGGAGAGTGTGTCCACATACCCTCATAGACCGAAAGCGGAAGTGTTAGGTTAACGCCGTTGATGTAGTCGAACGTCTTCGCGATCCAACCGATCAAGTACCGAATGTACGGCACCTCCGAGTTCAGCACACGTTCAGCTCGATGACGCCCCTCGAACTCTTGATCCAGCAAAGCGTCGAGGGAGAGTTTCGTCAGCACGACGGCGTGATGACGGTGATGGTGATGTGATCCGCGCAGGGCTTCGCCTAAGCACTACGACAATATGACCGGAGGAGTAAACTGTGGAGGGAGGCACCGCACACGGCTAAGAAACAACTATTGTGCTTTGGGGTGCCCCTCTGCCCCCGTATATAAAGGAGGAGAGGGAGGAAGCCGGCCACATGGGGCGCCCCATGGGGGTGGGAAACTGACTAGGACTCCTAGTCTTAGTCCCCCCCCTTCCTTCCTTTCGTAGGGGGGAAAGGGAAGGAGAGGGAGAGGGGGAGGAAAAGGGGGGCCGCGCCCCCTCCCCTTGTCCAATTCGGACAGCCCATGGGGGGTGCGCCACCCCTGTGGGCTCCCCTCTCTCTCCCTTATGGCCCATGTAGGCCCATTACTTCCCCCGAGGGTTCCGGTAACCTCCTGGTACTCCGAAAAACACCTGAAACATTCCGAAACCATTCCGGTGTCCTAATACCATCGTCCAATATATCAATCTTTACCTCTCGACCATTTTGAGACTCCTCGTCATGTCCGTGATCTCATCCGGGACTCCGGACAATCTCCGGTCACCAAAACACATAACTCATAATGCAAATCGTCATCGAACGTTAAGCGTGCGGACCCTACGGGTTCGAGAACTATGTAGACATGACCGAGACACATCTCCGGTCAATAACCAACAACAAAACCTGGATGCTCGTATTGGTTCCTACATATTCTACGAAGATCTTTATCGGTCAAACCGTTATGACAACATACGTTATTCCCTTTGTCATCGGTATGTTACTTGCCCGAGATTCGATCCTCGGTATCTTCATACCTAGTTCAATCTCATTACCGGCAAGTCTCTTTACCCGTTCTGTAATGCATTGAAGGAAATATGCCCTAGAGGCAATAATAAAGTTATTATTTATTTCCTTATTTCATGATAAATGTTTATTATTCATGCTAGAATTGTATTAACCGGAAACATAATACATGTGTGAATACATAGACAAACAGAGTGTCACTAGTATGCCTCTACTTGACTAGCTCGTTAATCAAAGATGGTTATGTTTCCTAACCATGGACAAAGAGTTGTTATTTGATTAACGGGATCACATCATTAGGTGAATGATCTGATTGACATGACCCATTCCATTAGCTTAGCACCCGATCGTTTAGTATGTTGCTATTGCTTTCTTCATGACTTACACATGTTCCTATGACTATGAGATTATGCAACTCCCGTTTGCCGGAGGAACACTTTGTGTGCTACCAAACGTCACAACGTAACTGGGTGATTATAAAGGTGCTCTACAGGTGTCTGCAAAGGTACATGTTGGGTTGGCGTATTTCGAGATTAGGATTTGTCACTCCGATTGTCGGAGAGGTATCTCTGGGCCCTCTCGGTAATGCACATCACTTAAGCCTTGCAAGCATTGCAACTAATGAGTTAGTTGCGGGATGATGTATTACAGAACGAGTAAAGAGACTTGCTGGTAACGAGATTGAACTAGGTATTGGAATACTGATGATCGAATCTCGGGCAAGTAACATACCGATGACAAAGGGAACAACGTATGTTATTATGCGGTCTGACCGATAAAGATCTTCGTAGAATATGTAGGAGCCAATATGGGCATCCAGGTCCCGCTATTGGTTATTGACCGGAGACATGTCTCGGTCATGTCTACATTGTTCTCGAACCCGTAGGGTCCGCACGCTTAAGGTTACGATGACAGTTATATTATGAGTTTATGCATTTTGATGTACCGAAGTTTGTTCGGAGTCACGGATGTGATCACGGACATGACGAGGAGTCTCGAAATGGTCGAGACATAAAGATTGATATATTGGAAGCCTATGTTTGGATATCGGAAGTGTTCCGGGTGAAATCGGGATTTTACCGGAGTACCGGGAGGTTACCGGAACCCCCTGGGAGCTATATGGGCCATAGTGGGCCTTAGTGGAAAAGAGAAGAGGCAGCCCAACATGGGCCGCGCGCCCCTCCCCTCCCTTGGTCCGAATAGGACAAGGAGAGGGGGCCGGCCCCTCTCTCTCTTTTCCCCCCTCCGCGAATCCTATTCCAACTAGGATTGGGGGGGGGGGAATCCTACTCCCAGAGGGAGTAGGACTCTCCTGGCGCGCCTCTCCTAGGCCGGCCGCACCCCCCTTTAGTCCTTTATATACGGAGGTAGGGGCACCCCAGAAACACACAAGTTGATCTTCGTGATCGTTCCTTAGCCGTGTGCGGTGCCCCCCTCCACCATATTCCACCTCGGTCATATTGTAGCGGTGCTTAGGCGAAGCCCTGCGACGGTAGAACATCAAGATCGTCACCACGCCGTCGTGCTGACGGAACTTCTCCCCGACGCTTTGCTGGATCGGAGCCCGGGGATCGTCATCGAGCTGAACGTGTGCCAAGAACTCGGAGGTGCCGGAGTAACGGTGCTTGGATCGGTCGGATCGGGAAGACGTACAACTACTTCCTCTACGTTGCGTCAACGCTTCCGCTTCGGTCTACAAGGGTACGTAGATCACACTCTCCCCTCTCGTTGCTATGCATCACCATGATCTTGCGTGTGTGTAGGAATTTTTTTTGAAATTACTACGTAACCCAACATGCATCATCCCGCAACTAACTCATTAGTCACATTGCTTGCAAGGCTTATCATGATGTGCATTACCGAGAGGGCCCAGAGATACCTCTCCGATACTCAGAGTGACAAAACATACTCTCGATCTATGCCAACCCACCAAACACCTTCGAAGGCACTTTTAGAGCGTCTTTATAATCACCCAGTTATATTGTGACGTTTGATAGCACACAAGGTGTTCCTCCGGTATTCGGGAGTTGCATAATCTCATAGTCAAAAGAATATGTATAAGTCATGAAGAAAGCAATAACAATAAAACTTATCGATCATTATGCTAAGCTAACGGATGGGTCTTGTCCATCACATCATTCTCCTAATGATGTGATCCCGTTCATCAAATGACAACACATGTCTATGGTCAGAAAAGTTAACCATCTTTGATCGACGAGCTCGTCAAGTAGAGGCATACCAGGGACACTCTGTTTTGTCTATGTATTTACACATGTATCAAGTTTCCGGTTAATACAATTCTAGCATGAATAATAAACATTTATCAAGATATAAGGAAATATAAATAACAACTCTATTATTGCCTCTAGGGCATATTTCCTTAAAGGGGAATATTTGAGAATTTATAGTGGTGGAGTTAAGGTTGGAAGGTCTCCGAGGGGCCCACAAGCCACGGGGCGTGCCCCCCTCGGAGTGTGCCCCTAGGTCATGTGGCCTACTCATAGGTCTTTTGGCCTCCTCCCAAAGCTTCCTAGGTTTCTTCTGGTTCAAGAAAAATCATCGTAGAGTTTTATTCCATTTGGATTTCGTTTGATATTGATTTTCTCTAAAAGCCAAAAACAAGAAAAAAACAGCAACTGGCACTGGGCACTAGGTTAATAAGTTAGACCCAAAAATAATATAAAACAGCATATTAATGCATATAAAACATCCAAAATAGATAATATAATAGTATGGAACAATCAAAAATTATAGATACGTTGGAGACGTATCAAGCATCCCCAAGCTTAATTCCTGCTCGTCCTCGAGTAGGTAAATGATAAAAACATATATATTTTTTTTGATGTGGAATGCTACCTAAAATATTTATCAATGCAATTCCTCTTATTGTGGCATGAATATTCAGATCCGTAAGATTCAAAACAAAAGTTTAATATTGACATAAAAACAATAATACTTGAAGCATACTAATAAAGCAATCATGTCTTCTCAAAATATCATGGCTAAAGAAAGTTATCCCTACAAAATCATAAAGTCTTGTCATGCTCTATCTTCATCACACAAAGTATTTATCATGCACAACCCCGGTGTTAGCTAAGCAATCGTTTCATACTTTTGGTGTTCTCAAACTTTTTCAACTCTCACGCAATACATGAGCGTGAGCCATGGATATAGCACTATAGGTGGAACAAAATATGGTGGAGGGTGTGAGGAGAAGACAAAAAAGAGAAAGTCTCACATCGACTAGGCAAATTAATGGGCTATGGAGATGCCCATCAGTTGATATCGATGCAAGTGAGTAGGGATTGCCATGCAACGGATGCATTAGAGTTATAAGTGTATGAAAGTTCAAAAGAAAACTAAGTGGTGTGCATCCAACTTGCCTGCTCACGAAGACCTAGGGCAATTTGAGGAAGCCCATCATTGGAATATACAAGCCAAGTTCTATAATGAAAATTTCTCACTAGTATATGAAAGTGATAACATAGGAGACTCTCTATCATGAAGAACATGGTGCTATTTTTTAAGCACAAGTGTGGAAAAGGATAGTAACGTTATCCCTTCTCTCTTTTTCTCTCATTTTTTTATTTTCTTTCGGGCTCTTTGGCCTCTCTTTTTTGTTGGGCTCTTTGGCCTCTTTTTATTTATTTTAAGTCCAGAGACTAATCCCAACTTGTGAGGGAATCATAGCTTCCATCATCCCTTCCTCACATGGGACAATGCTCTAATAATGATGATCATCACACTTCTATTTACTTACAACTCAAGAATTATAAATTGATACTAGAACAAAGATATGACTCTATATGAATGCCTCGGCGGTGTACCAAGAAGTGCAATGATCTAGCGTAGCAAAGATATAAAAAACAAACAAGCCATGAAAACATTATGCTAGCTATCTTACGATCATGCAAAGCAATATGACAATGATGGTGTGTGTCATAATAAAACATAATGGTGGAAGTTGCATGGCAATATATCTCGGAATGGCTATGAAAATGCCATAATAGGTAGGTATGGTGGCTGTTTTGAGAAGGGTATATGGTGGGTTTAATGCACCGGCAAAAGTTGCGTGGTACTAGAGAGGCTAGCATGTTGGGGAACGTAGCAGAAATTCAAAATTTTCTACGCATCACCAAGATCAATCTATGGAGTAATCTAGCAACGAGGGAAGGAGAGTACATCTACATACCCTTGTAGATCGCTAAGCGGAAGCGTTCAAGTGAACGGGGTTGATGGAGTCGTACTCGCCGTGATCCAAATCACCGATGATCCTAGTGCCGAACGGACGGCACCTCCGTGTTCAACACACGTACAGCCCGGTGACGTCTCCTACGCCTTGATCCAGCAAGGGGAGAAGGAGAGGTTGGGGAAGACTCCATCCAGCAGCAGCACGACGGCGTGGTGGCGGTGGAGGAGCGTGGTACTCCAGCAGGGCTTCGCCAAGCACCGCAAGAGATGAGAAGGGAGAGGGGTAGGGCTGCGCCAACAGGGGAAGAATTCGTGTCTCTGGCAGCCCAAAACATCAAGTATATATAGGGGAAGGGGAGGGGCTGCGCCCCCACCTAGGGTTCCCTCCCTAGGGGTGGCGGCAGCCCCCAGATCCCATCTGGGAGGCGGCCAAGGGAGGAGACAGGGGGGCGCACCACTAGGTGGGCCTTAGGCCCATCTGAGCCTAGGGTTTGCCCCCTTCCACTCTCCCTTGCGCGGGGCGCACCAGCCCACCAGGGGCTGGTCCCCTCCCACACTTGGCCCATGCAGCCCTTCGGGGCTGGTGGCCCCACTTGGTGGACCACCGGGACCCTCCCGATGGTCCCGGTACATTATCGATAAACCCGAAACTTTTCCGGCGACCAAAACAGGACTTCCCATATATAAATCTTTACCTCCGGACCATTCCAGAACTCCTCGTGACGTCCGGGATCTCATCCGGGACTCCTAACAACATTCGGTAACCGCGTACATACTTTCCCTATAACCCTAGCGTCATCGAACCTTAAGTGTGTAGACCCTACGGGTTCGGGAAACATGTAGACATGACCGAGACGTTCTCCGGTCAATAACCAACAGCGGGATCTGGATACCCATGTTGGCTCCCACATGCTCCACGATGATCTCGTCGGATGAACCATGATGTCAAGGACTTAATCAATCTCGTATACAATTCCCTTTGTCTAGCGATACGATACTTGCCCGAGATTCGATCGTCGGTATCCCGATACCTTGTTTAATCTTGTCACCGGCAAGTCTCTTTACTCGTTCCGTAACAAATCATCCCGTGATCAACTCCTTGATCACATTGTGCACATTATGATGATGTCCTACCGAGTGGGCCTAGAGATACCTCTCCGTTTACACGGAGTGACAAATCCCAGTCTCGATTCGTGCCAACCCAACAGACACTTTCGGAGATACCTGTAGTGTACCTTTATAGCCACCCAGTTACGTTGTGACGTTTGGCACACCCAAAGCACTCCTACGATATCCGGGAGTTGCACAATCTCATGGTCTAAGGAAATGATACTTGACACTAGAAAAGCTTTAGCATACGAACTACATGATCTTGTGCTAGGCTTAGGATTGGGTATTGTCCATCACATCATTCTCCTAATGATGTGATCCCGTTATCAACGACATCCAATGTCCATGGTCAGGAAACCGTAACCATCTATTGATCAACGAGCTAGTCAACTAGAGGCTTACTAGGGACATGGTGTTGTCTATGTATCCACACATGTATCTGAGTTTCCTATCAATACAATTCTAGCATGGATAATAAACGATTATCATGAACAAGGAAATATAATAATAACCAATTTATTATTGCCTCTAGGGCATATTTCCAACATAGCAATGGTGGAAGGGGGAGAGTTCGTATAATCCATGGACACAACATTAGTCATAAAGAACTCACATACTTATTGCAAAAGTTTATTAGCCAACGAAACAAAGTACTAATACACATGCTCTTAGGGGAGAGGTTGGTAGGAGTTAACCATCCATTGCTAGCCTGAGGGAGAGGTTGGTAGGAGTTAACCATCGCGCGCTCCCGACCTCCACACAAAGGATGATAATCAATAATAAATCATGCTCTAACTTCATCGCATAACGATAGACCATACGTGCATGCTTCGGGAATCACAAACTTTAACACAAGTATTTCTACCAATCCACAATTACTCTCTAGCATGACTCTAGTATCACCATCTTTATATCTCAAAAAAAATGCAAGGAATCAAACTTCTCATATATTCAATGCTCTTTATGAAAGTTTTTATTATATCCCTCCTGGATGCCCATCATATTAGGACCAAATTCATAACCTAAGCAAATTTTCATACTGTTTTAATACTCTCAAAATAATATAAGTGAAGCATGAGATTTCATCAATTTCTACAAAATAAAACCACCGCCGTGATATAAAAAGATATAAGTGAAGTACTTGAGCAACTGCCTAGCTCAAAAGATATAAGTAAAGTGCATAGAATATTCTAATAAATTCACAATTAATGTGTGTACCTCTCAAAAGGTGAGTACAGCAAGGATGATTGTGGAAAACTAAAAAGCAAAGACTCATATAATACAAGACACTCCAAGCAAAACACATATCATGTGGTGAATAAAAATATAGCCTCAAGTAAATTTACTAATGGATTGAAGATGAAAGATGGGATGCCATCCAGGGCCTCCCCAAGCTTAATTAGATGCTTGGTTATCCTTGAATATTACCTTGGGGTGCCTTGGTCATCCCCAAGCTTAGGCTCTTGCCACTCCTTATTCCATAGTCCATCAAATCTTTACCCAAAACTTGAAAACTTCACAACACAAAACTCGTGAGATCCGTTAGTATAATAAAATAAATCACCACTTTAGGTACTGTTGTGAACTCATTCTAAATTTATATTGGTGTTATATCTATCCATGGTTCATACCCCCGTACTACCCATAGATTCATCAAAATAAGCAAACAACACATAAAAAATAGAATCTGTAGTAATCTAGAAACTTTGTATACTTCTGTAACTCCAAAAATTCTGAAACATTAGGACAATCTAGGAAATTTGTATATCAGTCTTGTGTACAAAATTCAAGAATTTATCACGTTCCAGCAGCTCAGATCAATTATGTTACTGGTCGCAGAAGTTTCTGTTTTTCAGCAAAATCAAATCAACTGTCACCATGGACCATCCCAAAGGTCTTACTTGGCACAAACAATAACTAAAACACTAAAACACAATTACTACATAAGTAATATTGTGTATTTATTCAAGAACAGAAGCAAAAACAAAAACACAAAATAAAATTGGGTTACCTCCCAACAAGCGTTATTGTTTAACGCCCCTAGCTAGGCATATTGCATAGATCTAGGTATTGTCATCTTTGGTATTAAATCCGTAAGTAGTCCTCATAATAGATTCATATGGTAACTTAATTTTATTTCTTGGAAAGTGTTCCATGCCCTTCCTTAACGGAAATTGAAATCTAATATTTTCTTCTTTTATCTCTATCTCTACCTAATATTAAAGGGAGGATTGTTTCTCCACCTTTTTTTGGTCCAATCAATTGTTTTGTGCGTTACCCCTTTTTTGTACGTCATTTTTTTCTTCGTACGCGCCCCGCCAACATGCAAAAAATAAAGTGCTTCACATGGGAATCGAACCCAGCTCACGAGGAAATAGTCTGCCCGCACTAACCAATCCACCTGCCTATTATGTTGTTCAACAAATATGAGGAAGATATGTTTTATACGAGTTAAACAATTTTTTTAAGAAGTTCAATTAAGGAAACGAATTAATGAAGGAGTAACTTCTGCTGTTATGAGCATAGAAGGAAAGAAAAGAAAAAGGAATGAATTTCATCCTTATTATGAGGCCGAAAGTGAAGGAATTAAAGGAAATAATAAAAGATGAAAAATCCATCCTTTATGATAAGGCAGGAAGGGGAGGAATTAATGGAAAGAATTAAAGAATGAATAAATAAATTTCCCTATTATATACCAGACATGAACAAAGGAATTAAAGTAGAAATAAATTTTGGAAGGAAAGAATAGATTTTGCTAATTATATGAAGCATGAACGGAAGGAATTAAAGAGAAAATAAAATTCGCTGGGAACTAAAATAAGAAATAAAAAATTCACTATTAAGGAATTAACAACACAAAATAAATTCCATTGTGGACCGATTAAATATATCATTGGTTGTGCGTGCATAAAAAATTCATTGTGCCTCTACCTAGGAATATATGAGATCACACTAATACATCAAAAAACAGACTCATGGAGGAGATTGTCAAAAATGACCATGTTACTTTTGAATCTTCTGATGATGTTGTTTTTGTTGAATCTCATGTGATGTGCGTGAGAGATGAAAATAGGTATATGCTACTCTACTTTCTACTATTATAGGTGATCCAGTCACTTCCCAGTTATGAATTTATTTGCAAGTGGAAGATGGTGACGAAGAGAAGTGATGTAGCGACCAGACCTCAAACAGTCTGATCTCTGTGCTCCGGTGTCATCCCTGGATCAGTAATGCTGACACCACACAGTACTCGGAGGATTTATAGCAGAGTATCAATCACACACTTATTACATCGAGTGTCTCAAAAGAGAACTTATTACAATAAATATGGCTTAAGGCCATCTAATAACTATAACAGCGGAAGGCTTGGAAGATAGGTGAGTCCATCACTCCAACGGCATCACTGAGTATAGAACCACGACCTAAAAACTCCTTGATCGTCGTCTGAAAAGTCTGCAACATTAACGTTGCAGCCCGAAACGGGTCAGCACATGGAATATGCTGGCAAGGTAACACATAGAGAGTAATGGAATGTAACGGCTATACTATATGCATATTTGGCTGGTGGAAAGCTCTATGGTTACAGTTTTGCGTAAAGCCAATTTTTCCCTACTTCAAAGGAATAAATTTATTTAACTATCATGGTGGTTGTTAAACATTGAGAATGGTTGACGGCATTCTCAATCCCAATTAAGCATCATCATTAAACATAACCCAACAAAATTAATTTAGAGTAACATGTTGAGATCCACATGATAATCCAAGTACTAGATACTCAAGATGTCCATAACCGGGGACACGGCTAACCATGATTAGTTTATTACACTCTGCAGAGGTTTGCGCACTTTTCCCCACAAGACTCGATCGCCTCCGTTTGGTTTCTCGCACTACATGGTGTTTGAGAAGACGAATGACCGAGACATAGTCTTTCAGAAGCGCTAGCACCTTACGATCGGGTAGACCGTACCACCTACATCCCCTACATCTACTAGTCTACCACTGTAAGAGTTCGCACGACTTAGTCAACTATGCTAGAGCCCATAATAGCTTGTGGCTGCACACGGAAGTTTCTAGTATGAATAGTCTCATGATCCCTTTGAGCCTGGGTGGCGGTCCAAAAGAAAACAGGCAAGTCCTGGAATACCCAGGTGCCTCAATCCACCCAGACGTGTATTTAAGTTGCCACCTTAGATAAACCATTAATTAATAATCTCACATCTGTCATGGATATCACTCACCCAATCCACGTCTACTAGCATAGCATGGCATAATAAGCAAACGTAGAAGTAACTCCCAAAGGTTTGATAATAACAGGTAATAGGTACTACCTCATCTACTTCCCATCCCACAATTTAATTAGATCCTAATCATGCAATGTGTGAGGATTGATCTAATGCAGTAAAACTGGGTAGTAGAAAAGGTATGATCAAAGTGTTACTTGCCTTGCTGATGATCCGCGAAACCTAACGATTCGAAGTAACAGGCGGCGCACTCCGGGTATTCTATCGCAAACAAACAAACAAGCATACAATAAGTACTCATCTAATGCACAGGTAAAACTCAAATAAGAGATCTAACCAGAAGGTTCAACTTAAGAACTCCGGTTGGCAAAAAGAATCAAATCAAACGAAGCAACGAAAGTCAAACGGCGAAAGAAAACAACTTCGTTCTAGTAATCTGGACCTAGGGAAAATTTTACAGTAGCAAAATCTTGTTTAAGTTGGTTAAACGGATAGAGGGTTTTGAGACGAAACTCTAGACGCTTGAATCACCTGATTCCGATAAACGAGCGAAAAGTTATACTAAAACGAAAATCGGATCAGAAATCGCGATCAGAAAAATTGCGGATTTAATTCGAGAAAAAGAAAAAAACGACGAACGCCAATTTTTTTACGACGGCACGGAAAACGAGGCGGCGGCGAATCTCGGGCGACGTGCGGCGGCGGCGGCGTCCGGCGGTGGCGGTGGCGGCGGCGGCGCTGGGCGGCGGGCAGCGCTAGGGTTGGGGCGTGGGTGGCTGGCTTCGGCTGGGCCTCCCCCCGGCTTATAAAGCCTAGTGGGCCGGGAGTCCGGGTCGGACACGGCCCCTAGGTCGGTTCGTTTTTTTAAAATTATTCCGCTCGGAAGAAAAATAAAAAGAAATACTAAACGGACTCCAAAAATTCCGAAATAAATTTTCACGGGCTTCTAAAATCAAGCTGCATAAGGTGAACATTTATTTGGGACCTAAATGCAACTTTGAAAAACGCACATTTTTCCTAAATTCAAATAAAACACCAAAAAAAGTCCGAAATAAAATCTTATTTGATTTTATTATTAAATCCTCAATATTTCTTTATTTTAGGAAAGTCATTTTATTCCCTCTCTCATATTTTTGTAATAGAAATAATTGATGATAAAATAAATAAAATCAAATGATCCTATTCTCAAAATTTGAGAAAACTCAAATATGAAAATAACAAATTCCCCAACTCTCTCCGTGGGTCATTGAGTTGCGTAGAATTTCTAGGATCAACCAAAATGCAAAATAAAATATGATATGCATGATGATCTAATGTATAACATTCCAAATTGAAAATTTGGGATGTTACAAACCTACCCCCCTTAAGATGAATCTCGCCCTCGAGATTCGGGTTGGCTAGAAAATAGGTGAGGGTGGTCTTTGAGCAAATCTTCCTCTCGTTCCCAGGTGGCTTCATCCTCTGTGTGGTGGCTCCACTGAACGTTGCAAAACTTGATAACCTTGCTGCGAGTGACTCGACTGGCAAACTCGAGAATCCTAACTGGTTTCTCCTCGTAGGTCAAATCGTTATCTAACTGAATAGTCTCCAATGGCACTGTGTCTCTCAACGATATGTCAGCCATCTCCGCGTGACATTTCTTTAACTGAGAAACGTGGAATACATCATGAACTCCTGACAATCCTTCGGGCAATTCCAACTTGTAGGCCACTTCTCCCATACGTTCCAAAACTCGATATGGTCCTACAAATCATGGTGCTAACTTCCCTTTAACTCCAAAACGCTTTGTTCCCCGAAGTGGTGATACTCGAAGATAAGCTCTATATCCAACTTTGTAAACTGTCTCCTTGCGTTTAGAATCCACATAACTCTTCTGTCTGGACTGGGCTACCTTGAGCCTATCGCGAATCAACTTCACCTTCTGTTCAGACTCTTTAATCAAGTTAGGTCCAAACAACTGGCGGTCTCCAACTTCGTCCCATGACAACGGTGTCCTGCACCTCCTTCCGTACAAAGCTTCGAAAGGGGCCATCTTCAAACTGGTTTGGTAACTGTTGTTGTAAGAGAACTCTGCATATGGCAAATTATCGTCCCAACTAGATCCGTAATCTAGCGCACAAGCTCTCAGCATATCCTCCAAAATCTGATTGACTCTCTCGGTCTGTCCATCTGTCTGTGGATGAAAAGATGTACTGAATTCTAGCCTGGTACCCAAAGTTTCGTGCAACTGCTTCCAGAACTTTGAGGTAAACTGGGTTCCTCTGTCCGATACGATACTCCTCGGAACTCCATGCAGACATACGATCCTGGTCATGTATATCTTTACCAACTTAGCACTGGTATAAGTGGTCTTTACTGGGATGAAATGAGCTACTTTCGCCAATCGATCAACTACAACCCAAATCGAGTCATAGCCTGAACGAGTCCTAGGTAATCCCGTGATAAAATCCATGCCTAGCTTATCCCACTTCCATTCGGGTATCGGCAATGGTTGTAACAATCCTGCTGGCTTCTGATGCTCTGCCTTTACTCTCTGACATACATCACAAACTGCTACATACTCCACAATATCCTTCTTCATTCCGGTCCACCAGAAAATATCCTTCAAATCTAGATACATCTTGGTATTTCCTGGGTGAATTGAATACGGTGAGTCGTGTGCCTCTTGCAATATCAACTTCCTGATCTCCGAGTCATTGGGCACGTAAACGCGGTCTTCAAACCATAGGGTGTCGTGCTCATCCTCACGAAATCCTTTAGCTTTTTCTTTGCTCAGTTTCTCCTTTATAGCGGCAATCTCTTTGTCAGCTTTCTGAGCTTCCCTGATTTTATCCATCAAAGTTGACTGAATCTCCAATGCTGCTACATAGCCTCTCGGAACTATTTCCAAACATAGTTCACGAAGATTTTCTGCTAACGCCTCGGGTATTTCTCCCATTATTAACGTATTGACATGGCTCTTACGGCTTAATGCGTCAGCTACTACATTAGCATTTCCGGGGTGATAATGCAATTTCATATCATAATCCTTGATAAGCTCTAACCATCTCCTTTGTCTGAGATTCAACTCCTTCTGTGTGAAAATGTACTTCAAACTCTTATGATCCGTGTACACCTCACAATGATTTCCAATGAGAAAATGTCTCCATGTCTTCAATGCATGCACTACGACTGCTAACTCCAAATCATGCGTGGCATAATTCAACTCATGAGGCTTCAGTTGTCTTGAGGCATATGAAACAACTCTCCCTTCCTGCATAAGAACTGCTCCAAGTCCTCGACGTGAAGCGTCGCAATACACCTCATAATCCTTGGTCTGGTCTGGCAAAATCAACACTGGTGAGGTAACCAAACATTTCTTCAACTCCTGGAAACTAGCCTCACATTCCTCTGTCCATATGAACTTGGTATTCTTCTTCAACAACTCAGTCATAGGCTTCGCAATCTTTGAGAAATTCTCAATAGATCTCCGGTAGTATCCTGCGAGTCCAAGAAAACTCCGGATCTCTCCAACTGTTGTTGGGGCTTCCCACTTGGTCACGGTTTCAACTTTAGTGGGATCAACTGCTATACCTTCTCCAGATATAACATGTCCGAGGAATCCTACTTCCTTCAACCAAAACTCACATTTGCTAAACTTGGCATATAATTGATGTTCTCTGAGCTTTCCAAGTACCAAACGCAAATGTTCCTTATGCTCCTCTTCATTCTTTGAATAAACCAGGATATCATCAATGAACACTACGATGAACTTATCCAAAAACTCCATAAACACTTTGTTCATCATGTTCATAAAATAGGCAGGTGCGTTAGTTAGACCAAATGACATAACGGTATACTCATACAGCCCATACCTGGTGGTAAAAGCTGTCTTCGGAATATCCTGTTCTCGAATCTTCAAACTGGTGGTATCCTAGTCGCAAATCGATCTTGGAAAATACCTTAGCTCCTTGCAATCGATCAAACAGATCGTTGATCATTGGTAGTGGGTACTTGTTCTTGATCGTTACTTCATTCAATCCTCGATAATCAACAACCATCCTTAACGATCCATCCTTCTTCTCCACTAGAAGTACTGGCGATCCCCAAGGCGAAGAACTTGGGCGAATATATCCCTTATCCAGTAACTCCTTAATCTGCTTCTTAATTTCCACCAAATCCTTTGCTGGCATCCTATATGGTCTCTTTGATATTGGCCCTGTGCCTGGCAATAGCTCAATCAAAAACTCAATATCTCTATCCGGTGGCATTCCTGGCAACTCCTCTGGAAATACATCAGGGAAATCCCTTACCACTGGTACTTCCTCCTGCACAACTCATGTTAAGCAATTTACTTGAGTCCTCTTTGGCACATGCCGGGATACATACTTGCTCCTTCTCCCTTCTGGGGTGGTAAGCAAAATTGACTTACTAGCACATTCAATATTCCCTTCGTACTTTGATAACCAATCCATGCCTAATATCACATCCAATCCTTGAGATTCCAATACTATTAGGTCTGAGGGAAAAACGTAGTTACCAATCCTTAATGGTAACCGATCACACCATAGACTAGCCACATACTCTGCTCCGGGCGAGGTTACTAACATGGGTGACCTAAGGGCTTGGGTTGGTAGGTTATACTTATCCACAAATCCCCTTGAGATGTATGAATGCGATGCACCAGTATCAAAAAGAACGAGTGCAGTAAATGACTTAACCAAAAACTTACCTATTACTGCATCGGGCTGAGCTTCAACCTCCTCCACGCTAACGTGGTTCACTTGTCCCCTGTTAAAAGGGTTCGGCTTCTTCCCAGAACTTCCATTGCTATTTCCATTTTGTAATTCAGGACATTCATTGGCATAATGTCCGGTCTTCGAACACTTAAAAACAAGTGACTTGGCTCAAGTCCTTCTTGGCTGGGGTTGAGGGGTTGGTGCGGTTCTGGCCGTTGCTTCCTCCGTTGCCATTACCATTCTTGGTGCCATTGTGATTGTGCGAGCTACCTCCTCCATGGGTATGCTGAAAATGTCCTCCCGGTCTAGGGGTAAAACGTGGCTTCTGCTGAGCTCCTGAATTGTACTTTCCTTGTCCATACTTCCTCTTGCGATTCTCAATTTGCTGCTGCTTCCCTTCAATCATAAGAGCATGATCTACCAACTCCTGGTAGTTGTTGAAGGTTTCTACCATCAACTGCATGCTCAACTCATCATTCAGTCCTTCCAGAAACTTCTCCTGCTTTGCTGCATCCGTAGCGACGTCATCTGGGGCATAACGTGCTAGCTTACTAAATTCCTCCACATACTGGCCAACTGTCCTTCCTCCTTGGCGCAAGTTGCGAAACTCACGCTTCTTCATGGCCATAGCTCCTGCTAAAACATGTGCAGTACGAAAAGCCTGCTGAAACTGGTCCCATGTGACAGTGTCGACAGGGAAAGTGGCTGTGAAATTCTCCCATCATGATGCTGCGGGTCCTTCCAGCTGATGTGCGGCAAACTTCACCTTCTTCGCATCTGTGCATCCTGCTGTGGTCAACTCCCTAGCTGTCCTGCGGAGCCAATCATCTGCTACTATCGGCTCGGTGCTACTGGAAAACACCGGCGGATTCAGCCTAAGAAAACGGGCTAAGTGGTCAATAGGTGGTGGTGGTGGGTTGCTGTTGTTGTTCCCCTGATTCTGATTCTGGACTAGTAACTGCATCAATGTGTTCTGCTGCTGGATCAACTGGGTGAGCTCCGGTGGAAAGGCAAATCCAGGGTCACATCTCGGAGGCATCTGAGGGTTTAGAAAAGATGAGATATAAGAATAGAGTGGGTCTAAAGAGAAAACACTACCCATATGCACATGAGGCAAAAGCAAACAATTCACTTCAATCAATCAAACAAGGGCATACAATCGATCTAACTATCGCAAAAGTGCTCGGACTACTGTATTTACATGGTGGACTACTACTACTGATGAGGTGGTCTACTAGAAATATTCTTCGGTTGCAGACTCCATGATATCTGCTCCAGCTTCATCAACATAGTCATCATCGCTACTATCTGGTTCCGAGTCGGTGCCGTCGATGATGATGTAGTCTTCCGGGCTAATCTCCTGGGGTTCTGCGTCTTCATCTACTGGCGTAGGGCCTCCCATAAATACTGCTAGCTTCATAGTTAGGTCGGCATTCTTATCCACCAATACTTCAATTTCCTCTTCATAATCTTCACGTGTAGCCTTGAGTTCTTCCTCCAGTTCCTTGATTCTAGTCTTAGACTTCTTCAGATCTATCATGTCGGCGCACATCTGGTTCTCCTGTTGTCGAATGTGCTGGTTTAACTCCTGGATAAAAGCTGCAATTGATCTATCCTTCCGGGTGTTGATCATCTCCTAGTGCTCATCTCGGCGCCCACAAATCCGGTAGATAGTATCCTTGAGATCCTTGCGGTAGACTTCTCCAATGCGTCCCATGGCGATGTGAGCTGCCATGCTCTTTCCTAGACTCCAAGTTGGTGCATCAAAAGAAAATTCTATGGGCTCAGTGACTGGCATGAACGTCCTTCCTGGAACTTGAACTTGAATCATCCAGCGCTCTTCTTCAGGTAAAGTGGCGTTGTAGGTTCCCGTGAAGCTTGGTACTCCTATGTTCAGGTATCTAGTGACTTCCTTCAAGTGTCGTCCAAAGGGTGTATCTTCATCCGGTTGTGTGAACTTGTTCCTTGCATCCGCCATCCTAAAGAGTAGAAAAGATGAGAGGTCAGAAGAGGAGAGAGTGAATAGTGATCTAGGTCTTTAGCTTAGTGGTCGTGTCCTACAGTCAGCGTGTGCTCTGATATCATCTCTGTAGCGAGCAGACCTCAAACAGTCTGATCTCTGTGCTCCGGTGTCATCCCTGGATCAGTAATGCTGACACCACACAGTACTCGGAGGATTTATAGCAGAGTATCAATCACACACTTATTACATCGAGTGTCTCAAAAGAGAACTTATTACAATAAATATGGCTTAAGGCCATCTAATAACTATAACAGCGGAAGGCTTGGAAGATAGGTGAGTCCATCACTCCAAAGGCATCACTGAGTATAGAACCACGACCTAAAAACTCCTTGATCGTCGTCTGAAAAGTCTGCAACATTAACGTTGCAGCCCGAAACGGGTCAGCACATGGAATATGCTGGCAAGGTAACACATAGAGAGTAATGGAATGTAACAGCTATAATATATGCATATTTGGCTGGTGGAAAGCTCTATGGTTACAGTTTTGCGTAAAGCCAATTTTTCCCTACTTCAAAGGAATAAATTTATTTAACTATCATGGTGGTTGTTAAATATTGAGAATGGTTGACGGCATTCTCAATCCCAATTAAGCATCATCATTAAACATAACCCAACAAAATTAATTTAGAGTAACATGTTGAGATCCACATGATAATCCAAGTACTAGATACTCAAGATGTCCATAACCGGGGACACGGCTAACCATGATTAGTTTATTACACTCTGCAGAGGTTTGCGCACTTTTCCCCACAAGACTCGACCGCCTCCGTTTGGTTTCTCGCACTACATGGTGTTTGAGAAGACGGATGACCGAGTCATAGTCTTTCAGAAGCGCTAGCACCTTACGATCGGGTAGACCGTACCACCTACATCCCCTACATATGCTAGTCTACCACTGTAAGAGTTCGCACGACTTAGTCAACTATGCTAGAGCCCATAATAGCTTGTGGCTGCACACGGAAGTTTCTAGTATGAATAGTCTTATGATCCCTTTGAGCCTGGGTGGCGGTCCAAAAGAAAACAGGCAAGTCCTGGAATACCCAGGTGCCTCAATCCACCCAGACGTGTATTTAAGTTGCCACCTTAAATAAACCATTAATTAACAATCTCACATCTGTCATGGATATCACTCACCCAATCCACGTCTACTAGCATAGAATGGCATAATAAGCAAACGTAGAAGTAACTCCCAAAGGTTTGATAATAACAGGTAATAGGTACTACCTCATCTACTTCCCATCCCACAATTTAATTAAATCCTAATCATGCAATGTGTGAGGATTGATCTAATGCAATAAAACTGGGTAGTAGAAAAGGTATGATCAAAGTGTTACTTGCCTTGCTGATGATCCGTGAAACCTAACGATTCGAAGTAACAGGCGGCGCACTCCGGGTATTCTATCGCAAACAAACAAACAAGCATACAATAAGTAGTCATCTAATGCACAGGTAAAACTCAAATAAGAGAACTAACCAGAAGGTTCAACTTAAGAACTCCGGTTGGCAAAAAGAATCAAATCAAACGAAGCAACGAAAGTCAAACGATGAAAGAAAACAACTTCGTTCTAGTAATCTGGACCTAGGGCAAATTTTACAGTAGAAAAATCTTGTTTAAGTTGGTTAAACGGATAGAGGGTTTCGAGACGAAACTCTAGGCGCTTGAATCGCCTGATTACGATAAACGAGCGAAAAGTTATACTAAAACGAAAATCGGATTAGAAATCGCGATCAGAAAAATCACGGATTTAATCCGAGAAAAAGAAAAAAACGACGAACACCGATTTTTTTACGACGGCATGGAAAACGAGGCGGTGGCGAACCTCGGGCGATGTGCGGCGGCGGCGGCGGGGCGGCGGCGCCGGCGCTGGGGCGGCGGCGCGGCGCGGTGGCGGCGGCGCTGGGCGGCGGGCGGCGCTAGGGTTGGGGCGCGGGTGGCTGGCTTCGGCTGGGCCTCCCCCCGGCTTATAAAGCCTAGTGGGCCGGGAGTCCGGGTCGGACATGGCCCCCAGGTCGGTTCATTTTTTTTAAAATTATTCCGCTCGGAAGAAAAATAAAAAGAAATACTAAACGGACTCCAAAAATTCCGAAATAAATTTTCACGGGCTTCTAAAATCAAGCCGCACAAGGTGAACATTTATTTGGGACCTAAATGCAATTTTGAATAACGCACATTTTTCCTAAATTCAAATAAAACACCAAAAAAACTCCAAAATAAAATCTTATTTGATTTTATTATTAAATCCTCAATATTTCTTTATTTTGAGAAAGTCATTTATTCCCTCTCTCATATTTTTGTAATAGAAATAATTGATGATAAAATAAATAAAATCAAATGATCCTATTCTCAAAATTTGAGAAAACTCAAATATGAAAATAATGAAATCCCCAACTCTCTCCGTCGGTCATTGAGTTTGCGTAGAATTTCTAGGATCAACCAAAATGCAAAATAAAATATGATATGCATGATGATCTAATGTATAACATTCCAAATTGAATATTTGGGATGTTACAAGTGACAACACAAATGACTCACTATGGGTGCGCGTGAGTTTGTTTCTCCCGTTGCGAAGCACGTGGATTATTGCAGGTAGATAATTATGTTGTCTAATAAATTGCACACAACTTCAGTACACTTTAAAAATCATCCCACCTTTACAACACTACTCATGTGATGCCCCGAGACCGACGCGCCAGGTGTCTTCCAGTTATTTCGTTGTTGTTGCCTTGTCATTTGCTTGCGTGTTGCATATTAGCATGTCATCATGTGCATTGCATCATCATGTTTTCAAAACTTGCATCCGTCCCAGTCTCCTCGTTCTTTTCGTTGTCCGTTCTGAGCCCAGACACACTTGCACGCGCCCGCGACACCTCCGAAATATTATTTTATAAGTGGCCGGAAAATATTCTCGGAATGGGATGAAAGTTGGCGTGTGGTCTTATTATAGTGTAGATAGACTGCCTGTCAAGTTTCATCGCATTTGGAGTCTGTTTGATGCCCCAACAGATAACTATAACGGCAGTATAGATGGTCTTAACGTCGGACGTTTCGGTCTCCGGAACAGTCGCCGGACCGCTCTGCTTCTCTCTCTTCTCAGCCCATGGTCTATCCACAGCCCACCTGCAGCCCATCTAACCCCTCCCCTCCGACCGGAGCCGTCGGATCACGATTGGAGGACTCCGGAAGCCCCTAAATTCCCCTAACCCTAAACATGCCTATTTAAACCACCTCCCCCTTACAAATCTGGTCATCCATCTCCTCGTTTGTTTCCCGTGCCATCCTAACCAGCCGCCGTTGCCATCCTCCTTGTTTCCCAGCGCCCTCCACCTTGTCCCTGCCACTTGGCGCGTAGCCATTGGCTGCGCTGCCACCCAGCGCCACCTGTGGCCAGTGGCAAGCCGCCATGTCGCCTCCCCGCGCCCCACTTCACCGCGGCCCGCGGAGCCCGCCGCTGGGCCAAATCTGGGCCTGGACGAATCCGTCCCCGAACCTGCACGCCACCACCTTCGTTTCAGATCGGGAGAGCCCCGATCTCATCTCCCTCACGCCCCGCCGTCCGCCGCCGGCGACCAAGACCGCCGAGAACGCCGTCCTCAGGTCCTCCCTCGCCAACCCCGTCTTCCTCCTCCTCCTTCGTTTTTTTCGCCGCCTCTCTCAGACCTCGCTCTCTCTCGCGCAGGAGAGATCCCCGTCGCCGGAGTCGCCCATTCCACCGCCGTCGAGGTCGTTGCCGGCCTCCTTGCCATGAACTGTCGCCGTATCTGGAAACCCCGCCCTCGGATCCATCCATCCTCGTCGGCCCCTGGCCTCCCCTGCTCGCCTACGCCGCTGCCTCATCGTGGACCGCCGCCGGCGTCCCTGCCATGACCTCGCTCCAGCGAGCTCCTCGAACCGTTGACCTCGAGCGCCCACTCCAGCGCCATCGTGGGCCGGTGCCTCCCAAGGCCCAGCTGCTCACGTCCTTCCACTGAGCTGGGCCAGGCCCATGGTGAGCCTCACCGCTGCGCCCCCTCCCACTGTTGGGCTAGAAAGATCCGCCCCATTTAGCATTTCTTTTCCTCGGGACGATTTTAGATATTTTTCTAGAGTGTGCAGTTTTTCAGAAAAGTCCTCCTAGTTCATTCATAATATAACTCACAAATGGTGCATCGGATTAAAATGTTTTATATATGAAAAATGTCTAAAATTGTGTCTAGATTATTAATATGCAACTTTCATGCATGTTAAAAATGTTTAAACTTGTTGTTTGCTTTATTTTGCCTATTGCCATGCTAAAATGATTAAATTCATAACTAAATAACCGTAGCTCCAAACTTAACAAATTTTATATGTAAATGGGCTAGAAAAATGCCTAGTTTAACATGGTGGCTTTAATTTGCATGTTTAACTACTCTAAAATATGGTTTAGGGCAGAACAGTACCAAATCCTTAAATATGCACATGAGGATTTTCCGGACTTGTTGCTTGTTGTTTCCAGCCTCATTTAAACTTGCCTAGATAGGTAGTTTTGTTGTGCTTCACCCCTTGCCATGTTAATCAACATTTAATATTGTTGAGTACATAAAACAAGAGAGAACTAAATAAGTCACGTGGTGTTTCGTCAATATGCAACGGAGTTGCATATTGAGCTCCACTTAATTTATAGTGTTGTTTGTGCACTTTGCCATGCCATGCCTCATTAAACCGGACATGCATCATACTTGGTTGTGCATCATGCCATGCTTATGTGATGGTTGATTACTATGTTGTGTGCTTCTTTCCGGTGTTGCTTCTTCGGGTTGGTTTCGATAACGTCGCGTTTGTGAGGATTCGTTCGACTTTGTCCGCTTGTCTTCTTCATGGACTCGTTCTTCTTCCTTGCGAGATCTCATGCAAGATGACCATACCTTCGAAATCACTTCTATCTTTGCTTTGCTAGTTGCTCGCTCTATTTGCTATGCCGCGATACCTACCACTTGCTATATCATGCCTCCATATTGCCATGTCAAGCCTTTAACCCACCTTTCCTAGCAAACCGTTGTTTGGCTATGTTACCGCTTTTGCTCAGCCCCTCTTATAGCGTTGCTAGTTGCAGGTGAAGATGAAGTTTGTTCCATGTTGGAACATGGTTTTGTTGGGATATCACAATATATCTTATTTACTTTAATGCATCTATATACTTGGTAAAGGGTGGAAGGCTCGGTCTTCTGCCTGGTGTTTTGTTCCACTCTTGCCGCCCTAGTTTCCGTCATACCGGTGTTATGTTCCTTGATTTTGCGTTCCTTACGCGGTTGGGGGAATGGGACCCCCTTGACAGTTCGCTTTGAATAAAACTCCTCCAGCAAGGCCCAACCTTGGTTTTACATTTGCCTCACCTAGCCTTTTTTCCCTTGGGTTTCCGGAGCCCGAGGGTCATCTTTATTTTAACCCCCGGGCCAGTGCTTCTCTAAGTGTTGGTCCAACCTGAGCGATGTCCGGCGCCCCCTGGGCAACTAGGTGTCGGTGGGAACGACACATATGGGATCACAAGAATCCCTACTGTGGTTAGCGGGGCGCGGGGTCGTGAGAAGAGCGGATCAAACAGATAGCACATGGTTCGTTTATCCAGGTTCGGGCCGCGAGGATGCGTAAAACCCTACCCCTGCTTTGGTGGATTGTATATCTGTGTTCTTGAGCTAGCTATGGGGGCGTGAGGAGCTCCAAAAAGCCGAATCCCTCCTCTGGTCGCCTCGGGCCTCCATTTATAGAAAAAGAGGTTGCCACAGTGGCACACAGGAGGCGGAAAGGATACAGTGATGCGAGGTTATCCCTCGCATTACATGACAAGGCGCATTTAATGCGTCTTGCTTAGGTGTCCTTGCTTTATCGGGGACGGGGGAGAGATCTGTCTCGTCCGTCACTGCTCCTTCTTGTGGCGACACGCACCCTGGCCAGCGATGCCTGAGATGCCATGCAGGTAGGCAGGCAGCTGAGGTGGCGGAATGGTGGGTCTTCACGAAGATCTGCATGCCGCCACGTAGGTGCCTGCCCAGCTGTTTGGGTCGGCAGCTGCATGTGAACGGCGGTGGAGGTTTAGTCGGCGCGGGCCTGGTGGTGGTCCTGCGGATGTCCTTGGCAAGGGCCTTGCCGGGGCCCCGGCAAGGGTCTTGCCGAGGCGCCTGCTGTCATCCCCGGCAAGGCGCTTGCCGGGGGCCTTGTGGTCTTCCTCGGCTGGGATCCTGCCAAGGGTTGTCATCTCCTTAGCGCGTATCTGATCTTGGATGTCTTCACAAAGATCTGCATGCTGCCACGGGGATGTCTCCCGAATCCTTGCCCTTTGGGGGCAGTGGACTCAAGGGTGATTTGCTCCGTAGGCGCGGGACGAGTCGCCGCGGCAAGGGTCTTGCCGGGGCTGCTAGAACTGTCTCCCGGCAAGGATCTTGGCGGGGGAGTCCGCTTCGTCCCCTTTGCTCTTCATGGTCTTGGCCTTGGCGTCGTTCTAGTTCTCTTGAGCTTCGGTCTTACCCTGGCTCACCTCCCTTGCCTTGCTTGGTGTGGTGGTATCCGTGGCTCAGACTGCCCGTGCACAGTTATAGGGGTACAAAAAGTGTACCCCTCTTTTTGTACACCGACAGGAGCCCCCGGGCCCGGGCCACACATAAGCGCAACGCGTTGTTGTGCTAGGCCCAAAAACGGTGCGCGGGCAGGCGGGGCGGTTTTTACCGCGGTAAGATTCTTCGCGCGCTGTGCTTCCCACGATTCCCGCGCGTGGCGCGGCGTGGGGAGGCGCGTGTGATGTGGGCGGCATGCATGGTGTTGGTTCCCGTAGGCATGCGTCACATCGTAGTAAAGGGGCGGTTCGCGCCTTCCGCATAAACGGAGGGAGGCGTGGAGGCACGTCCCATTTACTGAATGGGGCTGAGGCGCGGTCTTCAAGGCGTCCACTCCCCACGATCACGGGGTGGGGAGTGGTCGTCTCACCCGTCCCCTCGGTTCTGCACGTCCGCCACGTGTCTCCCATGCGCCTGGGGTGGCAAACGGTGGGGGCGGGAAACTGGGCCGTCGCTGGTTGGGGCGGCGGGTCGGTCCTGGCTCCCTGCGCCTTCCTATCTTGATTGGCCGAGCGGGGTGGCCGAGCCCCAACCCCGATCCTTTATAAAGAGCGGGAGGGGGGGGGATGGTGTCCCGCATTCTTTCATCTTCTTCTTCCTTCAGCTTCTGCTCCTCCCTTCCATCTGTCATGGAGAGAGGGAATCCCGGTCCTTCAACAGTGGCGGCGAGGGTCGCCGCTCGACAACGCGTCCCTCATTCTCCTGCGCCTGCGGTGGCAGAGCCAGCCGCAAGGGGAAGGGGGAGGGGGCGAGGCCGTGGGCGAGGCCGGGGCGCTCGAGGAAGGGGAGGACGGGGCGGCGCGCTGGCCTCGCCTCCGCCAGCAGCTCCTCCTCCAATGGAGGGCCATGTTGGGGATGACCCTTGTGAGTTCTTCGTCAGGCTACGCCGGCCGCCGCGCTGTCGCCTTCGTCTCCCGACTCTATTTGTGCGGGAGATGGAGCTGGATCCGCCAGAATCATTGCGGTTGCACATGAGGGGCTGCGGGATCAGTGGCACGCGGGTCCGCGTCGACTTCCCCGCCCCTCACGTGATGTATCTTCATCAAGGATGGAAGACGTTTGCTCATATCCACCGCTTGACGGAGGGGCTCACTCTCCATTTTAAGCTGATGGAGGGTGGCCTTCTCTCCGTCAAGGTCTTCGGGTGCTTTGGGACCCGTGCAAGGTGCTGCGTGGAGAGATCTTCTGATAGTGAAGACTCCTCCTCGGGCGGGAGTGACGAGGAGGACAGCGGCAGCGACGACGAGGGTAGTAGGCAGCAGGATGACGGGTCCGACTAGGTGTCGGGTGCCGCTCCGTGCGGCACCAGCGACCCCATCATCCGTGTCGCCGGCTCCTTGAACTTCTCGGGGTCGTCTCCTTGGGCGGCTGGCGTTGGGAGGCTGCGGAAGAGGAAGAGGGCGGGCGGCAAGGCCGTCAAGTCGGAGTACGCGGGTACCGACGCCTTCGATGCGTGCTGACGTCCTGCCGCCTCGTCTTCGAGCTCTGCTTTCGGCGCCGCCATCACCATCCAGCCTTTGGACGGCCACCAAGATGTTCTCTTGGTGTCTTCTGCCACCCGTAGCTCGCCTAGGCGCTCCTTTTGTCCCTTTCGCCTCCTTGACCTGCCTCCTGAGGAGAGGGACAAGAAAGGGATTACGGGCACCTTATCTCTTTTTAGTTTGTAAGCCTTCGGGCCTTTGTTGAATTTAAAACTTGTAATCCCATCATTCATGTTTTTCATTCCCTATGGACTGTACCTGAGTGGAATGTTTTTTTAATGAAAAAGGGATGCTTGCCGGGTCATTTGTTTGCGGGTGGAACCCACGACAAGGAATAAATCCTTGATATCTTCAAGATAAACATTTCCTTGCCCGGCAACAGGCCTTGCCGTCTCCCCACTTCGCTCGACCTTCCTCACGCCTTTGGCGGAGGCAGGGATGAGGCGGGTTCAGGCTCCTTGTTTCATCCTTTCGCTGCCGCGACTACGACCAAACTTGGCCCCAGGAACGAGCCCTAGGGCCTAGAGTTATGGGAGCACAGTAGCTTAGGGGAAAATGAGGTTTCACATACCTCAGTCCATAACGGAATGCATGATAAGGGATGAAGAACTTATCTGAAGCTGCAGTCCCCGGCAACCCTGGTTCGTCGTGGGTGAATCTTTGCTCTTGTAGCCCCCGACAATACTGGCTTGCCGGGGGCTAGATGTTGGTCTGTTCCTCTTTTTTTTCTCCCCAAGTGGTTCGGCACGGATATCTGTGTGTCCTGTGAACCAAAGAAGACAAAAGAAAGACAAAGAGACGCACACTCGACCTCTAAGCTAGGGGTTAGTCGCCGCTAAGCACTATCAACCCTAACCAAAGACGAGACTCGACCTAGCATGCATGCTATAACTTAGGGCGCCAGCGCTTCATTTACTTATGCTCAGGGTCTGTGCCTGGCTTTGTACAAAGGGTTACATGCGTCATCGGCAAGGCTCGTACAAAAGGTGGCTTGCCGGGGGGCCCGGCAAGCCGTGCCTCACGGGTAAAACTTGCGAAGATGCTCAATGTTCCAGGAGTTACTCACCGGAACGGCATCTTCGGTCTCCAGGCGGACTGCGCCGGGCCTGGTGACTCGGATTACCCAATAAGGGCCTTCCCACTTTGGCGTCAACTTGTTGGAATTCTTGGCCGATTGAACGCACCGAAGAACAAGGTTGCCTTCCTCAAAGCTTCGGGCATGAACCTTGCGGCTATGGTAGCGGCGCAAGGCTTGCTGGTAGCGCGCTGCTCTCACAGCTGCTCGAAGACGATCTTCCTCAAGGAGCGTTGCGTCATGTTGCCGCAATTGCTCTTGCTCAAGCTCGTCATAAGCGAGTACTCAAGGTGACCCGTATATGAGTTCCATGGGGAGAACTGCTTCTGCCCCGTATGCCAGGGCAAAGGGTGTCTGGCCGGTGGCTCGATTTGGTGTCGTTCTGATTGACCAAAGAACCGCCGGCAATTCATCAATCCAGCGCCTTCCACTCTTGTGCAGTCTGTCAAAGGTCTTTGTCCTCAGGCCTCGCAGTACTTCAGCATTTGCCCTCTCAGCTTGACCATTGCTTCGTGGGTGAGCAACGGAAGCGAAACAGACCTTGCTGTCGAGGTCTTGAATATATTGCATGAAGGTGTGGCTTGTGAACTGCGTGCCGTTGTCGGTGATAACCCTATTGGGTACACCAAAACGGCACACCAGTCCTTTGAAGAACTTGACGGCCGACTGTGCTGTGACCTTCCTCACTGCTTCCACTTCTGGCCACTTTGTGAACTTGTCGATTGCAATGTACAAGTACTCAAAGCCCCCGACAGTGCGGGGGAAAGGGCCCAGTATGTCGAGCCCCCAGACCGAGAAAGGCCAGGAGAGAGGAATGGTTTGAAGGGCTTGAGCTGGCTGATGAAGCTTCTTTGAATGGAACTGACATGCTTCACACCTGGTGACTAGTGTCGTCGCATCCTGGAGGGCGGTGGGCCAGAAGAAGCCTTGCCGAAACGCTTTGCCGGCAAGGGCCCTTGACCCGATGTAGGATCCACATATTCCTCCATGTATCTCCGCCAACAGCCCCAGTCCTTCCTCTCGAGGGATACACTTTCTGTACAGGACGTCATCGACGAACTGGTACATAGTAGAGCGACGGGCTACTTTTTCCGCTTCTTCCTGCTCCTCAGGAAGTTCCCCTGTTTGGAGGAATCGGACAGTATGCTGTGCCCACGCTGGAGCCTGGGGCTCGACGGCAAGGACTAAAGGCATTTCCTCCGCTATCGGAGCGGCTGTCTCCATGGCAAGAGCTTGATGCTCTGTCGGAGCTAGCCATCCCGTGGCGGGCTCAGTGTCTCCGGCAACATCCTTGCCGGCGGCTACGGGGAGCTCGGCGGGAAAGTACTTGCCGGGCCCTGATTTTCTCCTCTTGTTCTGCTCTGTTGATGGATCAACGGATGGCTGAGTTAGCCGAAGCACAAAGGTACCTGGTTCCATAGGTAGCTTGAGGGCAGCGCGTTTTGACAGGTAATCGGCGATATCATTCTCCGCTTGGGGAATGTATTCTGCCTGTATACCGTCAAAACGCTCTTCCAGCTTTCTCACTTCATCGACGTAGGCCTTCATCAACGGGCTCTGGTAATCCTTGTTGACTTGCTTGATGACAAGTTGCGAGTCGTCTCTGACGACGAGTTTCTTGATTCCGAGGTATGCCGCGATCCTAAGACCGGCAAGCAGCCCTTCGTACTCAGCTGTATTGTTTGTTGACACCTCCCTGGGGAAGTGCATCTGGATCACGTACTTGAGGTGCTATCCGGTGGGTGCGACAAGCAGTACGCCAGCCCCGGCGCCCTGTTCTTGGTTTTGACCACTATATCATCCATATAAGCTTCCATATTTCTATGGAGCTGGGGTTTAAAACCAATCTGGACCGCCCTTGCAAACGTTGAACCAGCACTCTTCAACCCGAAAGGCATCCGTATAAAGCAATACGTACCACATGGGGTGATGAATGCCGTTTTCTCTTCATCTTCCCTTGTCATGAAGATCTGGTGGTAGCCGGAGTAGGCATCGAGGAATGACAACAGATCACACCCAGCTGTGGAGTCAACAATCTGGTCGATGCGCGGCAACGGGAAGGGGTCTTTGGGACAAGCCTTATTAATATCTGTGTAATCAATACACAGCCTCCACTTCCCATTTGCCTTGCGCACTACCACCGGATTGGCCAACCACGTTGGATGGAGCACTCCTCTTACCAAACCCGCTGCTTCCAGTTTCCGGATCTCCTCTGTGATGAACTCTTGTCGTTCCAAAGCTTGCTTTCTGAGCTTCTGCTTGACGGGCCGCGCATGAGGACAGACAACAAGGTGGTGCTCAATCACATCCCTGGGAACGCCGGGGATGTCGGATGCTTGCCATGCAAACACATCGACATTCGCTCGCAGGAAGGTGACGAGCGCGTCTTCCTATTTGTCGTCAAGGGTGGAGCTTATGGTAAAAGCTCCTCCCGTGCCGCCCTCCTTGACAGAAACCTTCCTGGTTCCTGGCGGTGTGGCCCTGGACTTCTTGTTTCTGTCGGCGGAGCTCTCGGGCACGTCCTCGACGGGAGCGCTACACTCCGAAGAGGTGCGCTTGCCGGAGTGGGTGCCTGAGGTCTCACCGGTCTTCTTCTTTTGCCTTCCTGGGGCTCCAGCGGCAGGAGCAAGCGCCTTAGCAGTGGCGGCTGCTGCAATTGCTTGTTGGTAGAGTTGGTCAGCGCAAATTAGCGCATCCTTCTTGTCTGATGGGACAGTGATGATCGTCACAGGCCCCGACATCTTCAGGGCGTTGTAGGCGTAATGTGACACCGCCATGAACTTGGACAACGCTGGGTGGCCAAGGATCCCGTTGTAAGGCAAGGGGATGTTGGCAACGTCGAACACAATCCTTTCTGTCCTGTAGTTCAGATCACTCCCAAAAGTCACGGGCAACGTGACCTTTCCCTTTGGTTGACTTCTTCCCGGGTTGACCCCCCTGAAACGTGCCCGTCTCTTCGAGGTCTTCATCAGGAATCTGCAATTTCTCGATCACGGCAGGCGAGATTAAGTTCAGACCGGCCCCGCCATCGACTAGCATCTTTGTCACCTTGAGGTTGCGTATTGTTGGTGAAACCAACAAGGGAAAGCACCCGACTGCAGTAGTGCGATCAGGGTGATCCTCAGTGTCAAAAATGATAGGTGTGCTGGACCACTTCAGCGGCCTTTGGGCATCAAACGACGGTTCCGCCGCTATAATCTCATGCGCCCACTGTTTAAGCTAGCGGTGAGAGGTATGCAGCGAGGCGCCGCCATCGACGCACGTGGCCTTTGTAGCTTTCTGAAATTCTTGGTCACCAGACTCATCGTCCTCTTCATGATCATCGTCTTCTGGCTTTTTGTCACAGCCCCGGGCAGGCCTCTCCTGCTGTTTATCTTTGCCGCGACGGCCCGCCTGGTCGTCACGCTTCTTGCCGAACCCCTCAGCACCGTCCTGGCCTTTCTCCTTGTCCCGCCTCTCATATTCAGCCCTCTGCTTCTCAGCAAGGAGCTCAACCCGTCGGCAGTTCTAGAGATCATGGCCTTTGGTGCGATGGATCTTGCAGTATTGCTTGTTGGAGTTTCCTGGCTTCTCTGCAGCCGCCAAGGCCCGGCAGGCGACACATCCGGCAATTTCCTTGCTGGGGTCATCTACCTTGGTTTTCTTGGCGGAGCCGGCGTCGTCAGATCCCTCGACGGTAAGCACAACTTTACCTTTGCGCTTCCTGTTGCGGCGCCGGCCTTTCTTCGCCGGGGCGGCAGTATCCTCATCTGAGGAGTCGGTTTCCATGCTGGCATCTTCTCCGGGGTACTTCCTTCCCTCTTCAGCTCGTGCACATTCGTCAGCAAGAACATAGAGTTCTGCCACATCTTTCACCTTGTTCATTACCAGTTCTTCGCGCATCTTGCGGTTACACACGTTCTGATGGAACGCGCTGATGATGGCGGCGGGGTGAACATCAGGGATATTGTACTGTACCTGGCTGAACCTCTGTATATACTTGCGTAGACTCTCGCCTCCCTTCTGGGGAATGACGTGCAGGTCGCTTGCTTGGCCATGGGCTTGGTGACCTCCAGTAAAGGCGCCCACAAACTCATGGCACAAATCCGACCAGGAGGAAATAGAGTCTACCGGCAAGTGCATCAACCACGACATGGCGTTGGGTTTAAGAGCCAATGGAAAGTAATTCGCAAGCACCTTATCGTCGCGGGCTCCGGCGGCTTGCATCGCGATGGTGTAGATGCTGAGGAACTCAGACGGGTGAGTCTTGCCATTGTACTTTTCGCCAACGTCAGGTTTGAAAGTGCGGTGAGTGGGCCACTGGAACTGCCGCAGCTCACGGGTAAAAGCCGGATAGCCTACCTCGTAAGGTAGGCCTCCAGGGCTCTCCGGGGCCGGGTGGTTCACAGCAGGCCCTACTCGCCTGTCTGATAGTGGTTCGAGCGTCTTCATGGGCTCGTTCCCGAAGAACTTGGCGCTGGTCACAGTGGGTCTGCGGGTCAGACGATGCTATGGAGATGCCGTCTCCCGCGACGTTGCGACGAGCCGGCGTCCGCGGTACTGGATGGGGAAGAGGTGAATGCACCATGGTCGCGGCGCCGCCGGCTTTTCCGCCACTGGTCCGCGGGACTCCATCAGAGCGTCGACCCGAGGGCCCCACCAGACTTGGTTTGTCTTTGTTGGCCACCGCAACAAGGCTTCGGATAGTGTCTCTCCATTCGTTGAGTTTCCCCGTAGTGGGAGGAAAGTCGAGGAGCAACTGCGCGCGCCAGGGCCTCTACTGGCGTCGGTGGCAGCGAAACCCGCACGGATCGTGACGCGCTTCGACTTCTGACCATGTCAGAAGGAGCTCTATCACGACCCCGCGTTCGCATGCCATTTTCACCAGCGCCTCGGCGAGTGGGCAGGTCTTCTACGTCCCGGGAGTGGCGCTCGGGGCTCTTCCCGCGGCGACGCCCGGGATCTTCGGTGTGATTACGCCGTTCGTCGCGCGCTGCCTGGGAGGAGCGCGCTGTTGGCGCCGGCGCGGGAGTCTTGGAGGCCCTTGCGTCGCCTTCGGGCGGGGTGGCGATGACCCTGGAAGGCCCCGCTCCACCCGTGAAGGGCTTTGTAACGCCCCAGATATACTTTCCATATTTGTATCCAACTCTTGCCATTTCCGGCGTTAACTTATATTTATTTCTCGAGTTCGGGTCTTCGTCTCCGTGTGTTGTTTTCGTTTTTCGTGCATCGCATATCATGTCATCTCGTGCATTGCATTTGCATACATGTTCATCTCATGCATTTGAGCATTTTCTCCGTTGTCCGTTTTGCATTCCGGCGCTTCGTTCTCCTCCGGTGGTCATTTCTAGCTTTCTTTCGTGTGTGGGGATTAAACATTTCCGGATTGGACCGAGACTTTCCATGCGGCCTTGGTTTACTACCGGTAGACCGCCTGTCAAGTTTCGTATCATTTGGACTTCGTTTGATACTCCAACAGTTAACCGAGGGACCGAAAAGGCCTCATGTGTGTTGCAGCCCAACACCCCCCAAATTTGGCCCAAAACCCACCAAACTCTGCTCCATGTCCTAGAGCGTTCGATCACGATCGCGTGGGCGAAAACCGCACCTCATTTGGACTCTCCTAGCCCTACTTATGCCTATATATACCCCCTCCATTTTCGGATCTCGTCTTCCCCCTCGAACCCTAGCTCTAAAAAAAAGATCGGATCCCGCGCACCGCCGGACATTTCGTCCACCGACGGACGTGTCCGCTGCACCCGCCGCCGCCACGTGGCACGCGCCCATTCGCCGCCGCCTCGCGCCCACATCGCCGCCGACCGGCCCGCCAGGCCCGCGGGAAGCCCCTGCGGCCCAGCCGCCTCGCCCCGCCGCCTGGTGCCCCGCGCCTCCTTCCGCCGCCGCCTCGCTCAACTCCGGCGCCGACGCCGCCATCGCCGCCCGCCGCCGACGCGCCTCACCGCCGCCCCGCTCCAACTCCGGCGGGCGAGCCCGCCACGGCCACTGCCGCACTCGCCCGCGCCGCCTCCCCCGCCGGCCGGCCGCGCCCCTCACCGCCCTGGCCGTCTCCTCCTCCTCCGGCCGGCCTGCCGCGTCAAGTCCGGCAAGGCTCCGGCGAGCTCGGATCTCCTCGCCTCGGTTCGCGTGCCCGCCGGTCAAACCCTAGATCTGGGTAGTTTTTTTTCACTAAGTCCCTAAACTTTTTCAGTCCATGATGCCCTGTTCGAGGCCCCGTAGCTTTGCATCCGTAGTTCCGATTTGGGCATATAATATATCAAAATCTTCGTCTCGATGAGTACATCATTCAATTCCATTGCATCATTTTCATTTGAGTTCATCTTGATGCCCAAAATGCTGTTAGAAGGAGGCTTCGTGAGTTAATTGTCAGATCTGCTAGTCATCTTAGACTTTTGTCATTTTTGTCATGATTATTGTGTGCATGCTATGCCTGTGAGTCCTTCATGTGTTTTGTTAAGCATTTTGTCTTCTTTCCAGAGGTGCAACCCATGAATTTTTAGGATGAGTGTGGTGACTTGTGCAAGCTCGCAAAAAGAGGCACCCGGGAAATCTGTTTTCAGAGACTTAGTTGTTTTCACTAAGTCTGGGACATTTTAGTTCATGATACCATATGTTCAGCTTGTTTCCTAGTGATCCGTGCCTCTTTTGAGGATGACCAATAAGGAAGTTTTGATATTTATGTTATTCTCTATCCATCCATGTCTTTGTTTGCATATATGGAGTGCTCTAGGTTGACTCAATCGAGCTCAACTTTTGCTTCGTTGTTAATCTGGGCAGATCGTCAACTTGTTTGCGATTTTGCCGATGCTACCGTTAGTGTTCGATGCATGCTATGCCTTTGTTCTTGCCATGTGTAGCTAGCATATTGTGCCTTCTTGCTGGTTATATGCTTTCCTTGCTATGACTTGCACCATGGTGAGTGCATCGAACTCGTTTACATGCCTTCGTGAGTTAAATTTCTGCATGTCTCAGTTTTCACTAAGTCTGAAAACTGATTGTGTTCGAGCTATGTTCGTGAGCTCGGTAGAGTATTTTGTGAACCCTTTTGGCCCCAGGTCACTTTGGGTGTTTTGTTAAGCTTCTTGAGTAGCTCCATGCCATATTCTTACTTGTCATGTTCAGGTCATTTATCATGTTGTTTTGCTGCTCCGAAGAGGGCTTCGTGATCTGAAATTTCAGGCTAGTGTTAATTTCACTAAGTCTGGAATCTGTTTTGCATATTCATTTTTGCCATGCTTGTTTGAACCTCTTAATGGATGAATTTGCCTATGTCTCAGTGCTAGTGTTTTGTTAAGCATCTTGTGTACATCACTTCCATGTATTTTGTTTTTATGTTTGATGGCTGTAGCATGTTCATTTCGTTGCATTTAGGAGCCTACTTGCTGTATATCGCAGACCGGTGTCATATCTTAAAACGCTTGCCATTTCCAAACCGTAACTCCGATTCCAATGATCTTTATATTGTTTTCAAGCGATTTCATCCCCTCTATCCAGTGTCATCCTTGGAATTCCAAGTTGAGGCCAGGTTCATGCATTTCCTGTCATATCTTGCATTTTGCATCCCGTATCGCATCCCGCATAGCATATCATCTTTTCATCATATTGCTTGGCCTTGCACGTGGTTGATTGTGTCCTTATTGATTGTTTGTCTTGTTTGGGTAGAGCCGGGAGACGAGTTCGCTACCGAGGAGCCCGTTGAGTTTGCTTGTGAGGATCCAGTCAACTCTGACAACTGTGCAGGCAAGATGATCATACCCTCGAAATCACTACTATCTTTGCTATGCTAGTTTGCTCGCTCTTGCTATGCCAATGCTACGATGCCTAACTTTTGCTTGTCAGCCTCCTAATTGCCATGTCAACCTCTAACCCACCTTGTCCTAGCAAACCGTTGATTGGCTATGTTACCGCTTTGCTCAGCCCCTTTTATAGCGTTGTTAGTTGCAGGTGAAGTTTGGAGGCCGTTCCTTGTTGGAACACCATTCATTTACTTGTTGGGGATATCATTATAGTGCCATGTTATCTTAAAGCATCTATATACTTGGTAAAGAGTGGAAGGCTCGGCCTCTCGCCTAGTGTTTTGTTCCACTCTTGCCGCCCTAGTTTCCGTCATATCGGTGTTATGTTCCCGGATTTTGCGTTCCTTACGCGGTTGGGTTATAATGGGAACCCCTTGATATTTCGCCTTGATTAAAGCCTGTCCAGCAATGCCCAACCTTGGTTTTACCATTTTCCACCTAGCCTTTTCTTTCCCTTGGGTTCTACAAACTCAAGGGTCATCTTATTTTTAACCCCCCCGGGCCAGTACTCCTCTGAGTGTTGGTCCAACCGAGCGATGTCCGGGGCTACCAGGGGCAACTCTGGGCTGGCCTACCCGTCGTCTTGCTCATCTGAGTGTGCCCTGAGAAAGAGATATGTGCAGCTCCTATCAGGATTTGTCGGCACATTCGGGCGGTGTTGCTGGACTTGTTTTAACCTGTCGAATTGTCTTGTTGTACCGGGTTACCGAGTCTGATCGGTGTGTCTCGGGTGGAGGTCTATTCCTTCGTTGACCGTGAGAGCTTGTCATGGGCTAAGTTGGGACTCCCCTGCAGGGATTGAACTTTCGAAAGCCGTGCCCGCGGTTATGGGCAGATGGGAATTTGTTAATATCCGATTGTAGACAACGTAAACCTTAATTAATTAAAATGAATCAACTGAGTGTGTTACCGTGATGGCCTCTTTTCGGCGGAGTCCGGGAAGTGGACACGGTGTTGGAGTAATGCTTGCGCAGGTTGTTCCTTCTAGTTTCTCGCTCGCGCTTTGCCTCCTCTTCTCGCTCTCCTTTGCGAATAAGTTAGCCACCATATATGCTAGTCGCTTGCTACAGCTCCACATATACTTGCCTTATCCTGTCCTATAAGCTTAAATAGTCTTGATCGCGTGGGTGCGAGATTGCTGAGTCCTTGTGGCTCACAAATACTATAATTCCAGATGCAGGTCCAGGTGATTCCGCTCCAGGTGACGAGTACGAGCTCAAGTGGGAGTTCGACGAGGACTCTCAGCGTTATTATGTTTCCTTTCCCGATGATCAGTAGTGGTGCCTAGTTGGGGTTCGATTTAGGGCCTTGTCGCATGTTGGGTCCTTTTCCATTTTGGCGCCGTAGTCGGGCCATGAGTGTTTGCTTGATGGATGTTATTTATGTACTCTGATGTGACGTGGCGAGTGTAAGCCAACTATGTTATCTCCCCCTTTTATTATGTATTACATGGGATGTTGTAATGATTGCCTGACTTGCGACATTGCTTTCAATGCGGTTATGTCTCTAAGTCGTGCCTCGACACGTGGGAGCTATAGCCGCATCGAGGGCGTTACAAGTTGGTAATCAGAGCCTTCCCTGACCTTAGGAGCCCCATTGCTTGATCGTCTTAGCAGCCGAGTTGTGTCTAGAAAAAAATGTTTTGAGTCATTTAGGAATCATATATCGTAGAGTTTAGGAATTCTTTTTACTTCCCAGTCTCCTCATCGCTCTGGTAAGGCATCCTGACGTAGAGTTTTGACTCTTCTCTTCTCAAATTTCACTAATTTTTTTTAGGATCACGCGAGTATCTTTGTTTTGTTCCGATGGTTTTGTGACGAGAACATTGTTCTTGGTGCCTCCTGTCTTTAGGGGTTGTGGCAGTGTCCCGGGGAGTTGAGCTCCGAGGTGTTGTCATCACAATTTTATCGTTGCAATTCCGGTATACTTGAGATATGTGCGCGACATCGAAAATCTCTTTTATGCAGTTCGTTGGTGAGATAACGTCGACGCCACCCAGTACTGGGGCGGGAGTTCAGGAGTATCGCCATAACTTGTATAACGGATGCTTTTCGCAGGTTGAGATAGATGGGTTCCGAAGGTTTCTTGGTTATGTGTTGAAGGATGGATACAGCTGGATGTAGGATTTGCTAGCTTGAGTGAGATATTATGCTCCCCTGTATCCCCAACACCTGATTGCATAACCGGGAAAATTTCGGGAATTTCATAGGTGGGAATTCAAGTAGCCTTAGGATATCTTTCCGACAGATGTATGATATGAAATTGGGGTTCGACGTCTAGTGGTTCGCCTATTCACGGTCGATTTTACAGTGGTCTCGTTGTGTCTTAAAGAGTCCTTGGCTATGCTGACTCGGGGACGCTTCGTATGTCATGTGCACTGCCTTGTACATGATGGTGCTGTACGATCGAGCCCGTGTAGGTCCCACCACGAAAACTTCGGACGAAATTTCTATCATGTATTTGTTCCGGCTTATTCCGCAAGCCAACCCTTGGTTTTATTTCGAGTTGTGGCATTCGTTTTGCTTCGACGTCATATGTTGATTCCATCCCTCGTTGTTGTACCCCCTTCTACCTGATTCTTCGTGGCTTCGCAATTTAGGAATATGTGACCACTTCAAGAGAAATGCATTCGTTCATTTTGTTCGGATGTGAAGACTTTATGTTGAAATTTTCATTCCGTGGTTTCAGCTTCAGTTATCTGTCTATGTGCTAACGGTGGTCAACCTCTTCAGGATGGCTCCCGCTAAGAGCACCAGTCAGAACCAGAATCAAGATCCGCCACCGCCTCCTCCAGAGGCATGGCAAGCTGTGATGGCCGCAACCAATGCAAACACTCAGCTGAGCAGTCAAGGGAATCAAGGCAGCAATCGGAGTCACTTTGCTACACTCAACCAGTTCCTTGCTAATGGGCCAAAGACTTTCAGTAATTGTGTTGAGGCAACCGATGCTGACGATTGGCTTGTGGATCTGTGTAAGCATTTCTAGTGCAGCAACGTCAGGCCTGAGGACTTTGTGAAGTTTGCTTCCTTCCAACTCAAAGATCAAGCTGCAGAATGGTTCCAGCAGTACAAGGATTCCAGAGGTGGACGTGTTATCACTTGGGATGATTTACGTCGAGATTTCCGAGCTCATCACATTCCGCAGAGCATGGTTGAAAGCAAGCGTGAGGAATTCCGCAATCTGAAGTAAGGCTCTTTGTCTGTCTATGACTACAACAAATTGTTCCAGAAACTTGCCCGCTTTGCCAAGCAAGACGTGCCTGATGAGAAGAGCATGATATATCAGTTCAGGGGTGGTCTCAGAGAAGATATTCAGCTCGCTCTTGTCCTCTTCGAGCCCTTGAGGTACGATGAGTTCTACAACATGGCACTGAAGCAAGAGGCTGCTCAGTTGAGGTGTGATGCTTCCAGGAAGCGAGTCAGAGATGTTACTCCTTCTTCCTCTACTCAAGTGGCCAAGAGCAGAAGTTCTGGCTTCCTCCTCCTCCGTTCCGTCAGCCGTATCAGCAGAAGAGCAAAGGTGGCAGTGGTTCTTCCCACCCACCCAACCCAGGCTTTCAGAACAAGACTTCGTCTCAAGCTCCAAGATCGAGTGCTCCGTATCACCATCCGCTTTCAGAGGTCAGGTGCAACAAGTGCCAACAGAAGGGTCACTATGCCAACAAGTGTTTCAACCAGAGGCATCTTCCTCCTCCTCCTCCTGTCAGGTCGGCAAGTACAGCTGTGGTCAAGCATAACCCCAAGTCCGCCAAGGTCAACTTGCTGAATGCAGCTCAGGCAGAGGAATCACCAGATGTGATCATGGGTAACCTTCCTGTTAATGACATTCCCGCAAGAGTTCTTTTGATACTGGTGCATCTTTATCATTTTTGTCGAAGCCTTTTGCATCCATGCATGATGTTCATACTATTGATTTGCCTAAGCCGATAGCGGTTTCTTCTCCGGGTTTGTTCATGAACACCAAAATGATGGCTCCGGATGTTTCTATCACATTGGGTGACTACAAGTTTCTTTCTTCTCCTATGGTGCTTGGTAACTCGGATATTGATCTTATTCTCGGGATGGATTGGCTTTCTAAGCACAAGGCACATCTTGATTGTGCAGCCAGGCAGATTCTATTGACTCATTCGTCTGAGGATGCAATTATCTTTGCCGCTCGGGATAATACCATTCGTCTGTTTTCTCTCAATGAGAAGGGTGAATTGGATACCATCTCGCAAATTCCAGTCGTTTGCGAATATCAAGACATCTTTCCAGAAGAGCTCCCAGGAATGCCTCCGCACCGGCCAGTTGAATTTGTTATTGAACTTGAGCCCGGTACGGAACCTGTGTGCAAACGTCCCTACAAGCTCGGCCCTGAAGAGTTGAAGGAGTTGAAGAAGCAACTCGATGAGTAAGAAAGATTGGGTCTCATCCGGCCTAGTACCTCTCCGTGGGGTTGTGGTGTTCTTTTTGTGAAGAAGAAGGATGGAACGGACCGACTTTGTGTTGATTACCGTCCAGTGAACAAGAAGACCATCAAGAACAAATACCCACTTCCCAACATCAATGAGCTGTTCGAACAACTCAAAGGTGCTCAAGTATTCTCCAAGCTTGATCTCCGTATGGGTTATCACCAGATTCGCATTCGTGAAGAAGATATTCCCAAGACAGCATTCAGAACAAGCTTTGGTTCATATGAATACACTGTCATGTCTTTTGGCCTCGCCAACGCTCCTCCGACGTTCTCTCGCATGATGAATTTCATCTTCAACGCCTACACCAATGACTTTGTTTTGGTCTATCTCGATGACATTCTGGTTTTCTCCAAGAACAAGGAA
Source organism: Triticum urartu (assembly GCF_056163025.1). Taxonomy (NCBI): domain Eukaryota; kingdom Viridiplantae; phylum Streptophyta; class Magnoliopsida; order Poales; family Poaceae; genus Triticum; species Triticum urartu. The sequence continues at coordinate 252,490,325 of NC_141876.1, read as the reverse complement.
GATCATGCCAAGCACTTGCGTTTGGTTCTCGATAAGCTCAGGGAACATCAGTTCTACGCCAAGTTCTCCAAGTGCGAATTTTGGCTCGATGAGGTTCTTTATCTTGGCCATATCATCTCTGCCAAGGGCATTTCCGTGAATCCCGAGAAGGTTTCCGCAATTGTGAATTGGGAACCTCCTCAGAACGTGAAGCAACTCCGCAGTTTTCTCGGTCTCGCAAGCTATTGCCGAAGATTCGTTGAAAACTTTTCCAAGATCACGAAGCCTCTCTCAAATCTTCTTCAGAAGCATGTCAAGTATGTTTGGTCTCCGGAGTGTGATATTGCTTTCAACACTTTGAAAGAGAAATTGATCACTGCTCCAGTTCTGACTCCGCCTGATGAATCCAAGCCGTACGAGGTCTTTTGTGATGCCTCTCTCCAAGGTCTTGGCGCAGTATTGATGCAAGAGAAGAAAGTTGTCGCTTATACATCTCGCCAGTTGAAGCCTAATGAGAAGAACTACCCCACTCATGATCTCGAGTTGGCGGCAGTTGTGCATGCTCTGTTGACTTGGAGACATCTTCTATTGGGAAGAAAAGTGGACATTTTCACTGATCACAAGAGTCTCAAGTACATCTTCACTCAGCCTAATCTCAACCTAAGGCAAACTCGATGGGTCGAAATGATTCAAGAGTATAATCCGAGCATTGAGTATACTCCAGGCAAGGCCAATGTGATTGCTGACGCTTTGAGCAGAAAGGCCTATTGCAACAGTCTGATTCTCAAGCCTTATCAACCCGAGCTTTGTGAAGCTTTCCGCAAGCTGAATCTTCAAGTTGTTCCTCAAGGTTTCCTCGCCAACCTCCAAGTTTCTCCTACCTTGGAAGACCAGATTCGCCAAGCCCAACTTCTTGATGCTATGGTGAAAAAGGTGAAGATTGGGATTCACAAGAGTCAGTCCAAGTACAAGTGTTACCGACTTGATGACAAGGACACTCTCTTCTTCGAGGATCGAATTGTTGTGCCCAAAGGTGAACTTCGTAAGGTGATCATGAACGAGGCTCACAATTCTCTTCTCTCCATCCACCCTGGTAGTACGAAGATGTATCAGGACCTCAAGCAAGCTTATTGGTGGACTCGAATGAAGCGCGAGATCGCTCAATTCGTGAATGAATGTGATGTCTGCAGAAGAGTGAAGGCAGAACACCAAAGGCCAGCTGGTCTCCTACAACCTCTTGCCATTCCAGAATGGAAGTTTGACCACATTGAAATGGACTTCGTGACTGGGTTTCCAAAGTCCAAGCGTGGCAATGATGCTATATTCGTTGTCATCGACAAGCTCACCAAAGTGGCTCACTTTCTGCCTATCAAAGAGTCAATCACTGCAGCTCAATTGGCGGAACTCTATACCTCTCGCATTGTCTCTCTGCATGGTATTCCTCAAGTGATATCTTCAGACCGTGGAAGCATCTTTACCTCCAAGTTTTGGGATTCTTTTCAGAAGGCCATGGGCACAAACATCCGCTTCAGCACTGCTTTCCATCCTCGAACAAGCGGTCAAGTCGAGCGTGTCAACCAGATTCTTGAAGATATGCTCAGGGCTTGCGTAATTTCTTTCGGCATGAAGTGGGAGGACTGCCTTCCTTATGCTGAATTCTCATACAACAACAGTTTTCAAGCAAGTTCGGGCAAGGCCCCATTTGAAATTCTGTATGGCAGGAAGTGCCGTACCCCTCTCAACTGGTCTGAAACCGGTGAACGTCAGCTGCTGGGTAATGACTTAATCACAGAAGCAGAAGAAATGTGCAAAGTCATTCGTGATAACCTCAAAGCAGCCCAATCCCGCCAGAAGAGCTACTATGATAGTAAGCACCGTGATTTGGCTTTCGAGATCGGAGATCATGTTTACCTCCGCGTCTCTCCCATGAAAGGTACTCGTCGCTTCGGTATCAAAGGGAAGCTTGCCCCTAGATACGTGGGACCTTTCAAGATTGTCAGCAAGAGAGGCGACCTCGCCTATCAACTTGAGCTTCCTTCAAACTTTGCAAATGTTCATGATCTGTTCCACGTCTCTCAACTCCGAAAGTGCTTCAAGACGCCTGAACGCACCATCAACTTCGAGGACATTGAGCTCCAAGAAGATCTCTCCTATCGTGAGCACCCAGTTGCTATTCTTGAAGAGACTGAACGCAAGACTCGCAACAAGTCAATCAAATTTCTCAAAGTCAAGTGGTCTCACCATTCCGACCGTGAAGCTACCTGGGAACGCGAGGATCACCTCCGTTCTGAGTACCTGGAGTTCTTTCAGTCCTAGATCTCGGGACGAGATCTTTTCATAGTGGTGGAGTGTTGTAACGCCCCAGATATACTTTCCATATTTGTATCCAACTCTTGCCGTTTCCGGCGTTAACTTATATTTATTTCTCGGGTTCGGGTCTTCGTCTCCGTGTGTTGTTTTCGTTTTTCGTGCATCGCATATCATGTCATCTCGTGCATTGCATTTGCATACATGTTCATCTCATGCATTTGAGCATTTTCTCCGTTGTCCGTTTTGCATTCCGGCGCTTCGTTCTCCTCCGGTGGTCATTTCTAGCTTTCTTTCGTGTGTGGGGATTAAACATTTCCGGATTGGACCGAGACTTGCCATGCGGCCTTGGTTTACTACCGGTAGACCGCCTGTCAAGTTTCGTATCATTTGGACTTCGTTTGATACTCCAACGGTTAACCGAGGGACCGAAAAGGCCTCATGTGTGTTGCAGCCCAACACCCCCCAAATTTGGCCCAAAACCGACCAAACTCTGCTCCATGTCCTAGAGCGTTCGATCACGATCGCGTGGGCGAAAACCGCACCTCATTTGGACTCTCCTAGCCCTACTTATGCCTATATATACCCCCTCCATTTTCGGATCTCGTCTTCCCCCTCGAACCCTAGCTCTAAAAAAAAAGATCGGATCCCGCGCGCCGCCGGACATTTCGTCCACCGACGGACGTGTCCGCTGCACCCGCCGCCGCCACGTGGCACGCGCCCATTCGCCGCCGCCTCGCGCCCACATCGCCGCCGACCGGCCCACCAGGCCCGCGGGAAGCCCCTGCGGCCCAGCCGCCTCGCCCCGCCGCCTGGTGCCCCGCGCCTCCTTCCGCCGCCGCCTCGCTCAACTCCGGCGCCGACGCCGCCATCGCCGCCCGCCGCCGACGCGCCTCACCGCCGCCCCGCTCCAACTCCGGCGGGCGAGCCCGCCACGGCCACCGCCGCACTCGCCCGCGCCGCCTCCCCCGCCGGCCGGCCGCGCCCCTCACCGCCCTGGCCGTCTCCTCCTCCTCCGGCCGGCATGCCGCGTCAAGTCCGGCAAGGCTCCGGCGAGCTCGGATCTCCTCGCCTCGGTTCGCGTGCCCGCCGGTCAAACCCTAGATCTGGGTAGTTTTTTTTCACTAAGTCCCTAAACTTTTTCAGTCCATGATGCCCTGTTCGAGGCCCCGTAGCTTTGCATCTGTAGTTCCGATTTGGGCATATAATATATCAAAATCTTCTCCTCGATGAGTACATCATTTCATTCCATTGCATCATTTTCATTTGAGTTCATCTTGATGCCCAAAATGCTGTTAGAAGGAGGCTTCGTGAGTTAATTGTCAGATCTGCTAGTTCATATTAGACTTTTGTCATTTTTGTCATGATTATTGTGTGCATGCTATGCCTGTGAGTCCTTCATGTGTTTTGTTAAGCATTTTGTCTTCTTTCCAGAGGTGCAACCCATGCATTTTTAGGATGAGTGTGGTGACTTGTGCAAGCTCGCAAAGAGAGGCACCCGGGAAATCTGTTTTCAGAGACTTAGTTGTTTTCACTAAGTCTGGGACATTTTAGTTCATGATACCATATGTTCAGCTTGTTTCCTAGTGATCCGTGCCTCTTTTGAGGATGACCAATAAGGAAGTTTTGATATTTATGTTATTCTCTATCCATCCATGTCTTTGTTTGCATATATGGAGTGCTCTAGGTTGACTCAATCGAGCTCAACTTTTGCTTCGTTGTTAATCTGGGCAGATCGTCAACTTGTTTGCGATTTTGCCGATGCTACCGTTAGTGTTCGATGCATGCTATGCCTTTGTTCTTGCCATGTGTAGCTAGCATATTGTGCCTTATTGCTGGTTATATGCTTTCCTTGCTATGACTTGCACCATGGTGAGTGCATCGAGCTCGTTTACATGCCTTCGTGAGTTAAATTTCTGCATGTCTCAGTTTTCACTAAGTCTGAAAACTGATTGTGTTCGAGCTATGTTCGTGAGCTCGGTAGAGTATTTTGTGAACCCTTTTGGCCCCAGGTCACTTTGGGTGTTTTGTTAAGCTTCTTGAGTAGCTCCATGCCATATTCTTACTTGTCATGTTCAGGTCATTTATCATGTTGTTTTGCTGCTCCGAAGAGGGCTTCGTGATCTGAAATTTCAGGCTAGTGTTAATTTCACCAAGTCTGGAATCTGTTTTGCATATTCATTTTTGCCATGCTTGTTTGAACCTCTTAATGGATGAATTTGCCTATGTCTCAGTGCTAGTGTTTTGTTAAGCATCTTGTGTACATCACTTCCATGTATTTTGTTTTTATGTTTGATGGCTGTAGCATGTTCATTTCGTTGCATTTAGGAGCCTACTTGCTGTATATCGCAGACCGGTGTCATATCTTAAAACGCTTGCCATTTCCAAACCGTAACTCCGATTCCAATGATCTTTATATTGTTTTCAAGCGATTTCATCCCCTCTATCCAGTGTCACCCTTGGAATTCCAAGTTGAGGCCAGGTTCATGCATTTCCTGTCATATCTTGCATTTTGCATCCCGTATCGCATCCCGCATAGCATATCATCTTTTCATCATATTGCTTGGCCTTGCACGTGGTTGATTGTGTCCTTATTGATTGTTTGTCTTGTTTGGGTAGAGCCGGGAGACGAGTTCGCTACCGAGGAGCCCGTTGAGTTTGCTTGTGAGGATCCAGTCAACTCTGACAACTGTGCAGGCAAGATGATCATACCCTCGAAATCACTACTATCTTTGCTATGCTAGTTTGCTCGCTCTTGCTATGCCAATGCTACGATGCCTACCTTTTGCTTGTCAGCCTCCTAATTGCCATGTCAACCTCTAACCCACCTTGTCCTAGCAAACCGTTGATTGGCTATGTTACCGCTTTGCTCAGCCCCTTTTATAGCGTTGTTAGTTGCAGGTGAAGTTTGGAGGCCGTTCCTTGTTGGAACACCATTCATTTACTTGTTGGGGATATCATTATATTGCCATGTTATCTTAAAGCATCTATATACTTGGTAAAGAGTGGAAGGCTCGGCCTCTCGCCTAGTGTTTTGTTCCACTCTTGCCGCCCTAGTTTCCGTCATATCGGTGTTATGTTCCCGGATTTTGCGTTCCTTACGCGGTTGGGTTATAATGGGAACCCCTTGATATTTCGCCTTGATTAAAGCCTGTCCAGCAATGCCCAACCTTGGTTTTACCATTTTCCACCTAGCCTTTTCTTTCCCTTGGGTTCTGCAAACTCAAGGGTCATCTTATTTTTAACCCCCCCGGGCCAGTACTCCTCTGAGTGTTGGTCCAACCGAGCGATGTCCGGGGCTACCAGGGGCAACTCTGGGCTGGCCTACCCGTCGTCTTGCTCATCTGAGTGTGCCCTGAGAAAGAGATATGTGCAGCTCCTATCAGGATTTGTCGGCACATTCGGGCGGTGTTGCTGGACTTGTTTTAACCTGTCGAATTGTCTTGTTGTACCGGGTTACCGAGTCTGATCGGTGTGTCTCGGGTGGAGGTCTATTCCTTCGTTGACCGTGAGAGCTTGTCATGGGCTAAGTTGGGACTCCCCTGCAGGGATTGAACTTTCGAAAGCCGTGCCCGCGGTTATGGGCAGATGGGAATTTGTTAATATCTGGTTGTAGACAACGTAAACCTTAATTAATTAAAATGAATCAACTGAGTGTGTTACCGTGATGGCCTCTTTTCGGCGGAGTCCGGGAAGTGGACACGGTGTTGGAGTAATGCTTGCGCAGGTTGTTCCTTCTAGTTTCTCGCTCGCGCTTTGCCTCCTCTTCTCGCTCTCCTTTGCGAATAAGTTAGCCACCATATATGCTAGTCGCTTGCTGCAGCTCCACATATACTTGCCTTATCCTGTCCTATAAGCTTAAATAGTCTTGATCGCGTGGGTGCGAGATTGCTGAGTCCTTGTGGCTCACAAATACTATAATTCCAGATGCAGGTCCAGGTGATTCCGCTCCAGGTGACGAGTACGAGCTCAAGTGGGAGTTCGACGAGGACTCTCAGCGTTATTATGTTTCCTTTCCCGATGATCAGTAGTGGTGCCTAGTTGGGGTTCGATTCAGGGCCTTGTCGCATGTTGGGTCCTTTTCCATTTTGGCGCCATAGTCGGGCCATGAGTGTTTGCTTGATGGATGTTATTTATGTACTCTGATGTGACGTGGCGAGTGTAAGCCAACTATGTTATCTCCCCCTTTTATTATGTATTACATGGGATGTTGTAATGATTGCCTGACTTGCGACATTGCTTTCAATGCGGTTATGTCTCTAAGTCGTGCCTCGACACATGGGAGCTATAGCCGCATCGAGGGCGTTACAGGCTTGGCTCCGCCTTTGGATTTGGCGACGTGTGGCCTGTTACCAGGCGCACAAACATCGCCGCCTCCCAAACTCCGGCTGCTGGGATGGTGTTGGTGTTCGCGAGCAGCGCCCCGGGTCCTTTCTGCGACCGGTCCACTGCTCGCCCGCGTCGGGACGGGCTGTCCGGCTTCCGACTGGCCAACCGCCACCGTCGTCTTCTTCTTGGGCGCCATGATGATGAAGAAGTGCCGAACTAACTGCTAAAGCCGATTCTCACAACTGCACCCCCTACCTGGCGCGCCAGAGATGTCGGTGGGAACGACACCTATGGGATCACAAGAATCCCTACTGTGGTTAGCGGGGCGCGGGGTCGTGAGAAGAGCGGATCAAATGGATAGCACACGGTTCGTTTATCCAGGTTTAGGCCGCGAGGATGCATAAAACCCTACTCCTGCTTTGGTGGATTGTATATCTGTGTTCTTGAGCTAGCTATGGGGCGTGAGGAGCTCCAAAAAGCTAAATCCCTCCTCTGGTCGCCTCGGGCCTCCTTTTATAGAAAAAGGGGTTGCCACAGTGGCACACAGGAGGTGGAAAGGGTATAGTGATGCGAGGTTATCCCTCGCATTACATGACAAGGCGCATTTACGTCTTGCTTAGGTGTCCTTGCTTTATCGGGGACGGGGGAGAGATCTGTCTCGTCCGTCGCCGCTCCTTCTTGTGTCGACACGCGCCCTGGCCAGCGATGCCTGAGATGCCATGCAGGTAGGCAGGCAACTGAGGTGGCGCAATGGTGGGTCTTCACGAAGATCTTCATGCCGCCACGCAGGTGCCTGCCTAGCTGGTTGGGTCGGTAGCTGCATGCGAACGGCGGTGGAGGTTTAGTCGGCACGGGCCTGGTGGTGGTCCTGTGGATGTCCTTGGCAAGGGCCTTGCCGGGGCCCCGACAAGGGTCTTGCCGAGGCGCCTGCTGTCATCCCCGACAAGGCGCTTGCCGGGGGCCTTGTGGTCTTCCTCGGCTGGGATCCCGCCAAGGGTTGTCATCTCCTTAGCGCGTATCTAATCTTGAATGTCTTCACAAAGATCTGCATGCCGCCACGGGGATGTCTCCCGAATCCTTGCCCTTTGGGGGCAGTGGACTCAAGGGTGATTTGCTCCATAGGCGCGGGACGAGTAGCCGCGGCAAGGGTCTTGCCGGGGCTGCTAGAACTGTCTCCCGGCAAGGATCTTGCCGGGGGAGTCCGCTTCGTCCCCTTTGCTCTTCGTGGTCTTGGCCTTGGCGTCGTTCTAGTTCTCTTGAGCTTCGGTCTTACCCTGGCTCACCTCCCTTGCCTTGCTTGGTGTGGTGGTATCCGCGGCTCAGACTGCCCGTGCATAGTTATAGGGGTACAAAAAGTGTACCCCTCTTTTTGTACACCGACACCAGGGTCTATGCCAACCCAACGTCTGGCTCATCCGGTGTGCCCTGAGAACGAGATATGTGCAGCTCCTATCGGGATTTGTCGGCACATCCGGGCGGCTTTGCTGGTCTTGTTTTACCATTGTCGAAATATCTTGTAACCGGGATTCCGAGTCTGACCGGGTCTTCCTGGGAGAAGGAATATCCTTCGTTGACCGTGAGAGCTTGTGATGGGCTAAGTTGGGACACCCCTACAGGGTTTGAACTTTCGAAAGTCGTGCCCGCGGTTATGGGCAGATGGGAATTTGTTAATATCCGGTCGTAGAGAACTTGACACTTAACTTAATTAAAATGCATCAACCGCGTGTGTAGCCGTGATGGTCTCTTTCCGGCGGAGTCCGGAAAGTGAACACGGTTCTTGTGTTATCCTTGAACGTAAGTAGTTTCAGGATCACTTCTTGATCACTTCTAGTTTACGACCGTTGCTTTGCTTCTCTTCTCGCTCTTATTTGTGTATGTTAGCCACCATATATGCTTAGTGCTTGCTGCAGCTCCACCTCATTACCCCTTTCCTACCCATAAGCTTAAATAGTCTTGATCTCGCGGGTGTGAGATTGCTGAGTCCTCGTGACTCACAGATACTTCCAAACAGTTACAGGTGCTGATGATACCAGTGCAGATGATGCAACTAAGCTCAAGTGGGAGCTCGACGAAGATCGTGTTCGTTGTGTTGTTTCGTTTCCAGTTGATCAGTAGTGGAGCCCAGTCGGGGCGATCGGGGATCTGGCATTAGGGGTTGTCTTTCTTTATTTGGTTCCGTAGTCGGACCTTGAATGTATCTGGATGATGTAATGCTATATTAATGTATTGTGTGAAGTGGCGATTGTAAGCCAACTCTTTATCCCTTTCTTATTCAGTACATGGGATGTGTAAAGATTACCCCTCTTGCGACATGCCTACTATGCGGTTATGCCTCTAAGTCGTGCTCCGACACGTGGGAGATATAGCCGCATCGTGGGTGTTACAACTTATCATGTTGTTGTTTGTATGACATCCATGAAAGTTTTTCAAGGCATTTGCTAATATCATTGAGTGTGTGTATGAGGAGTGATTTTTTTCTCCCATTGCAACACACGGGCATGTTTGCTAGTATCAATAATTGCACCAATCGTTCTTAGGAAAAGTCTACCAAGTATAATAGGGCATGTAGGATTGCAATCTATATCAAGCACAATAAAATCTACGGGCACATAATTCCTATTTGCAACAATAAGAACATCATTAATCCTTCCCATAGGTTTCTTAATAGTGGAATCCGCTAGATGCAAATTCAATCAACAATCATCAAATTTATGGAAACCTAGCACATCACATAAAGTTTTCGGAATAGTGGAAACACTAGCATCCAAATTACACAAAGCATTACACTCATAATCTTTAATTTTGATCTTAATAGTAGGTTCCCATTCATCATAAACCTTTCTAGGGATTGAAACTTCCAACTCAAGTTTTTCTTCAAACGGTTTCATCATAGCACGATATGTTTACTAAAAGCCTTATTTTGATTATAAGCATGAGGTGAATTCAGGATGGATTGCAACAAGGAAATACAATCTATTAAAGAACAATTTTCATAATTGAAGTCCTTGAAATAGAAAAGAGTGGGTTCATCACTACCTAAAGTTTTGACCTCGGCAATCCCAATTTTATCAAATTTTTCATTAAGATCTTCACCATACGAATTATTGGAACACCTTCTAGCTATAGTTGACTCATCTCTGGTCCCATCTTTATCAAGTCTAATATTAGCAAATAAAGATTCAATGGGAGTCACACCAGTCACTTTAAGATCTTCATCATTATTGTTGGGGAATGCAGTATTTCAAAAAAATTCCTACAATCATGCAAGATCTATCTAGGGATTCATAGCAATGAGAGGGGAGAGTATGTCTATGTACCCTCGTAGACCGAAAGCGGAAGCGTTAAGAATCGCAGTTGATGTAATCGAACGTCTTCGCGATCCAACCGATCAAGTACCGAACGCACGACACCTCCGCGATCTGCACACGTTCAGCTCGGTGATGTCCCTCATACTCTTGATCCAGTTGAGGCCGAGGGAGAGTTTTGTCAGCACGATGGCGTGTTGACGGTGATGATGAAGTTACTGGTGCAGGGCTTCGCCTAAGCACTATGACGATATGACCGAGGTGTGTATCTGTGGAGGGGGCACCACACACGGCTAAAACAATTGTCAACCTATGTGTCTATGGGGTGCCCCCTCCCCCATATATAAAGGAGGGGAGGAGGGGGCCAGCCGGCCCTCATGGTGCGCCCCAAGGGGGGATTCCTACTCCTACTAGGAGTAGGTTTCCCCCTTTCCTAGTCCTAATAGGAGGGGGAAGGAAGGGGAAGAGGAGAAGAAGGAAAGGGGGGGGCCCTTCCAATTCGGATTGGGCTCGGGGGGGGGGGGGCGCCCCCACCTCTTGGCTGCCTCCTCTCTCTTCCACTAAAGCCCATGTAGGCCCATTAAGCCCCCGGGGGGTTCCGGTAATCCCCCGGTACTCCAGTATATGCCCGAACTCATCTGAAACCATTCCGATGTTCAAACATAACCTTCCAATATATCAATCTTCATGTCTTGACCATTTCGAGACTCCTTGTCATGTCCGTGATCACATCCGGGACTCCGAACTACCTTTGGTACATCAAAACACATAAACTCATAATACCGATCGTCATTGAACGTTAAGCGTGCGGACCCTACGGGTTTGAGAACTATGTAGACATGACCGAGACTCGTCTCCGGTTAATAACAAATAGCGGAACGTGGATGCTCATATTGGTTCCTACATATTCTATGAAGATCTTTAACGGTCAAATCGCATAACAACATACGTTGTTCCCTTTGTCATCGGTATGTTACTTGCCCGAGATTCGATTGTCGGTATCATCATACCTAGTTCAATCTTGTTACCGGCAAGTCTCTTTACTCGTTCCGTAATGCATCACCCTGCAACTAACTCATTAGTCACATTGCTTGCAAGGCTCATAGCGATGTGCATTACCGAGAGGGCCCAGAGATACCTCTCCGATACACGGAGTGACAAATCCTAATCTTGATCTATGTCAACTCAACAAACACCATTGAAGACACCTGTAGATCATCTTTACAATCACCTAGTTGCGTTATGACGTTTGATAGCACACAAGGTGTTCCGGTATTCGAGAGTTTCATAATCTCATAGTCAGAGGAACATGTATAAGTCATGATGAAAGCAATAGCAATAAAACTAAACGATCATTTATGCTAAGCTAACGGATGAGTCTTGTCCATCGCATCATTCTCTAATGATTTGATCCCGTTCATCAAATGACAACACATGTCTATGGTCAGGAAACTTAACCATCTTTGATTAATGAGCTAGTCAAGTAGAGGCATACTAGGGACACTCTGTTTTGTCTATGTATTCACACATGTACTAAGTTTCCGGTTAATACAATTCTAGCATGAATACTAAACATTTATCATCATATAAGGAAATATAAATAACAACTTTATTGTTGCCTCTAGGGCATATTTCCTTCAGTCTCCCACTTGCACTAGAGTCAATAATCTAGTTCACATCGCCATGTGATTTAACACTAATAGTTCACGTCTTTATGACTAATACCAAAAAGGGTTTACTAGAGTCAATAATCTAGTTCACATCGCTATGTGATTAACACCCAAAGAGTGATCATGTTTTGCTTGTGAGAGAAGTGTAGTCAAGGGGTCTACCACAGTTAGAGCCGTATGTATTTTGCAATTTTTCTATGTCTACAATGCTCTGCACGGAGCTACTCTAGTTAATCGCTCCCACTTTCAATATGTATCTAGATCGAGACTTAGAGTCATCTAGATCGGTGTCAAAGCTTGCATCGACGTAACTCTTTACGATGAACTCTTTGTCACCTCCATAACTGAGAAACATTTCCTTATTCCACTAAGGATAATTTTGACCACTGTTCAGTGATCCACTCCTGTATCACTATTTTAGCCTCTTGCCAAACTCATGGTGAGGTACACAATAGGTCTGGTACACAACATAACATACTTTATAGAACCTATGACCGAGGCATAGGGACTGACTTTTCACTCTCTTTCTATTTTCTGCCGTGGTCGGGTTTTGTGTCTTTACTCAAATTCACACCTTGCAACATAGGCAAGAACTCCTTCTTTGACTGTTCCATTTTGAACTACTTCAAAAACTTGTCAAGGTATGTACTCATTGAAAAAATTTATCAAGCATCTTGATCTATCTCTATAGATCTTGATGCTCAATATGTAAGCAGCTTCACCAAGGTCCCTTTTTGAAAAACTCCTTTCAAAACACTCCTTTATGCTTTCCAGAAAATTCTACATTATTTCCGATCAACAATATGTCATTCACATATACTTATCAGAAATGTTGTAGTGCTCCCACTCACTTTCTTGTAAATACAGGCTTCACCGCAAGTTTATATAAAACTATATGCTTTTATCAACTCATCAAAGCATATATTCCAACTCCGAGATGTTTGCACCAGTCCATAGATGGATCGCTGGAGCTTGCACACTTTGTTAGCACCTTTAGGATTGACAAAACCTTCTTATTGTATCATATACAACTCTTCTTTAAGAAATCCATTAAGGAATGCAGTTTCGACATCTATTTTCCAAATTTCATAAAATGTGGCAATTGCTAACACGATTCGGCAGACTTAAGCATCGCTATGAGTGAGAAAATCTCATCGTAGTCAACACCTTGAACTTGTCGAAAACTTTTTTCGACAATTCAAGCCTTGTAGATAGTAACACTACTATCAGCGTCCGTCTTCCTCTAGAAGATACATTTATTCTCAATGGCTTGCCGATCAACGGGCAAGTCCACCAAAGTCCACACTTTGTTCTCATACATGGATTCTATCTCAGATTTCATGGCCTCAATCCATTTTGTGGAAACTGGGCTCATCATCATTTCCTCATAGTTCATAGGTTCGTCATGGTCAAGTAACATGACCTCCAAAACAGTATTACTGTACCATTCCGGTGCAGATCTTACTCTGGTTGACCTACGAGGTTGGTAGTAACTTGATCAGAAGTTTTCATGATCATCATCATTAGCTTCCTCACTAATTGGTGTAGGAATCACTGGAACTGATTTCTGTGATGAACTACTTTCCAATAAGGGAGTAGGTACAATTACCTCATCAAGTTCTAATTTCCTCCCACTCACTTCTTTCGAGAGAAACTCCTTCTCTAGAAAGGATCCACTCTTAGCAATGAAGATCTTGCCTTCGGATCTATGATAGAAGGTGTACCCAATAGTTTCTTTTGAGTATCCTATGAAGACACACTTCTCCGATTTATGTTTGAGCTTATCAGGTTGAAACTTTTTCACATAAGCATTGCAACCCCAAACTTTAAGAAATGACAGCTTAGGTTTCTTGCTAAACCACAGTTCATACGGTGTCGTCTCAATGGATTTTTAGACGGTGCCCTATTTAACGTGAATGCAACTGTCTTTAATGCATAACCCCAAAACGATAGTGGTAATTCGGTAAGAGACATCATAGATTGCACCATATCTAATAAAGTACGGTTATGACGTTCGGACACACCATTACATTGTGGTGTTCAAGGTGGCGTGAGTTGCGAAACTATTCCACATTGTTAAAAATGAAGACCAAACTCGTAAGTTAAATATTTGTTTCCATGATCAGATCGTAGAAACTTTATTTTCTTGTTACGATGATTTTCCACTTCACTCTAAAATTCATTGAACTTTTCAAATGTTTCAGACTTATGTTTCATCAAGTAGATATACATATTTGCTCAAATCATCTGTGAAGGTTAGAAAATAACGATACCCGCCGCGAGCCTCAACACTCATTGGACCGCACACATCAGTATGTATTATTTCCAACAAGCCTGTTGCTCGCTCCATTGTTCCGAAGAACGGAGTCTTAGTCATCTTGCCCATGAGGCATGGTTCGCAAGCATCAAGTGATTCATAATCAAGTGATTCCAAAAGTCCATCAGCATGGAGTTTCTTCATGCGCTTTACACCAATATGACCTAAACGGCAGTGCCACATATAAGTTGCACTATCATTATTAACTTTGCATCTTTTGGCTTTAGTATTATGAATATGTATATCACTATGATCAAGATTCAATAAACCATTCATATTGACTGTATGACCATAGAAGGTTTTATTCATGTAAATAGAACAACAATTATTCTTTGACTTAAATGACTAACCGTATTGCAATAAACATGATCCAATCATATTATGCTCAACGCAAACACCAAATAACATTTATTTTAGGTTCAACACTAATCCCGAAGGTAAAGGGAGTGTGCGATGGTGATCTTATCAACCTTGGAATTACTTCCAACACACATCGTCACCTCGCCCTCGACTAGTTTCTGTTCATTTTGTCACTCCTGTTTCAAGTTACTAATCATAGCAACTGAAGCAGTATCAAATACCCAGGGGCTACTATGAACACTAGTAAAGTACACATCAATAACATGTATATCATATATACTTTTGTTCACTTTGCCATCCTTCTTATCCACCTAGTATTTGGGTAGTTCCGCTTCCAGTGACCATTTCCTTTGCAATAAAAGCACTCGGTTTCAGGCTTGGGTCTAGCTTTGGGCTTCTTCATGGGAGTGGTAACTTGCTTGCCATTCTTCTTGAAGTTCCCTTTCTTTCCCTTGCCCTTTTACTTAAAACTAGTGGTCTTGTCAACCATCAACACTTGATGCTTTTCTTGATTTCTACCTTCGCCGATTTCAGCATAGCGAAAAGCTCGGGGAATCGTTTCGTCATCCCTTGCATATTATAGTTCATCACGAAGTTCCAGTAACTTGGTGTTAGTGACTAGAGAACTATGTCAATCACTATCTTATCTAGAAGATTAACTCCCACTTGATTCAAGCAATTGTAGTAGCCAGACAATCTGAGCATGTGCTCACTGGTTGAGCTATTCTCCTCCATCTTGTAGGCAAAGTACCGTCAGAGGTCTCATACCTCTCGACACGGGCATGAGTCTGAAATACTAATTTCAACTCTTGGAACATCTTATATGCTCCGTGGCATTCAAAACGTTTTTGAAGTCCCGGTTCTAAGCCGTAAATCATTGTGCACTAAACTATCAAGTAGTCATCATACCGAGCTTTGCCAAACGTTCATAGCGTCTGCATCTGCTCCTACAATAGGTCTGTTACCTAGCGGTGCATCAAGGTCATAATTCTTCTGTGCAGCAATGAGGATGATCCTCAGATCATCGAGCTAGTCCGCATCATTGCTACTAACATCTTTCAACATAGTTTTCTCTGGGAACATATCATAAATAAAACGGGGAAGCTATACGTGAGAAATTGATCTACAACATAGATATGCAAATACTACCAGAACTAAGTTCATGATAAATTTAAGTTCAATTAATCATATTAATTAAGAACTCCCACTTAGATAGACATCTCTCTAATCATCTAAGTGATCACGTGATCCATATCAACTAAACCATGTCCGATCATCACGTGAGATGGAGTAGTTTTCAATGGTGAACATCACTATGTTGATCATATCTACTATATGATTCACGCTCGACCTTTCGGTCTCAGTGTTTCGAGGCCATATCTGCATATGCTAGGCTCGTCAAGTTTAACCCTAGTATTCTTCTTGTGCAAAACTGGCTTGCACCTGTTGTATGTGAACGTAGAGCTTATCACACTCGATCATCACGTGGTCTCTCGGCACGACGAACTGTAGCAACAGTGCATACTCATGGAGAACACTTATACCTTGAAATTTAGTGAGAGATCATCTTATAATGCTACCGCCGTACTAAGCAAAATAAGATGCATAAAGGATAAACATCACATGCAATCAATATAAGTGATATGATATGGCCATCAGCATCCTGTTCCTTTGATCTTCATCTCCAAAGCACCGTCATGATCACCATCGTCACTGGCTTGACACCTTGATCTCCATCATAGCATCATTCTCGTCTCGCCAACTATTGCTTCTACGACTATCACTACCGCTTAGTGATAAAGTAAAGCAATTACATGGCGATTGCATTTCATACAATAGAGCGACAACCATGTGGCTCCTGCCAGTTGCCGATAACTGTGTTACAAAACATGATCATCTCATACAATAATTTATATAATCACGTCTTGACCATATCACATCACAACATGCCCTGCAAAAACAAGTTAGACGTCCTCTACTTTGTTGTTGCAAGTTTTACTTGGCTGCTACGGGCTTTAGCAAGAACCGTTCTTACCTACGCATCAAAAACCACAATGCGGTATAGTGATCTCTTTTTGATATTCAGAATGAACCCTGTTCATTGAATCTGATTCAACTAAAGTTGGAGAAACTGACACCCGCCAGCCACCTATGTGCAAAGCACGTCGATAGAACCAATCTCATGAACGCTGTCAGGTAATGTCGGTCCGGGCCGCTTCATCCAACAATACCGCTGAATCAAGAAACAATCAGTGACGGCAAGCAATATGTATATACCCACGCCCACAACTCCTTTGTGTTCTACTCGTGCATATAACATCTATGCATAGACCTAGCTAGGATGCCAGTATTGGGGAATGCAGTATTTCAAGAAATTTCCTACGATCACGCAAGATCTATCGAGGGCTTCATGGCAACGAGAGGGGAGAGTATGTCTACGTACCCTCATAGACCGAAAGCAGAAGCGCTAAAAACGCGGTTGATGTAGTCGAACGTCTTCGCGATCTAACCGATGAAGTACCAAACGCACGACACCTCCGCGATCTGCACACGTTCAGCTCGGTGACGTCCCTCGTACTCTTGATCCAGTTGAGGCCAAGGGAGAGTTTCGTCAGCACGATGGCATGTTGACGGTGATGATGAAGTTACCGGCGCAGGGCTTCGCCTAAGCACTACGACGATATGACCGAGGTGTGTATCTGTGGAGGGGGGCACCGCACACGACTAAATCCTAATCTCGATCTATGTCAACTCAACAAACACCATCGGAGACACCTATAGAGCATCTTTATAGTCACCCAGTTATGTTGTGACGTTTGATAGCACACAAGGTGTTCCTCCGTTATTCGGGAGTTGCATAATCTCATAGTCAGAGGAACATGTATAAGTCATGATGAAAGAAATAGCAATAAAACTAAACGATCATTTATGCTAAGCTAACGGATGGGTCTTGTCCATCACATCATTCCATAATGATGTGATCCCATTCATCAAATGACAACACATGTCTATGGTTAGGAAACTTAACCATCTTTGATTAACGAGCTAGTCAAGTAGAGGCATACTAGGGACACTCTGTTTTGTTTATGTATTCACTCATGTACTAAGTTTCCAGTTAATACAATTCTAGTATGAATAATAAACATTTATCATGATATAAGGAAATATAAATAACAACTTTATTATTGCCTCTAGGGCATATTTCCTTCAGTTATTATCACAAAAACTAGAAGAACAAGGTTTTTCTAGCCAATCTCCCTTAGCACGCATGAAAGCACAAGTGCTCCCTGGGTGATTTTGGTAATTAATGTCAACATATCTCTTGTTGGACTAATATTTTCATCTAGTATATTTCAGAAAGTTCAAAAAAGGCGTGGCATGGACAAGAGGATGTGGAACCCCTTCAAGATGCTAAGGACAAAGATTGGCAAAAGCTCAAGGCTCTTCATTTCTATTTTAGCGATCCAAGATCACATTGAGTCCATAGGAAAAGCCAATACTATTAAAAGGGGATGAGGTGTTGCTTAATGATCTACTTGCTCAAAGTGCTTAGCGATATGCTCCAAAGCCCTCAACCACTTTCTCAACTCCAGATATCACTGGTGCCCGTCGGTCCTAAACAAACGGTTTTTAACCCCTTTCTGCGACGGCATTCGGAACCTTCGCCAAGTGAGTGTGGGCAATAGGGGGGTCCTTCCCACACGACCCAGAAACCGTTGGGGATAGGCCCTCCTGGCACACTCGCTCGGCAAAATGAGGTCGTGTGCGACCGATGAGCACTCAAATACAGAAATACGTGCAGTGGTGCTAAAAAATACAATTATACAGGCGAAATCATTTCCGGTCGTAAGTACATCCCACACAGTTAGTCACCACTAAACGTTTCTGTTCGTATATACATCCCACACAGTCACTACAAGGAAAATGTTTGCGCAAGGTGGCGTAACGCAAACAGTTTTGAAGAGAATGTCGTGTGTGATTGTTCATTGATCCAACACGGTTTATTCCTAGAAACTGTGTGCGTTGCCTGAGGTCATTGCCCATGGTGTTTTCTCATTAACCTTTTGCAATAGGAAAACCCAATTAGCGGGCTAATTGCCCTATTATTAATAATCCATTTACTAATCTAATTATTCCATTTCCATATTGAGGAAGCATGATTTCATAATTGAAATACATCAGAGTACAACATGATATAGCTTCAGCACTCACCTACCCCATTACACAATTGCACCAGCAGCAAGTTTCACATGCAACATCTAGAACCTTTTGAAATTAGCATCATAGACGGTACATAGAGAGATGCATCTCATCTGGAAAACTGCTGAAGCGGAAGGCGAATATTGAGCCTTCATTCATGTTGAAGGTCTTTGCAACTTTAGGCCAGTGCTTGTGGATGATTGACCGTCCATCCTTCGACTTCTTCAGGAACACTTCAATATTGAACCGTGGGTGCTGTATGAAAACTTTCCTCGCCTCCTGACCACAGAGGTGGATTGAGAGGTAATCATCAGTGAAGCCTGAAAACAAGGATGTGCATACCTTCTCTATATTGGAAATGGGGCAAAGGAATACAAAAAGGCAAGGTATAATAGTTAGTACCATCTTGTAAACCTCAGTGCTTCCCATTGTTTCCCTGCAACACATATAAGGTAGTTAGTCATCAGGTTAAGTAAGGGTTCACATGCTATCATAAAATATGTTGATGATAAATAAGCACATTGCAGATTCATCAGATTAATTGAAGCCACATGGAAAACCCATTTATCCAAACCAAGCATGATTAAGAACTAGGAAATATAGCACTTGTATATGTTTCTCATGTATTAAGTGCAGCCAAAATCGATTTATTCCTCACATGGTATACAATAACAGAATGCAGCCACAACAATTGAACATCGCATTGCAGAATTGAACCAAGCAATTAACGAAACACCACAACAAATGAACCAAACGTTAACTGAGCACCACATTGCACAATATAACATACTCCTAATAGAAGACCAGACAGTTAACCAAACCAAGCATGCTTAACAACTTGGAAATATAGCAATTGTATTTGTTTCTCATGTATTTAGTACAGCCAAATTCGATTTATTCCTCACATGGTATACAATAGCAGAATGCAGCCACAACAATTGAACATCGCATTGCATAATTGAACCAAGCAGTTAACTAAACACCACAACAAGTGAACCAAGCCACAACAAATGAACCAAGTAGTGAACTAAACACCAATTGAACAATATAACATACTCCTAATAGAAGATCAGACAGTTAACCAAACCAAGCATGCTTAACAACTTGGAAATATTGCACCCTGAAGAATTGAACATCACATTTGCAGAATTGAACCAAGCAGTTAATTGAACACCACATTGCACGACATATAGAACATATACACTATAGCAGAAGATTGCATGGAAAAAAGTAGATAACATAATTCACTAGAATTTGTTAAGGAAAGACAGTAGCTAGCAAACTGAACATGGGTCCTTATAGTGAGCTAATAAGACAAGCTACTCCTCATTGTCGGAGATATTGATGACGATTGGCTCCTTGGACATGGAAGAGGGCGAGGCCTCTGCATCGTGGGTGCCCTCGTTGTAGTGGTGAGTTACCCGAGCTGCTCCGGGCACCAACCTACCGGCTCTTGAGATGAGGTAAGCACGTGCACGGTGAGAAAACACCTCATAGTCTTCATCGAAGGCACCAACGGTGGCCTCGAGAAAATGCCACGAGCTGTCATTTAAAGCAGCCAACCGCGTCGCGGCATCGGCGCACGAGGCGTCAATGGTGGACTCGACGACGAGGTGCTCCTCCAAGATCTGGGGGTCGGCACGAATGGCAGCCATCGCGACTTCATTCGCACGTGCGGCCCCGATTTGCTTCTCCGCTGCCAAATGCTCCTTGAGGTCCTGGCTATACTACGTGCACCATGGCTTAGGCCAGCGCTTATTTGGTGGAGGGATCGGTGATTTGGGTGGAAGGTGTCGCGCTCGCGCTGGTGGTCGGGGCATGTGGGATGTGGAACAAGGAGGAGGATGGGGGTCGGGTGTGGATTACCTGCTTGGATAGGCGAGGCCGAGCAGCGTGAAGGAGGGTCGCCGGCGAGGAGGCGGCAGCGCTGCAAGCAAGGAGTGAAGGTTTCAACTTGGAAAGGAAGGCGGAAAGAGGGGAAATGTGGCTTTTGGTAAGGGGGAGGGGGCGGGGAGGTAGATATTTCCGTGAAAGCCGAAAATTTGGAATCGCTTTAGACAAAAAACGGGCGCATAAAGTGTCATCAGACACGGACCCTTATTCAGACACGTTCCGAAGATATTTTGTGCTACATCTCGCACGGTTGGTTATAATAAACTGTGTGGGATCTACTTGGTTTTTGGTCTTGATTTGAATTACATAATGGGGTCACAGCGGCCATGGACAGTGTTTGAATTGCTAGGCCTTTTATCTGCAGTGATCATAAAAGAATTGGAATTATTCAGGGTTCGTTTGGACATTTTTATGCATTAAGTGAGTTTTCAATGCATTTATGTGCATAATTCAAATTTGAACTACATGCACATGCTCCAATGCATATAAATTCATTGAAAAATCAAATATTATTCCTTGGGTGCATGCTTAGGTCCCATGCAAGAAATGGGAATGAATTTCCAACACCATGGCACCGTTGATTACTGGCAAAACATTGAGATGCCTGGTTTTTAAATTCTAGTAAATCCAAAACTCGTCTGAAATTCATGAAACTTGGCATGCTATCATGGAGCGGCATCAAGATGCCGTGGTACAAATTTTGTCCCATTTGGGGCAGGTTTGGGTATATGCTTCTCACAAACCGGAGCTTCTCACAACAAGCATGATGGTTTTCGGTAGGGAACGTCCCACCTTTGGGGACGAAACGATATCCATTGCCTCTTATTGCTTTCAAGTTTTTTTCTCGTGTCAACATAGAACAACATGAGTGTTGTGTGAATTTTTGTGATTTTCGGGGTTCGTTTGGACATTTTTATGCATTAACCGAGTTTTCAATGCATTTATGTGCATAATTCAAATTTGAACTACATGCTCATGCTCCAGTGCATATAAATTGGTTGAAAAATCAAATCTTTGTCCTTGGGTGCATGCTTAGGTCCTATGCAAGAAATGGGAATGAATTTCAAACACCAAGGCAACGTTGATTGCCGACAAAACATTGAGATGCATGGTTTTTAAATTCTAGTAAATCTAAAACTCGTCTGAAATTCATGAAAATTGGCATGCTATCATGGAGCGGCATCAACATGCCATGGTACAAATTTTGTCCCATTTGGGGTAGGTTTGGGTATATGCTTCTCACAAACTAGAGCTTCTCACAACAAGCATGATGGTTTTCGGTAGGGAACGTCCCACCTTTGGGGACGAAACGATATCCATTGCCTCTTTGTAGGATCGAAAGTATGTCTAGAGGGGGGTGATTAGACTACTTGACCAAATAAAAGCTTAACCTTTTCCCAATTTTAGTTCTTGGCAGATTTTAGCTATTTTAGGACAAGTCAAGCAATCATCACACAATTCAAGCAAGCATGCAAAGAGTATATTGGCAGCGGAAAGTAAAGCATGCAACTTGCAAGAATGTAAAGGGAAGGGTTTGGAGAATTCAAACGCTATTGGAGACACGGATGTTTTTCCCGTGGTTCGGATAGGTGGTGCTATCCTACATCCACGTTGATGGAGACATCAACCCACGAAGGGTAACGGTTGCGCGAGTCCACATAGGGCTCCACCCAAGGGCAACGGTTGCGCGAGTCCACACAGGGCTCCACCCACAAAGGGTCCACGAAGAAGAAACCACCCACAAAGGGTCCACGAAGAAGCAACCTTGTCTATCCCACCATGGCCATCGCCCACGAAGGACTTGCCTCACTAGCGGTAGATCTTCACGAAGTAGTCGATCTCCTTGCCCTTACAAACTCCTTGGTTCAACTCCACAATCTTGTCAGAGACTCCCAAGTGACACCTAGCCAATCTAGGAGACACCACTCTCCAAGAAGTAACAAATGGTGTGTAGGTAATGAACTCCTTGCTCTTGTGCTTCAAATGATAGTCTCCCCAACACTCAACTCTCTCTCATAGGATTTGGATTTGGTGGAAAGAAGATTTGAGTGGAAAGCAACTTGGGAAGGCTAGAGATCAAGATTCATATGGTAGGAATGGAATGTCTTGGTCTCAACACATGAGT
This sequence comes from Triticum urartu, assembly GCF_056163025.1. NCBI lineage: Eukaryota > Viridiplantae > Streptophyta > Magnoliopsida > Poales > Poaceae > Triticum > Triticum urartu. The sequence goes on along the minus strand of NC_141876.1, from coordinate 252,467,840 downwards.
AGGTGGTTCTCTCTCAGAACATATGAGTTGGAATGATGTGTGTGTTCTGATGGCTCTCACTCTGAATGAGAAGAAGGTGGAGGGGTATATATAGCCTCCACACAAAATCCAACCGTTACACACAATTTACCAATCTCGGTGGGACCGAATCAGAAAACTTGGTCTGACCGAAATAGTAAACCTAGTGACCGTTAGGAATTTCGGTGGGACTGACATGCAACTCGGTAGGACCGATTCGGTTAGGGTTTGGGCATAACGTAATCTCGGTGAGACCGATTACACAAACTCGGTGAGACCGAATTTGGTAATTAGCTAACCAGAGAGTTGGTCAGGCAAACTCGGTGGGACCGATTTGCTCTTTCGGTGAGACCGAGTGGAACTCGGTGAGACCGAAAAGTTACAAAGGGGAAACACCGAGTTTACATTGCAATCTCGGTGGGACCGATTCGCTCTTTCGGTGGGACCGAAAAGTTACGAAAGGGAAACAGAGAGTTTGCAACCCCATCTCGGTGAGACCGAGATCCTTATCGGTAGAACCGAATTGCTAGGGTTTGGCAGTGGCTTATGACAAGTGAAACTCGGTGGCGCCGGATAGGAAGAATCGGTAGGACCGAGTTTGGCTTAGGGTCTAGGTCATATGTGGATATGGGAAAGTAGTTGAGGGTTTTGGAGCATATCACTAAGCACATGAAGCAAGAGGCTCATTAAGCAACACCTCATCCCTCCTTAATAGTATTGGCTTTTCCTGAAGACTCAATGTGATCTTGGATCACTAAAATATAAAATGAAGAGTCTTGAGCTTTTGAGCTTGAGCCAATCCTTTGTCCTTAGCATTTTGAGGGTTCCACTTTCACATCCATGCCATGCCAATCATTGAGCTTTCCTGAAATAATCATCTTGGAATAGCATTATCTCAATGAGCTATATGTTGTTATGAATTACCAAAACCACCTAGGGATAGTTGCACTTTCACTCTTATTGCTTTCAAGTTTTTTTTCTCGTGTCAACATAGAACAACAGGAGTGTTGTGCGAATTTTTGTGATTTTTCGGGGTTCGTTTGGACATGCATTAACTGAGTTTTCAATGCATTTATGTGCATAATTCAAATTTGAACTACATGTGCATGCTCCAGTGCATATAAATTGGTTGAAAAATCAAATCTGTGTCTTGGGTGCATTCTTAGGTCCCATGCAAGAAATGGGAATGAATTTCAAACACCAGGTCCCCGTTGATTGCCGACAAAACATTGAGATGCCAGGTTTTTAAATTCTAATAAATCCAAAACTTGTCTGGAATTCATGAAACTTGGCGTGCTATCATGGAAGGGCACCCGATATGCTGTGGTATTTTTCGTGTTCATTTTGAGAGAAGGCACACTCGAATAATGACATCCAACAAAGGCATTTTGAAAAAAATAGCTGCCACTTTAATATCTCAAACGTTTGTATAATTCAAACCGTGTGTGTTCGGTTAAACATTGATACGTCTCCAATGTATCTATAATTTTCGATTGCTCCATGCTATATTATCTACTGTTTTGGATGTTTATGGGATTTATTATACACTTTTATATCATTTTTGGGACTAACCTATTAACCCAGAGCCCAGTGCCAGTTTCTGTTTTTACCTTGTTTTAGGGTTTCGAAGAAAAGGAAAACCAAACGGAGTCCAATTGACGTGAAACTTCACGGAACCCATTTTTGGAAGGAAAGAAGCCCAGAAGACTTGAAGTGCACGTAAGGGAAGCTTCGAGGAGGACACGAGGTAGGGGCGCGTGAAGGAAATATGCCCTAGAGGCAATAATAAAGTTATTATTTATTTCCTTATATCATGATAAATGTTTATTATTCATGCTAGAATTGTATTAACCGGAAACATAATACATGTGTGAATACATAGACAAACAGAGTGTCACTAGTATGCCTCTACTTGACTAGCTCGTTGATCAAAGATGGTTATGTTTCCTAACCATAGACATGAGTTGACATTTGATTAACGGGATCACTTAGGAGAATGATGTGATTGACTTGACCCATTCCGTTACCTTAGCACTTGATCGTTTAGTTTGGTGTTAATGCTTTCTTCATAACTTATACATGTTCCTATGACTATGAGATTATGCAACTCCCGTTTACCGGAGGAACACTTTGTGTGCTACCAAACGTCATAACGTAACTGGGTGATTATAAAGGTGCTCTACAGGTGTCTCCGAAGGTACTTGTTGGGTTGGCGTATTTCGAGATTAGGATTTGTCACTCCGATTGTCGGAGAGGTATCTCTGGGCCCTCTCGGTAATGCACATCACTTAAAGCCTTGCAAGCATTGCAACTAATGAGTTAGTTGCGGGATGATGTGTTACGGAACGAGTAAAGAGACTTGCCGGTAATGAGATTGAACTAGGTATTGAGATACCGACGATCGAATCTCGGGCAAGTAACATACCGATGACAAAGGGAACAACGTATGTTGTTATGCGGTTTGACCGATAAAGATCTTCGTAGAATATGTGGGAGCCAATATGAGCATCCAGGTTCCGCTATTGGTTATTGACCGGAACGTGTCTCGGTCATGTCTACATTGTTCTCGAACCCGTAGGGTCCACACGTTTAAGGTTTCAATGACAGTTATATTATGAGTTTATGAGTATTGATGTACCGAAGGAGTTTGGAGTCCCGGATGAGATCGGGGACATGACGAGGAGTCTCGAAATGGTCGAGACGTAAAGATCGATATATTGGACGACTATATTCGGACATCGGAAAGGTTCCGAGTGATTCGGGTATTTTTCGGAGTACCGGAGAGTTATGGGAATTCGCCGGGGAGTATATGGGCCTTATTGGGCCATACGGGAATAGAGGAGAGAGGCCAAAAGGAAAGAGGCGCGCGCCCCCCCTCTGGTCCGAATTGGACAAGGGGTGCATCCCACTTTTCCTTGTTCCTCTCCCCCTCTTTCCTTCTCTCCTACTCCAACAAGGGAAGGAGGAGTCCTACTCCCGGTGGGAGTAGGACTCCCCCCTTGGCGCGCCCTCCTCCTAGGCCGGCCGCCTCCCTCCCTTGCTCCTTTATATATGGGGGCAGGGGGCACCCCATAGACACACAAGTTGATCAAGTTGATCGTCTCTTAGGCGTGTGCGGTGCCCCCCTCCACCATAGTCCAACTTGATAATACTGTAGCGGTGCTTAGGTGAAGCCCTGCGTCGGTAGAACATCAACATCGTCACCACGCCGTCGTGCTGACGAAACTCTCCCTCAACACTCGGCTGGATCGGAGTTCGAGGGACGTCATAGGGCTGAACGTGTGCGGAACTCGGAGGTGTCATACGTTCGGTACTTGATCGGTCGGATCGTGAAGACGTACGACTACATCAACCGCGTTGTTATAACGCTTCCGCTTTCGGTCTACGAGGGTACGTGGACAACACTCTCCTCTCTCGTTGCTATGAATTACCATGATCTTGCGTGTGCGTAGGAATTTTTTTGAAATTACTACGTTCCCCAACAGTTGCATCCGAGCCTAGGTTTTATTCGTTGATGTTGTGCACGAGTAGAACACAAGTGAGTTGTGGGCGATATAAGTCATACTGCTTACCAGCATGTCATACTTTGGTTCGGCGGTATTGTTGGATGAAGCAGCCTGGACCGACATTACGCGTACGATTACGCGAGACTGGTTCGACCGACGTGCTTTGCACACAGGTGGCTGGCGGGTGTCAGTTTCTCCAACTTTAGTTGAACCAAGTGTGGCTATGCCCGGTCCTTGCGAAGGTTAAAACAGCACCAACTTGGCAAACCATCGTTGTGGTTTTGATGCATAGGTAAGAACGGTTCTTGCTAAGCCCGTAGCAGCCACGTAAAACTTGCAACAACAAAGTAGAGGACGTCTAACTTGTTTTTGCAGGGCATGTTGTGATGTGATATGGTCAATACATGATGCTAAATTTTATTGTATGAGATGATCATGTTTTGTAACCGAGTTATCGGCAATTGGCAGGAGCCATATGGTTGTCGCTTTATTGTATGCAATGCAATCACGCTGTAATGCTTTACTTTATCACTAAGCGGTAGCGATAGTCGTGGAAGCATAAGATTGGCGAGACGACAACGATGCTATGATGGAGATCAAGGTGTCGCGCCGGTGACGATGGTGATCATGACGGTACTTAGGAGATGGAGAACACAAGTACAATATGATGATGGCCATATCATATCACTTATATTGGTTGCATGTGATGTTTATCATTTATGCATCTTATCTTGCTTTGATTGACGGTAGCATTATAAGATGATCCCTCACTAAATTATCAAAGTATGAGTGTTCTCCCTGAGTATGCACCGTTGCGAAAGTTCTTCGTGCTGAGACACCACATGATGATCGGGTGTGATAGGCTCTACGTTCAAATACAACGGGTGCAGAACAGTTGCACACGCGGAATACTCAGGTTAAACTTGACGAGCCTAGCATATAACAGATATGGCTTCGGAACACGGAGACCGAAAGGTCGAGCGTGAATCATATAGTAGATATGATCAACATATTGATGTTCACCATTGATACTACTCCATCTCACGTGATGATCGGACATGGTTTAGTTGATTTGGATCACATGATCACTTAGAGGATTAGAGGGATATCTTTCTAAGTGGGAGTTCTTAAGTAATATGATTAATTGAACTTTAATTTATCATGAACTTAGTCCTGGTCGTATTAGCATATCTATGTTGTAGATCAATAGCTCGCGATATTGCTCCCCGTTTAATTTTTATATGTTCCTAGAGAAAACTAAATTGAAAAACGTTAGTAGCAATGATGCGGATTGGATCCATGTTCTGAGGATTATCCTCATTGCTGCATAGAAGAATTATGTCCTTGATGCACCGCTAGGTGACAGACCTATTGCAGGAGCAGATGCAGACGTTTTGAATGTTTGGCTAGCTCAATATGATGACTACTTGATAGTTTAGTGCACCATGCTTAACAGCTTAGAATCGGGACTTCAAAGACGTTTTGAACGTCATGGAACATATGAGATGTTCCAGGAGTTGAAGTTAATATTTTAAGCAAATACCCGAGTTGAGAGATATGAAGTCTCCAACAAGTTCTATAGCTAAAAGATGGAGAAGAATAGCTCAAGGAGTGAGCATGTGCTCAGATTGTCTGGGTACTACAATCGCTTGAATCAAGTGGGAGTTAATCTTCTAGATAAAATAGTGATTGACAGAATTCTCTAGTCACCATAACCTAGTTAGTAGAACTTCATGATGAACTATAATATGCAAGGGATAACGGAAACGATTCCCAAGCTCTTCGTGATGCTGAAATCGATGAAGGTAGAAATAAAGAAAAGCATCAAGTGTTGATGGTAAACAAAACCACTAGTTTCAAGTAAAGGGACAAAGGGAAGAAAGGGGAACTTCAAAAAGAACGGCAAGCAAGTTGCTGCTCAAGTGAAAAACCCAAGTCTGGACCTAAGCCTGAAACTGAGTGCTTCTACTGCAAAGGGACTGGTCACTGGAAGCGGAACTACCCCAAGTAATTGGCGGATAAGAAGGATGGCAAAGTGAACATATGTATATTTGATATACATGTTATTGATGTGTACTTTACTAGTGTTTATAGCAACCCCTCAGTATTTGATACTAGTTCAGTTGCTAAGAATAGTAACTCGAAACGGGAGTTGCAGAATGAACAGAGACTAGTTAAGGGTGAAGTGACGATGTGTATTGGAAGTGGTACCAAGATTGATATGATCATCATCGCACACTCCCTATACTTTCGGGATTAGTGTTGATCCTAAAATAAATGTTATTTAGTGTTTGCATTGAGCATGAATATGATTGGATCATGTTTATTGCAATACTGTTATTCATGTAAACTAGAGAATAATTGTTGTTCTGTTTACATGAATAAAACCTTCTATGGTCATACACCCAATGAAAATGGTTTGTTGGATCTCGATCATAGTGACACACATTTTCATAATATTGAAGCCAAAAGATGCAAAGTTAATAATGATAGTGAAACTTATTTGTGGCTCTGCCGTTTAGGTCATATTGGTGTAAAGCACATGAAGAAAATCCATGCTGATGGGCTTTTGGAATCACTTGATTATGAATCAGTTGATGCTTGCAAACCATGCCTCATGGGCAAGATGACTAAGACTCCGTTCTCCGGAACAATGGAGCGAGCAACAGATTTGTTGGAAATCATACATACTGATGTATGTGGTCCGATGAATATTGAGGCTCACGACAGGTATCATTATTTTCTGATCTTCACAGATGATTTGAGCAGATATGAGTATATCTACTTGATGAAACACAAGTCCGAAATATTTGAAAAGTTCAAAGCATTTCAGAGTGAAGTGGAGAATCATCGTAACAAAAATAAAAGTTTCTATGATATGATCGCGGAAGTAAAATATTTGAGTTACGAGTTTGGCCTTCAGTTAAAACAATGTGAAATAGTTTCACTACTCACGCCACCTGGAACACCACAGTGTAATGGTGTGTCCGAACGTTGTAACCGTGCTTTATTAGATATGGTGCGATCTATGATGTCTCTTACCGATTACCACTATCGTTTTGGGGTTATGCATTAGAGACAGCTACATTCACGTTAAATAGGGCACCATCTAAATCCGTTGAGACGACACCGTATGAACTATGGTTTGGCAAGAAACCTAAGCAGTCGTTTCTTAAAGTTTGAGGTTGCAATGCTTATGTGAAAAAGTTTCAACTTGATAAGCTCAAACCCAAATCGGAGAAGTGCGTCTTCATAGGATACCTAAAAGAAAATGTTGGGTACACCTTCTATCACAAATCCGAAGGCAAGTTATTTATTGCTGAGAATGGATCCTTTCTAGAGAAGGAGTTTCTCTCGAAAGAAGTGAGTGGGAGGAAAGTAGAACTTGATGAGGTAACTGTACCTGCTCCCTTATTGGAAAGTAGTTCATCACAGAAATCTGTTCATGTGACTACTACACCAATTAGTGAGGAAGCTAATGATTTTGATCATGTAACTTTAGATTAAGTTACTACCGAACCTCGTAGGTAAACCAGAGTGAGATCCGCACCAGAGTGGTACGGTAATCCTGTTCTGGAGGTCATGTTACTTGACCATGACGAGCCTGTGAACTATGAGGAAGCGATGATGAGCCCAGATTCCGCGAAATGGCTTGAGGCCATGAAATCTGAGATGAATTCCATGTATGAGAACAAAGTATGGACTTTGATTGACCTGCCCATTGATCGGCAAGCCATTGATATTAAATGGATCTTCAAGAGGAAGACGAACGCTTATAGTAGTGTCACTATCTACAAAGCTACAATTGTCGCAAAAAGGTTTTCGACAAGTTCAAGGTGTTGACTATGATGAGAGTTTCTCACTCGTATCTATGCTTAAGTCTGTCCGAATCATGTTAGCAATTGCCGCATTTTATGAAATCTGGCAAGTGGGTATACAAAACTGTATTCCTTAATGGATTTATTAAAGAAGAGTTGTATATGATGCAACCAGAAGGTTTTGTCAATCCTAAAGGTACTAACAAAATATGCAAGCTCCAGCGATCCATCTATGGACTGGTGCAAGCATCTCGGAGTTGGAATATACGCTTTGATAAGCTGATCAAAGCATATAGTTTTATACAGACTTGCGGTGAAGCCTGTATTTACAAGAAAGTGAGTGGGAGCATTACAGCATTTCTGATAAGTATATGTGAATGACATATTGTTGATCGGAGATAATGTAGAATTATTCTGCAAAGCATAAAGGAATGTTTGAAAGGAGTTTTTCAAAAAAAGACCTCGGTGAAGCTGCTTACATATTGAGCATCAAGATCTATAGAGATAGATCAAGGCGCTTGATAAGTTTTTCAATGAGTACATACCTTGACAAGATTTTGAAGTAGTTCAAAATGGAACACTAAAAAGGAGTTCTTGCCTGTGTTACAAGGTGTGAAGTTGAGTAAGACTCAAAACCCGACCATGGCAGAAAATAGAGAGAGAATGAAAGTCATTCCCTATGCCTCAGCCATAGGTTCTATAAAGTATGCCACGCTGTGTAGCAGACCTATTGTATACCCTGCCCTGAGTTTGGCAAGGGAGTACAATAGTGATCTAGGAGTAGATCACTGGACATTGGTCAAAATTATCCTTAGTGGAATAAGGATATGTTTCTCGATTATGGAGGTGACAAAAGGTTCGTCGTAAAGGGTTACGTCGATGCAAGTTTTTGACACTGATCCAGATGACTGTAAGTCTCAATCTGGATACATATTGAAAGTGGGAGCAATTAGCTAGAGTAGCTCCGTGCAGAGCATTGTTGACATAGAAATTTGCAAAATACGTACGGATCTGAATGTGGCAGACCCATTGACTAAACTTCTCTCACAAGCAAAACATGATCACACCTTAGTACTCTTTGGGTGTTAATCACATAGTGATGTGAACTAGATTATTGACTCTAGTAAACCCTTTGGGTGTTGGTCACATGTCGATGTGAACTATGGGTGTTAATCACATGGTGATGTGAACTATTGGTATTAAATCACATGGCGATGTGAACTAGATTATTGACTCTAGTGCAAGTGGGAGACTGAAGGAAATATGCCCTAGAGGCAATAATAAAGTTATTATTTATTTCCTTATATCATGATAAATGTTTATTATTCATGCTAGAATTGTATTAACCGGAAACATAATACATGTGTGAATACATAGACAAACAGAGTGTCACTAGTGTGCCTCTACTTGACTAGCTCGTTGATCAAAGATGGTTATGTTTCCTAACCATAGACACGAGTTGTCATTTGATTAACGGGATCACATCATTAGGAGAATGATGTGATTGACTTGACCCATTCTGTTAGCTTAGCACTTGATCGTTTAGTTGGGTGTTAATGCTTTCTTCATGACTTACACATGTTCCTATGACTATGAGATTATGCAACTCCCGTTTACCGGAGGAACACTTTGTGTGCTACCAAACGTCACAACGTAACTGGGTGATTATAAAGGTGCTCTACAGGTGTCTCCGAAGGTACTTGTTGGGTTGGCGTATTTCGAGATTAGGATTTGTCACTCCGATTGTCGGAGAGGTATCTCTGGGCCCTCTCGGTAATGCACATCACTTAAAGCCTTGCAAGCATTGCAACTAATGAGTTAGTTGCGGGATGATGTGTTACGGAACGAGTAAAGAGACTTGCCGATAATGAGATTGAACTAGGTATTGAGATACCGACGATCGAATCTCGGGCAAGTAACATACCGATGACAAAGGGAACAACGTATGTTGTTATGCGGTTTGACCGATAAAGATCTTCGTAGAATATGTGGGAGCCAATATGAGCATCCAGGTTCCGCTATTGGTTATTGACCGGAGACGTGTCTCGGTCATGTCTACATTGTTCTCGAACCCGTATGGTCCGCACGCTTAAGGTTTCGATGACAGTTATATTATGAGTTTATGAGTATTGATGTACCGAAGGAGTTCGGATTCCCGGATGAGATCGGGGACATGACGAGGAGTCTCGAAATGGTCGAGACGTAAAGATCGATATATTGGACGACTATATTCGGACATCGGAAAGGTTCCGAGTGATTCGGGTATTTTTCGGAGTACCGGAGATTTACGGGAATTCGCCGGAGAGTATATGGGCCTTATTGGGCCATACGGGAATAGAGGAGAGAAGCCAAAAGGAAAGAGGCGCGCGCCCCCCCTCCGGTCCGAATTGGACAAGGGGTGCAGCCCACTTTTCCTTGTTCCTCTCCCCCTCTTTCCTTCTCTCCTACTCCAACAAGGGAAGGAGGAGTCCTACTCCCGGTGGGAGTAGGACTCCCCCCTTGGCGCGCCCTCCTCCTAGGCCGGCCGCCTCCCTCCCTTGCTCCTTTATATACGGGGGAAGGGGGCACCCCATAGACACACAAGTAGATCAAGTTGATCGTCTCTTAGCCGTGTGCGGTGCCCCCCTCCACCATAGTCTAACTCGATAATATTGTAGCGGTGCTTAGGCAAAGCCCTGCGTCGGTAGAACATCAACATCGTCACCACGCCATCGTGCTGACGAAACTCCCCCTCAACACTCGGTTGGATCGGAGTTCGGGGGACGTCATCGGGCTGAACGTGTGCTGAACTCAGAGGTGCCGTACGTTCAGTACTTGATCGGTCGGATCGTGAAGACGTACGACTACATCAACCGCGTTGTTATAACGCTTCCGCTTTCAGTCTACGAGGGTACGTGGACAACACTCTCCCCTCTCGTTGCTATGCATCACCATGATCTTGCATGTGCGTAGGATTTTTTTTGAAATTACTATGTTCCCCAACAGCGCGCCCACCCCCCTGGGTGCACCCTTCACCCTCGTGGGCCCCTCATGGCTCCCCTGACATACTTCTTCCGCCTATATATCTCCATATACCCTAAAAACATCCGGGAGCACAATTGATCAGTAGTTCCGCCGCCAGAAGCCTCCGTAGCCACCGAAAGCCAATCTAGACCCGTTCCGGCACCCTGCCGGAGGGGGCAATCCCTCTCCGCTGGCCATCTTCATCATCCCGATGCTCTCCATGACGAGGAGGGAGTAGTTCTCCCTCGGGGCTGAGGGTATGTACCAGTAGCTATGTGTTTGATCTCTCTCTCTCTCTCTCGTGTTCTTGAGATGATACGATCTTGATGTCTCGCGAGCTTTGCTATTATATTTGGATCCTATGATGTTTCTTCCCCCCTCTACTCTCTTGTAATGAATTGAGTTTCCCCTTTGAAGTTATCTTATCGGATTGAGTCTTTAAAGATTTGAGAACACTTGATGTATGTCTTGCCGTGGATATCTGTGGTGACAATGGGATATCACGTGATTCACTTGATGTATGTTTTGTTGATCAACTTGTGGGTTCCGCCCATGAACCTATGCATAGGGGTTGGCACACGTTTTCGTCGTGATTCTTCGGTAGAAACTTTGGGGCACTCTTTGAGGTTCTATGTGTTGGTTGAATAGATGAATCTAAGATTGTGTGATGCATATCGTATAATCATGCCCACGGATACTTGAGGTGACATTGGAGTATCTAGGTGACATTAGGGTTTTGATTGATTTGTGTCTTAAGCTGTTATTCTAGTACGAACTCTAGGGCTGTTTGTGACACTTATAGGAATAGCCCAACAGACTGATTGGAAAGAATAACTTTGAGGTGGTTTCGTAACCTACCATAATCTCTTCATTCGTTCTCCGCTATTAGTGACTTTGGAGTGACTCTTTGTTGCATGTTGAGGGATAGTTATGTGATCTAATTATGCTATTATTGTTGAGGGAACTTGCACTAGCGAAAGTATGAACCCTAGGCCTTATTTCCTATCATTGCAATACCGTTTATGCTCACTTTTATCACTTGCTACCTTTCTGTTTTTATATTTTCAGATTACAAATACCCATATCTACTATCCATATACCACTTGTATCACCATCTCTTCGCCGAACTAGTGCACCTATACAATTTACCATTGTATTGGGTGTGTTGGGGACACAAGAGACTCTTTGTTATTTGGTTGCAGGGTTGCTTGAGAGAGACCATCTTCATCCTACGCCTCCTACGGATTGATAAACCTTAGGTCATCCACTTGAGGGAAATTTGCTACTGTCCTACAAACCTCTGCACTTGGAGGCCCAGCAACGTCTACAAGAAGAAGGTTGTGTAGTAGACATCAAGCTCTTTTCTGGCGCCATTGCCGGGGAGGTGAGTGCTTGAAGGTATATCTTGCAATCGAGTCTTTTAGTTTCTTGTTTTAGCACTAGTTTAGATTATAAAATAAAACTATAAAAAATGGAATTGAGTTTGTCTGATACGGTTCACCTTTTTAATATCTTTCGCGAGTATGATGGAAAGGATAATTGTGCTCAAGTGCTAGAAGAAGAAATCTATAAAATGTTTGGCACTAAATATTTGAATGATGAGCATGATTGCAATGTTGTTAGTATGAATTCCTTGAATATCCATGATGCTAACGATATGCAAAGCCACAAGCTTGGGGAAGCTATGTTTGATGAAGATGATATTTTTTGTCCCCCAAGTTTTGATGAGCAAATTTATTATGATGAAAGCATGCCTCCTATCTATGATGATTATTGTGATGACACGTATGATTTAAAGAATAATGATAACCATGAAACTTGTCATCTTGATCTTAATTTTCAATCACATGATATTTATTTTGTTGAGTTTGCTCCCACTATTATTCATGAGAAGAATTTTGCTTGTGTGGAGAGTAGTAAATTTTCTATGCTTGTAGACCATGAAAATAATGCTTTAGGTGCTGGTTATATTGTTGAATTCATTCATTATGCTACTGAAAATTATTATGATGGAGGAATATATGCTTGTAGGAATTGTAATAATATCAAGTTTCCTCTCTATGTGCTTAAAATTTTGAAGTTATGCTTGTTTTACCTACCTATGCAAGTTGATTCTTGTTCCCACAAGTTGTTTGCTCACAAAATCCCTATGCATAGGAAGTATGTTAGACTTAAATGTGATAGTAATATTCTTCATGATGCTCTCTTTATGTTTCAATTCTTATCTTTTATGTGAGCATCGTTGAAATCATCATGCCTAGCTAGGGGCGTTAAACGATAGCGCTTGTTGGGAGGCAATCCAATTTTATTTTAGTTCCTTGCTTTTTGTTCCTTTTTAGTAATAAATAATTCATCTAGCCTCTGTTTATATGTGGTTTTATGCTTTTAATTAGTGTTTGTGCCAAGTAGAACCTTTGGGAAGACTTGGGGAAAGTCTTGTTGATCATGCTGTAAAAAACAGAAACTTTAGCGCTCACGAGAATTGCTGCCATTTTTATTTGGAAAGTTATATTTAGTTAATTCTTTTTAAGATGATTAATAGATAAATTACTCAGGTCCAGCAATTTATTTGAGAATTTTATGAGTTCCAGAAGTATACGTTTGATCCAGATTACTACAGACTGTTCTGTTTTTGACAGATTCTGTTTTCTATGTGTTGTTTGCTTATTTTGATGAATCTATGGCTAGTAAAATAGTTTATAAACCATAGAGAAGTTGGAATACAGTAGGTTTAACACCAATATAAATAAAGGATGAGTTCATTACAGTACCTTGAAGTGGTGATTTATTTCCTTATACTAACGGAGCTTACGAGTTTTCTGTTAAGTTTTGTGTTGTGAAGTTTTCAAGTTCTGGGTAAGGATTCGATGGACTATGGAATAAGGAGTGGCAAGAGCCTAAGCTTGGGGATGACCAAGGCACCCCAAGGTAATATTCAATGATAGCCAAGAGCCTAAGCTTGGGGATGCCCCGGAAGGCATCCCCTCTTTCGTCTTCGTTCATCGGTAACTTTACTTGGAGCTATATTTTTATTCGCCGCATGATATGTGTTTTGCTTGGAGCGTCAATTTATTTTGTTAAGATTTTCTTGCTGTTATTTAGAAAAATGTTTTGCATCTTTTATTTCAATAAAAGTGGCATTGATAGCCTTTACTATGCCTATTTTAGAATTCCACAAGTTGCTGCTTGAAAACAGAAAGTTTACCGCTGTTGCAATAATTCCCTAGGAAATTCAGAATGTGATAAAATGTTGAAACCTTTTGCATATTAAGCTCTGATAAATTTACCACAGTGGGAATTTTATTTAATAATTTTTGGAGTTAGGGAAGTATGTATCTTGCCGCACTATTTACAGACTATCCTGTTTAGGTAGATTGCTGTTATGTTTGCATTGTTTGCATATGTTTGCTTTTTTAATGATTCTATTTGAGGATAGGACTATTAAATATGAAGATACATTTAGTATTCAATGTTGAACAATAATTTTAGTGATTTGCTACAGTAGAGTATGATAAGGTTTTGGCAATGGTTTATACTAACTTATCTCACGAGTCCTTGTTTGAGTTTTGTGTGGATGAAGCTTTTGAGATTTAGGGAGACCGTGATATGAGAGGAATTAAGGAGACACAAAAGCTCAAGCTTGGGGATTCCCAAGTCATCCCAAGATAATATTTCAAGAAGTCTCAAGCGTCTAAGCTTGGGGATGCCCCGGTTGGCATCCCACCTTTCTTCTTCAACAACTATCGGTTAGTATCGGTTGATCCTAAGTTTTTGCTTCTTCACATGATGTTTGCTATTCTTAGAATGTCATCTTCTTTTGCTTTTATTTCTGTTTGAATAAAATACCAAGATCTTAAATTATTAAATGTTAGAGAGTCTTCACATAGTTGCATAATTATTTGACTAGTCATTGATCTTCACTTATATCTTTCGGAGTAGTTTGTCATTTGCTCTAGTGCTTCACTTATATCCTTTTAGAGCACGGTGGTGGTTTTATTATATAGAAATAGATGAACTCTCATGCTTCACTTAGATTATTTTGAGAGTCTTAAATAGCATGGTAATTTTCTTAAATAATCCTAATATGCTAGGCATCCAAGAATAGTAAAAACTTTCTTATAAGTGTGTTGAATACTAAGAGAAGTTTGATACTTGATGATTGTTTTGAGATATGGAGATGGTAATATTAGAGTCATGCTAGTTGAGTCGTTGTGAATTTGAGAAATACTTGTGTTAAATTTTGTGATTCCCGTAGCATGCATGTATGGTGAACCGTTATGTGATGAAGTCGGAGCATGATTTATTTATTGATTGTCTTCCTTATGAGTGGCGGTCGGGGACAAGCGATGGTCTTTTCCTACCAATCTATCCCCCTAGGAGCATGCGCGTAGTACTTTGTTTCGATAAGTAATAGATTTTTGCAATAAGTATGTGAGTTCTTTATGACTAATGTTGAGTCCATGGATTATACGCACTCTCACCCTTCTACCATGCTAGCCTCTCTAGTACCGCGCAACTTTCACTGGTACCTTAAACCCACCATATACCTTCCTCAAAACAGCCACCATACCTACCTATCATGGCATTTCCATAGCCATTCCGAGATATATTGCCATGCACTTTCCACTGTTCCGTTTATTATGACATGCTTCATCATTGTCATATTGCTTGCATGATCATGTAGTTGACATTGTATTTGTGGCAAAGCCACCGTTCATAATTCTTTCATACTTGTCACTCATGAGTCATTGCATATCCCGGTACACCGCCGGAGGCATTCATATAGAGTCATATTTTGTTCTAAGAATCGAGTTGTAATTCATGAGTTGTAAAGTAAATAAAAGTGTGATGATCATCATTATTAGAGCATTGTCCGAGTGAGGAAAGGATGATGGAGATTATGATTCCCCCATAAGTCGGGATGAGACTCCGGACGAAAATAAATAAATAAAAGAGGCCAAAGAAGCCCAAATAAAAAAAAGAGAAAAGTGGCCATAAAAAAGAAAGAAAGGCCCAAATAAAAAATAAAAAAATGAGAGAAAAAGAGAGAAGGGGCAATGCTACTATCCTTTTACCACACTTGTGCTTCAAAGTAGCACCATGATCTTCATGATAGAGAGTCTCCTATGTTGTCACTTTCATATACTAGTGGGAATATTTCATTATTGAACTTGGCTTGTATATTCCAATGATGGGCTTCCTCAAAATGCCCTAGGTCTTCATGAGCAAGCGAGTTGGATGCACACCCACTAGTTTCTTTTGTTGAGCTTTCATACATTTATAGCTCTAGTGCATCCGTTGCATGGCAATCCCTACTCACTCACATTGATATCTATTGATGGGCATCTCCATAGCCCATTGATACACCTAGTTGATGTGAGACTATATTCTCCTTTTTGTCTTCTCCACAACCACCATTCTATTCCACCTATAGTGCTATGTCCATGGCTCACGCTCATGTATTGCGTGAAGATTGAAAAAGTTTGAGAACATCAAAAGTATGAAACAATTGCTTGGCTTGTCATCGGGGTTGTGCATGATTTAAATATGTTGTGTGGTGAAGATGGAGCATAGCCAGACTATATGATTTTGTAGGGATAGCCCTCTTTGGCCATGTTATTTTGAGAAGACATAATTGCTTAGTTAGTATGCTTGAAGTATTATTATTTCTATGTCAATATTAAACTTTTGTCTTGAATCTTATGGATCTGAATATTCATGCCACAATTAAGAAGAATTACATTGAAATTATGCCAAGTAGCACTCCGCATTAAAAATTCTGTTTTTATCATTTACCTACTCGAGGACGAGCAGGAATTAAGCTTGGGGATGCTGATACGTCTCCAACGTATCTATAATTTTTGATTGCTCCATGCTATATTATCTATTGTTTTGGATGTTTACGGGCTTTATTATAAACTTTTATATCATTTTTGGGACTAACCTATTAACCCAGAGCCCAGTGCCAGTTTCTGTTTTTACCTTGTTTTAGGGTTTCGAAGAAAAGGAAAACCAAACGGAGTCCAATTGACCTGAAACTTCACGGAACCCATTTTTGGAAGGAAAGACTTGAAGTGCACGTAAGGGAAGCTTCGAGGAGGCCATGAGGTAGGGGGGCGCGCCCACCACCCTGGGCCCGCCCTCCACCCTCACGGGCCCCTCGTGGCTCCCCTGACGTACTTCTTCCGCCTATATATCTCCATATACCCTAAAAACATCCGGGAGCACAATTGATCAGTAGTTCCGCCGCCAGAAGCCTCCGTAGCCACCGAAAGCCAATCTAGACCCGTTCCGGCACCCTGCCGGAGGGGGCAATCCCTCTCCGCTGGCCATCTTCATCATCCCGATGCTCTCCATGACGAGGAGGGAGTAGTTCTCCCTCGGGGCTGAGGGTATGTACCAGTAGCTATGTGTTTGATCTCTCTCTCTCTCTCTCGTGTTCTTGAGATGATACGATCTTGATGTCTCGCGAGCTTTGCTATTATATTTGGATCCTATGATGTTTCTTCCCCCCTCTACTCTCTTGTAATGAATTGAGTTTCCCCTTTGAAGTTATCTTATCGGATTGAGTCTTTAAAGATTTGAGAACACTTGATGTATGTCTTGCCGTGGATATCTGTGGTGACAATGGGATATCACGTGATTCACTTGATGTATGTTTTGTTGATCAACTTGTGGGTTCCGCCCATGAACCTATGCATAGGGGTTGGCACACGTTTTCGTCGTGATTCTTCGGTAGAAACTTTGGGGCACTCTTTGAGGTTCTATGTGTTGGTTGAATAGATGAATCTAAGATTGTGTGATGCATATCGTATAATCATGCCCACGGATACTTGAGGTGACATTGGAGTATGTAGGTGACATTAGGGTTTTGATTGATTTGTGTCTTAAGGTGTTATTCTAGTACGAACTCTAGGGCTGTTTGTGACACTTATAGGAATAGCCCAACGGACTGATTGGAAAGAATAACTTTGAGGTGGTTTCGTACCCTACCATAATCTCTTCGTTCGTTCTCCGCTATTAGTGACTTTGGAGTGACTCTTTGTTGCATGTTGAGGGATAGTTATGCGATCTAATTATGCTATTATTGTTGAGGGAACTTGCACTAGCGAAAGTATGAACCCTAGGCCTTATTTCCTATCATTGCAATACTATTTATGCTCACTTTTATCACTTGCTAACTTGCTGTTTTTATATTTTCAGATTACAAATACCCATATCTACTATCCATATACCACTTGTATCACCATCTCTTCGCCGAACTAGTGCACCTATACAATTTACCATTGTATTGGGTGTGTTGGGGACACAAGAGACTCTTTGTTATTTGGTTGCAGGGTTGCTTGAGAGAGACCATCTTCATCCTACGCCTCCTACGGATTGATAAACCTTAGGTCATCCACTTGAGGGAAATTTGCTACTGTCCTACAAACCTCTGCACTTGGAGGCCCAACAACGTTTACAAGAAGAATGTTGTGTAGTAGACATCGAACATTCACGTGACGCCATGTGTCTTGGTTTTAATGGCTATAGGAGGCGCCGTGTGGACAGCTGCTTGACTGAATGGGAGGCGTGCGAGCGCAGTCCGGTGCGCAGGCTCACCGGGAAGCGTACAAGTTGTTCAACGCAGGATCTGTGCATCTCTTCAACGCAAACGGTTCAGATTACGATATGCAAATTAAAGCCAGACTTCGGTGCTAAGCCAAGAGACACTGTGATTTTTCAAAATATGCAGCTAAAAATCAATATCACTATCTATTTTTTGCAACTAAAATTCAGTAATTAAGCATAGATTTCATTGATACTAGAGATTAAGCAGTCGTTCTTACCGGGAAGCGAGACAGCCTTGGACCACCGCCCGCCTCGGTCCCACTGGTCTATATTAATGGCGCCGCTGTAACACCCACAATGTAACTATATCTCCCACGTGTCGGGGCACATCTTAGAGGCATAGCCGCATGGTGGTTTTGTCGCAAGAGGGGTAATCTTCACACAATCCCATGTACAGAATAAGAAAGGGATAAAGAGTTGGCTTACAATCGCTACTTCACACAAATACAAGGTAAACATACATCATCCAGAATACAATCAAGGTCCGACTATGGAACCAAAGTAAAAGAAGACAACCCCAAATGCTAGATCCCCGATCGTCCCAACTGGGCACCACTACTGATCAACCGGAAAAGACACAAAACAATGATCAAGATCTTCATCGAGCTCCCACTTGAGCTCGGTTGCGTCACCTGCACTGGTATCATCGGCACCTGCAACTGTTTGGAAGTATATGTGAGTCACGAGGACTCAGCAATCTCACACCCGCGAGATCAAGACTATTTAAGCTTATGGGTAGGATAAGGTAATGAGGTGGAGCTGCAGCAAGCACTAAGCATATATGGTGGCTAACATACGCAAATAAGAGCGAGAAGAGAAGCAACGCAATGGTCGTGAAGCTAGAAGTGATCAAGAAGTGATACTGAAACTACTTACGTTCAAACATAACTCCAAAACCGTGTTCACTTCCTAGACTCCGCCAAAAAGATACCATCACGGCTACACACACGGTTGATGCATTTTAATTCAGTTAAGTGTCAAGTTCTCTACAACCGGATATTAACAAATTCCCATCTGCCACATAACCGTGGGTGTCGGTGTCAAAACCGGCGGATCTCGGGTAGGGGGTCCCGAACTATGCGTCTAGGCCGGATGGTAACAGGAGGCAAGGGACACGAAGTTTTACCCAGGTTCGGGCCCTCTTGATGGAGGTAAAACCCTACGTCCTGCTTGATTAATATTGATGATATGGGTAGTACAAGAGTAGATCTACCACGAGATCGGAGAGGCTAAACCCTAGAAGCTAGCCTATGGTATGATTGTTGTTCTGCATGTTGTCCTACGGACTAAAACCTTCCGGTTTATATAGACATCGGAGAGGGTTAGGGTTACACAAAGTCGGTTACAATGGTAGGAGATCTACATATTCGTATCGCCAAGCTTTCCTTCCGCGCCAAGGAAAGTCCCTTCCGGACACGGGACAAAGTCTTCAATCTTGTATCTTCATAGTCCAGGAGTCCGGCTGAAGGTATAGTCCGGCCATCCGGACACCCCCTAATCCAGGACTCCCTCAGTAGCCCCTGAACCAGGCTTCAACGACGACGAGTCCGGCGCGCAGATTGTCTTCGGCATTGCAAGGCGGGTTCCTCCTCCAAGTACTTCATAGAAGATTTTGAACACAAAGATAGTGTCCGGCTCTGCAAAATAAGTTTCCACATATTGCCATAGAGAGAATAATATTTACACAAATCTAATCTGCTGACGTATTCCATAGTGTGACATCGCACCACGGCCAAGCCTTTATTCGAATCGTTTTATTGTCCCACCTCAGTGTGTCATGCGAGGCGGTTTCCTTGGCACGTCTCGTCGAAGCAGAGATCGTGTCCCCTTATTCCGGGATTCTCATCAATACGGGCTGGGTAACCCAACCGTGCCATTGATTACGGCGCTGGGAGATAAGCGAGTTTTACCAGGCTGGTGGGGACACGTAGTTGCATCCACCCATATAAGGGGATAAGGATCCACCTTTTCACCTACGCCTTCTTCCTCCTTTGCCTATCCATTTTCGCGCACTCGAGCTCCAGCGCCCAAGTCCGCACTCCCCACCTCAACCTTTTCCAGCCATGTCCGGAGCGGGAGGCAAGTGGATGGTCTCCTCCGTCACGGAGGGACACATCAAAAAACTGAGGAAGGCTGGATACTTGTCTAACGACATCGCGTACCGGCTTCCTGAAGAGGGGCAGCTCCTTCCCACCCGAAGGCCCCATGAGAGGGTAGTGTTCCTTCCCCACTTCCTCCGCGGACTGGGCTTTCCTATCCACCCATTCGTCCGGGGACTCATGTTCTACTACGGCCTAGATTTCCATGATCTGGCCCCGAACTTCATCCTCAACATCTCGGCGTTTATCGTCATGTGCGAGGCTTTCCTCCGCATCCGCCCCCATTTCGGCCTATGGCTCAAGACTTTCAATGTCAAGCCGAAGGTGGTGCGCGGCAACCAGGCGGAGTGCGGAGGCGCCATGGTGGGCAAGATGCCCAATGTCTTATGGCTCGAGGGCTCCTTTGTGGAGACCCTGAAGGGGTGGCAATCAGGGTGGTTTTACATCACCGAGCCACGCGACCCTGAGTGGGTCACAGCCCCCGAGTTCTGTTCCGGACCCCCAACGCAGCTCACGTCCTGGAAAGAGACGGGCCTGTCGTGGGGCAGCAAAGAAGAGGTGGCTGGACTACAAACATGCATCCAAACCCTAGTGAACAAGCAGCTCAAGCTTGTCAACGTAGTCCAGGTTATGCTCATCCGCCGGATCCTCCCGTGTCAACAACGGGCCTTCAATCTGTGGGAGTTCAACCCGGCGCAGCACCAAACTCTGAGCAGGCTCTTCGACACAACATACGAAGATTCCTGGAAGGTGCTTTTCAAGGGCGCCGAGGCTCCCGCATCCGCTACCGAGGATCGCGGATTTAGCGCGCAGCGTCACGCTAGCGCGGTAAGTTGTTTGTACCTTTTACAGGGTATTAGTTTTTCATAGTTTAACTCTATGCGGGATCTAAGCTCCCTTACCTTTGACAGGATTGGCAGGCGAAGTCCGGACAGATCGACTGTCCAGCTCCTTTGCCCGAAGATCCAGCCGATGCCCACTTGGCAAAGCTGCTGGTTCCGGCACCCTATGTGGTGCCGGAGAAGAAGGCCACGAAGAAGGCCACGGGGACTCGAAAAAGTGCCCGGCGCCAGGAGGTGTCGGGTTCATCATCCGATGGCTCCAAGGTGCATTCCTCCCATGAAGACGAGGAGGAGGAAGAAGAGACCTCTCCCCCTCCAGCGGGAGGAGAGAAGAAAAGGAAGGCCGCCCTCACTGGGGAGGCCGAAGGGTCCAAGAAGGGGAAAACCCTTCCTCCGGACTACTCCACCGACGCCGACGACGGGCGGAGAGGAGTGGCCGCTCAGGGCCAAGCCCCTGGCGAAATCATAAGTATCCGGATACCAGAGTAATTCATAGTATTCCTTTATTGCACAGCTTTCCCTTATGTCGAATATGATTATGCAGCCCACCCAAAGACCGGCTCGACGCATCGTCGAGCGGTTCACTGGACTCGTCGGATGTGAATTCGCTTCCGACGGCTACCTCCCCCCGCCCTACGGACGACGCCGAAGTGTTATCCCAATAGGTTCCAAGCTAGGAGGAGGTGGTCATGGAGGCACCGCAAGGCGACCTCCCGGACTCCAGGAGTAAAGGGGATAAAACCCCCCAGGGCTCCAAGTCCGGCTCTAGGCCGGACGCCGCTCCAGAACCTTCAAAGGTCCCAGAGTCCGGCGGGCGACCTCCTTCCAAGAGGAGCAAGCCCACCGTGCCGGTGACCCCCATCCAACCGGAGGCGCCGGACAATCTGTTGGAGGTGCTCAAAGGCGCCTCCATCGACGAGGAGCACCGCACCATTATGAGTGCGGTGGTCCATAAGGTTCAGTCCGCCAAGAGTGGACTGACTGAAGCTTGTGCTAGCCTTTTAACAGGCTTTGAGGTAAGTAAAGAATGTGTAAATAATATTACCGCATAAACAGTAGCCCCTGATGGTATGTTTGGCGTTCGGGAAGAAAAGCCGAATAGAGGATCAAATAAAATTCGCAGGAGTCTAACAAAAAGGAGTCAATATGCGTATGCAGGCTTCTCTGCTGGCGTTCGCCGCACTGACTGCGGAAGTGGACACGCTAAAGCAGAACCTCGAGCAGTCCGAGCAAGAGCTCGGGCATGCCAAGAAGCAGCTCGAGGACAAGGAAGGTAAGAAATACCTTGTTTAAATATATATAAAAAGGTGCAATTGCAAAAAATGACAGGATTATCATGGCTATTGTAGGGGCCACGTCTGAGGTGGCGACTCTTAAGCAAGCGCTGCTCGAGGACGAGAAGAGGGCGGCCACGGAGCGCACCAAGCGGGAGAAGTATGAGGCCCAGGTTGGCAAGGTGCGGCAAGAGCTCCAGGCTCTCATGAAAAAACATGAGAGTTTGGAGCTTGACTCAAAGACGCGAGCGTCCGAGCTCGCGGTGGCTATTAAAAATGCCAAGTCTGCCAAGGCCAAATCCCAGAAGACCCTCCAGGAGTTGGATGCGGTGAAAAATATAGCGGCGGGTAAGGCATTCTCTATGCAAAGCAAACACATAAACATGAGTTACTTGTTACTTACCCGAATCCCGAGCTCTCCAGGAGCGTTCGCAGATCTTCCCCGTAGCGTGTCCGATGCCGCCGCATTCTATCGAGCCGAGGGGGGCAGCTCGACAGAGAAGGTGTTCTGGACTCAGTATACTAAGGCCGGATACCCCGTGCCCCTGAGCGACCAGCTGAAGCAACTGGTCGAGCTCCACAAGGCGGCCGAACAGGCCATGAAGGGCCTCATAGTTCGGCTGTGGCCTGGAGAGGCTCTGCCTAGAAGCTATTTCGGGCTGGTGTGGCGGCTGGTGGGGGCCGGTCCAAGGCTCGAAGTCATCAAGCGCTCCATCTGCATTGAAGGTGCCCGTAGGGCCCTTGCCCGTGCTAAGGTGTACTGGGGCAAGCTGGATGCTGAGAAGCTTGTGAAGGACGGGCCACCGCCGGGGAAAGAGCATCGCAAGCCCGAGAATTATTATAAGGATGTTCTGAAGGGTGCCTGCCTTATGCCGGGTGAATGTTCCAGGGATGTAATTTTTGAGTAAAACTCGCTCGTTTTGTCCTGTGCGCTGAAAATTGTTCATATGCGCTAAGCAATGCTGTTGGAATTTAAAATATTACCTTCTGTGCGGCTGTTTATCAATTCTGAGAGATGGCGAGTCGTCGGCTTCCGCCCCTGTGCCGCTAGTGCTGGGGTGTTCGGGGATAAACCTAAGCGCTCTTTTTCCCATGTTTGGGTCCTTCGAGGGAGGCGCTCAGCACAACGAACAAGGCAATCGGACTATAATGCATGAACACTATCACTTAAACATAGAATTCTATAATTTTAAATTTCGGCGAAGCCCCTGGTATTCGGAAGACCGAGTTCGGGGCGCTATCCATGCCTTGGCCGGACAGAGCCGACTCCTTGCTCTAAGCGGCATAAGTCTTTAGGGACTCGAAAAACCTCTCGAACAGCGACCCGCTCTCGCTTCATCATGACAGTCAGTTTTAGCTTTCTCTATTGAGGTGCTCGACCCAGCTCAACTGGGGCACAATCGCAGTAGTTCTCCTAGTGCTACCTTAGCCGACATAGCGGAACATAAGGCACCAAAACATAGGAGCCGGGCAAACCCAACTATTGACCCAAGACATGATTTGGAGCCGATGCATATAATGCTATAAGTTCGGGGTGCCGCACTTGTTAAAGTGTTAGGACTTCTCACACCATATCGAGGGGTACTAAAGCCCCTGGTGTATTTTGGCCGTACCAAAGTGTACGGGCGCAACATGTCGTTAAGGAACATATATTTGTAAAAAAGAGTAATGCAAAAATAGACAAAAGCTATGCATTGTTTATTAAAAAGGGCTGCGATCAAAGCAGAACAATACAAATAATGCGATAAGCAAAAGGTTGGACTATTTAACATGTCCGTTCCAGGGGCTGGCTGCAGAATGGTATGCGAAACAGGTATACTTCTCGTGATAGAGACCACCTGGGAGTTCCGTAATGCGGCATGGCTTGTCTGCTTCCCTGGTTCTTGCATCGTTTGTGCGGAAATTGAACTGCCGAACAAGCCTTCCGAAGAATGGAGTCCTGAAAGTAAGAGAAAATTAAAAAATCGGCAGCCCCTAGTGCGGTTTAAGCCGTGTTTCGGGCGTGCCGTGATGGTGCCCCTCCCCCTGTACCCATGGTGTTTCTAGAGCGTAGTTATGTACGTGAAGCACTGGCGTCGCATTTTTGCGAGGGCTGGGGTTGGGGCCGCATTGCTACGCCTGCTCGGAACGTGCCAGGAGGTCTTGTTGTAGGTTACTCTGGGCGCGCTTGGCGGTGTCTGGACGTTTAATGGCCGGACTGGAGAACTGCCTGGAGAGGCTGCTTTATACTTCCGCTGCAAGGGCCGCCGTGTGCTCCTCCGTTCAGAGGGAGCGTTCGGTGTTTCCATTGACCGTAATTACTCCTCGAGGGCCTGGCATCTTGAGCTTAAGGTATGCATAGTGAGGTACCGCGTTGAACTTGGCGAATGCGGTTCGCCCGAGCAGTGCGTGATAGCCACTGCGGAATGGGACTATGTAGAAGATTAACTCCTCGCTTCGGAAATTATCCGGAGATCCGAAGACCACTTCAAGTGTGACTGAGCCTGTACAGTTGGCCTCTATACCTGGTATTACGCCTTTAAAGGTCGTTTTGGTGGGCTTAATCCTCGAGGGATCTATGCCCATTTTCCGCACTGTATCCTGGTAAAGCAGGTTCAGGCTGCTACCGCCGTCCATAAGGACTCTAGTGAGATGAAATCCGTCAATAATTGGGTCTAGAACCAATGCGGCGAACCCTCCATGACGGGTGCTAGTGGGATGGTCCCTTCGATCAAAGGTGATCGGGCAGGAGGACCATGGGTTGAACTTTGGGGCGACTGGCTCTACCGTGTATACGTCTCTTAATGCGCGCTTCCACTCCCTCTTGGGGATGTGGGTTGCGTATATCATGTTCACCGTCCGCACTTGTGGGGGAAAACCCTTCTGTCCACTGTTGTTCGGTGGCCGGGGCTCTTCGTCGTCATCGCTATGCAGCCCCTTGTCGGTATTTTCGGCATTTAACTTGCCTGCCTGCTTGAACACCCGACAATCCCTGTTGGTGTGATTGGCCGGCTTTTCGGGGGTGCCATGTATCTGGCACAAGCGGTCGAGTATTCGGTCCAAACTGGACGGGCCCCTAGGATTTCTTTCGAATGGCTTTTTCCGCTGACCGGATTTATAGCCTCTGAATTCGGCATTAACTGCCGTATCCTCAGCATTGTCGCCGTTAATGCGGCGCTTCTGCTTGTTGCGACGCGACCTGCCACTACTGTCCCTGGTATCCGAATTACCAGGGTTCTTGGTCATATTGTTGCTACGAGCAAGCCAGCTATCTTCTCCCGCGCAAAAGTGGGTCATGAGTGTCGTGAATGCTGCCATAGATTTCGGCTTTTCCTGTCCAAGGTGCCGGACAAGCCACTCGTCATGGATATTGTGCTTGAAGGCTGCTAGGGCCTCTGTGTCCGGACAGTCGACTATTTGATTTTTCTTTGTTAGGAACCATGTCCAGAATTGCCTGGCCGATTCCTCTGGCTGCTGAATTACGTGGCTTAGGTCATCAGTGTCTGGTGGTCGCACATAAGTGCCCTGGAAATTGTCGAGGAATGCGGCTTCCAGGTCCTCCCAACAACTGATTGATCCTGCTGGCAAGATGTTGAGCCAATGCTGAGCTGGTCCTTTAAGCTTGAGTGGGAGGTATTTGATGGCGTGGAGATCATCGCCGCGGGCCATGTGGATATGAAGGAGATAATCCTCGATCCATACCGCAGGATCTGTTGTGCCATCATATGATTCGATGTTTACGGGTTTGAAACCCTCAGGGATTTGATGATCCATTACTTCGTCTGTGAAGCATAGTGGGTGTGCGGCGCCTCTGTACTGGGCTATATCACGACGTAGCTCCAATGAGCTTTGTCTACTGTGTTCGGCCCTACCGGATTTGTGTTCAGCGTGACGGTTACTGTCTCGAGTCGTGGGGCGCCCACGCGATCCGTAGATCGATCTTGTTTGCCTTGCCTTGTCCTCCAACATATCTCGCATGTCGGGCGCATTTTCCCGTGCCTTGGTACGGGGTGCGGCTTGAGTGGAGGGCCGAGAGGCCTCTCTGTCACGGCCACGAGGTGGCCGGTCGGCCGTATCAAGTGCTGGTGATGTAGGTTTAAGTGCTTCCTCCTCTAATCGTGGTAGAAACCTGCGCTTTGTGTAGCTCTTGGAGGGGCATTCGAGTTTATGCTCTTCGGCCGCAAGGACTTCAGTCCATCTGTCGACTAGCAAATCTTGATCAGCTCTAAGCTGTTGCTGTTTTTTCTTGGGGCTTCTTGCCATGGCCATAAGCCTGCATTGAAAACGCTCTTGCTCGACGGGATCCTCTGGCATGACGAACTCATTGTCGTCGAGGCTTGCCTCGTCTTCGGAGGGAGGCGTATAATTATCGTCCTCGACCTCTCTGTCTGCCGCTCTCTCATGAGGGCTGGCTTCTCCATCCTCCTGTGCTGAATCTTGCTGGAGGGGGTTTTCTTCGGCACTCTCCGGAGTATTATTATCTCCCGTGCTGGAATCACCGTATTTGCTTTGGCGGGATTTTGAGCGGCGCCGCTGACGCCGGCGCTTAGGCTGTTTCTTGGAGGGGTCATCCTCCGCTGTTCCATCGCCATCTCCTTCTTTTGGGGTGTCCACCATGTATATGTCATATGACGAGGTGGCTTTCCAGGGCCCAATAGGCGCTGGTTCTTCATCGTCTCCTGCATCGGCGTCCATACCGTCGATGTCTTCGGAGTCGAAGTCGAGCATGTCGGTTAAATCGTCGACAGTGGCTACAAAGTGGGTGGTGGGTGGGCATTGAATTTCTTCATCGTCCGTATCCTAACCTTGCTGACCGTAGTCCAGCCAGGGCTCTCCTGATAAAGAGAGAGACTTTAGTGTCTTCAAAATATCGCCGAAAGGCGAGTGCTGAAAGATGTCCGCGGCAGTAAACTCCATGATCGGCGCCCAATTGGATTCGATCGGCAGGGGCGCGGAGGGTTCGGAGTCCGGAGAGGAGTCCGATTCCTTGGAGTCACGAGTCTCGCGGAGTGCGGGGCTGGTGTTCGGCTCGATCGCCGTTGGGATCGCAGCCCCCGAGGCGGCGTCCAACCACCCATCCTCGATCGGCGCAGTTGGCTCCGAATTAAGGGTCGAAGCTGATGCGGGTGCGGCCTCCAGGGCACTGTTCGGCGGCAGAGCTAGATCATGCTCGTCGTGACAGTGCGGCGCGCTCGGCAGTGGCTCGAATCTGTCGAAGATCAAGTCCCCACGGATGTCAGCCGTGTAGTTTAAACTTCCAAATCTGACCTGACGGCCAGGGGCATAGCTTTCGATCTGCTCCAGATGGCCAAGTGAATTGGCCCGCAGTGCGAAGTCGCCGAAGACGAAGATCTGTCCGGGGAGGAAGGTCTCACCCTGGACTGCATCGCTATTGATGATCTTAGGAGCCATCAAGCCTAACGGCGATGACACAGAGGAACTCTCAATGAAAGCACCAATGTCGGTGTCAAAACCGGCGGATCTCGGGTAGGGGGTCCCGAACTGTGCGTCTAGGCCGGATGGTAACAGGAGGCAAGGGACACGAAGTTTTACCCAGGTTCGGGCCCTCTTGATGGAGGTAAAACCCTACGTCCTGCTTGATTAATATTGATGATATGGGTAGTACAAGAGTAGATCTACCACGAGATCGGAGAGGCTAAACCCTAGAAGCTAGCCTATGGTATGATTGTTGTTCTGCATGTTGTCCTACGGACTAAAACACTCCGGTTTATATAGACACCGGAGAGGGTTAGGGTTACACAAAGTCGGTTACAATGGTAGGAGATCTACATATCCGTATCGCCAAGCTTGCCTTCCGCGCCAAGGAAAGTCCCTTCCGGACACGGGACGAAGTCTTCAATCTTGTATCTTCATAGTCCAGGAGTCCGGCTGAAGGTATAGTCCGGCCATCCGGACACCCCCTAATCCAGGACTCCCTCAGCGGGCATGGCTCTCGAAAGTTTATACCCTGCAGGGTTGTCCCAACTTAGCCCATCACAAGCTCTCACGGTCAACGAAGGATATTCCTTCTCTTGGGAAGACCCGATCAGTCTCGGAATCCCAGTTACAAGACATTTCAACAATGGTAAAACAAAACCAGCAAAGCCGCCCGATGTGTTGACAATCTTGATAGGATTCGCACGTATCTCGTTCTCAGGAAACACTGGATAGGTCAATCTACGAGTAAAACCATCCCTCAAATTGCCCCGAGGTGGCCCCGCAGGCTGCCCGGTTCGGACCAACACTTAGAGAAGCACTGCCCCCCCCCCCCCCCCCGGGGGGGGGGGGGTTAAAATAAAGATGACCCTCGGGAGCACGACTCCCAAGGGAAAAGTATAGGTGGTGGTGAGGCAAATGGTAAAACCAAGGTTGGGCCTTGCTGGAGGAGTTTTATTCAAAGCGAACTGTCAAGGGGTTCCCATAACACCCAACTACATAAGGAACGCAAAATCAAGGAACATAACACCGGTATGACGACAACTAGGGCGACAAGAGTGGAACAAAACACCAGGCATAAGGCCGGACCTTCCACCCTTTACCATGTATATAGATGCATTAATTAAAATAAGAGATATTGTGATATCCCAACATATCCATGTTCCAACATGGAACAAACTTCAGCTTCACCTACAACTAGCAACGCTATAAGAGGGGCTGAGCAAAAGCGGTAACATAGCCAAACAGCGGTTTGCTAGGAAGGCGGGTTAGAGACTTGACATGCAAACATGGGAGGCATGATATAACAAGTGGTAGGTAGCGCGACATAATGATAGAGCGAAGAACTAGCAAGCAAAGATAGAAGTGATTTTGAGGGTATGGTCATCTTGCCTGCAAAGTTCTCAGAGCTGTCAAAAGCCTGATCCTCGATAGCGTACTCAACAGGTTCCTCGGTCACGTACTCGTCTCCCGGCTCTACCCAAGGCAAGAACACAAGCAATGGAACAACAATCAATCACAGTTCAATGCACAAGCAACATGATGCAATACAAGTCATGATATGCAAGATATGATATGCAATGCATATGCATGCTCCGGAAGGGAAAGAAATATCAAGGCATCAACTTGGCAAACAAAGTATGCCTTTGGAAAGATGAGATGATTTCGGTTGAAATCGATATAAAGATCACCGGAAACGGACGCATGGTTTGCAAATGGCAAGCAAAACAAGAATGATGCAAAACTGTGATTAACAGCATGATGGCACTTAGAATGCAACAAGAAACTAAGCCGCTACACTCCAACATATCAACATGGCATATGGAAGTGATGTAGAATATATGCTTGACAAAACATAAACACTGAGCTATGGCTATATCACACAAGAACAAGTTCAAACAAGCATGACAAAAGTGCAAAAGATATCAATTTCACAGACTTTGTGAAAATACTAACATGGCAAAACAACATCAGGAAGCACAGTTTAGAGCAAGCAAACAACATGCTACAGGAACATATCATAGAAAAAAAAATACATGGCATGATTACACTAAAAGCATAGAACAAAAGTCCCTTACTAAACATGAGCCAAAAAGGCACAGAAGATATGATGGCACCCATGTAAACATAGCAAGTTTTATTAATAGTTTCAGACTTAGTGAAAAACAGAGCATGGCATAAACAGATTTATGATAGAAATTTTGCGAGCTCATGCCACTCATCACAAAGCATTAAATGACAACATAAGCATACCAATAGCAAGAAGACATGTTCATGAAGCTAAACATGGCAAGATAAAGTTAATAGGATGCATGTATCACTAGAAACAACCATGGCAATATTGATTAACATGTTAACAATCTGCCAGGAACATTTTATAGCAAAAGTAGAGCAAGAAAATGACATGCTAGAGTACTCCATAATTGCAACCAGGGGCATGAATGGATAGATCATAACTACATGTTTAAAACATCCTTACTGAAGTATCTACAACTAAGCATGGATCTCATGGTAGAATCAAGTTTACATGGCATCAAAATAACAGCAGGATAAGGACTTAGCAAAATCCTAAGTCCGTGAAAACAACAACATCCTGAAGCCTAGTTTGCATGCTTGTGCTACTCACCACATAGATCACAAAAATACAAAGCTTGCACCTCTGTAAAGATGGCATGTTTTAGTTCAAAACATATGTAGACCTCATGCTCAAAAGATGCACACATCAAATGCAACAAAAATGACAAATCACCATGATCTGATAAGTACCAGCAGTTAACATTTTATAGCACTCTTGCAACAATGACAATGGCATCATAATGGATAGTAACATGCATGAAAATTCTTCTAACATGAATAGCTCAATGAGACAAACATTTTGACATATCATATGCATGATTTGGAGCTACGGTCACCGAGATACTACATTATGAAGAGGGCATAAAAATATCAGTGATTCGGGACTTGGAGAAAAATATACCCTCCGAAAACTGGACGGGGCGGATCCGGGACAAAGTGGTGCAACGGGCCGTTTGGTTGGAGGTCTCGGAGTGGATCGGGACGAGGCCGTGCAGATCTGAGGCGAAGTCAATGCCGGCGGAGATTGAACTCCGGTGAGGCGGCGGTTGACCGGAGAGGGTGCCGGGACGGAGCACATCTAGGGGCGCGGGGGCGGATCTGGCCGCTCCCCGACCAGATCTGGCGAGAGGGGCCATCGGCGGAGGCGGGGGCGACGGGATCTGGCGAGAGGAGCTCGCCGGTGTCCATCAGCAGCGGCGGGGTGCGGTGGCCGGCGGTGGCGCACGTGGTCGCTGGCGGCGGCTGGAGGCGGCAGGGCGAGGCGGAGCGGCGCGGGTGCTCCGGCGGGTGCAGGTGGAGGAGGCGCGGGCCGGGGAGGGCCCGACCTGGGCCCGACGGGCTTCGGCGGGGAGGCGCGGCGATGTGGGGCCCGAACCGTGCTGAGGTGGCGACGCCCGAGTGGCTGAGGCGGCGGGAGAGCTGACGTGGCAGCGCGCGATTGGCCGGACCGACGTGTCCGGCGGACATGTCCGGCGGCGCGAGGAGGAAAATGACTAGGGTTAGACCGCGAATTTCGGGGGGGGGGGACTTATTTATAGGTAGATGGAGGTAGGAGTGTCCAAATGAGGTGCGGTTTTCTCCCACACGATCGTGATCCGACGACAGAGAACATGGAGATGGTTTAGATGGGTTATTGTGTTGTTTTGGAGGGGTGTTGGGCTGCAACACAAAGAGGCTTTTGCGGTTACCCGGTTAACCGTTGGGGCATCAAACGGCCTCCAAATGGAACAAAATTTGACAGGCGGTCTACCGGTGGTGTACCAAGGCCACTTGACAAATCTCGGTCCATTCCGAGAAAGTTTAACTCCCGCTCATGAAAAGAGACAAGAGGGGTGCGCCAGATGCATGTGGGAGTGTCGGATTGCGAAACGGACAACGGGGAAAATGACCGGATGCATGGGAGGAACACGAATGCAAATGAGATGCACATGATGACATGATATGAAATGCATGACATGAACAAAATGCAAAACGAAAGACAAAACCCAACCACGAAGGAAAAATCATATCACCTCTCCGGAAAAAGGCAAGAGTCGGAATTACAAATATGGAAAGTTGTATCCGGGGCGTTACAGCCGCCGAGCGGCTGCATCCCCCATCCTCGCCACACACAAAATTCCTCTCTCTCCGCCCGCATCCTTGACGCCGCTCCGAGTCCTCAAAGTCGTTAGTGTATTAGGATGCCGCCGAAGTGCCCCATCAGAGGGAGTGGCGACGCCGGGGTTGCTGAAGCACCGGAGCACGGCGTGAATACGGAGACAGAGGTTCCTGTCCCCGCCGACGAGGTGGAGAACGAGGCTGCCAACAAGCGGAGGCGGGTCGAGAAAGAACCGCAAGCGACTCTAATAGGCCTACACTTCATAAACAACCTCCCCGATGATATGTTGATAGTCATCATATCCCTCCTCCCAATCTGAAGTCGGGCGAGGACAGCCGCCGTTTCCCGGCGGTGGCGCACCCTATGGCTCCGCACCCCTGTTGACCTCCTCCACGCCCACAAGCTCTGCCATGGCTATCGCCAAAGCTTGGATGCATTCTCCCAGATCCTCGGCAGTCACCATGGCCCAATCAAAGGCCTTATCGCGGGCAAGTTCCGTTCCAATGGCAAGGAGAGAGCCAAGCTTGATGAGTGGTTCTGATCCCGCGCCATAGATCAGCTCGAGAAGCTAAGTTATAATGATGGGCATATGAGCTTGCTGCCAACGTCCGTGCTCCGCTTCGCGCCCACGCTGCGCCTCGCCAAGTTCATGAAATGCCATCCCCCCTTAATGATGCGCCCGCTCTTTTTCTACTATGACTGAAGCACCTCGAGCTCATCGTCGTCCGCATCCTAAAGGATGACATGGAGCGCCTGCTCTGCGGCTGTACTGCACTCGAGTTCCTTCATCTTCAGGCGATGAATTGCTCGAGTACCTTGCACATCATCTCCAGGACTCTCCGCACTATTTATGTGTGTTGCTGGTGCTGCAACGAGAGATCACAAAAGGTGGAACACAATATGGTCATCCAGGACACACCTTCACTTGAGAGATTACTTGTAGTTGATCAACAAGGTCCAACAAGAATCAATGTCATTTCTGCACCGAAATTGAAAGTGGTGGGCTACTCATTTGTCAAATACTACAACTTTCAGGTACAACAGTCGCCTTATATACATCTCCTTCTTGATATCAACGTTATTTCTAGTTTTGAAGATGTATGTTCGTCTGTCATCCAGCGAAGCTTCACCCAGACTTTGGGCACAGTGAAGGTCTTGGCACTAGAATCTGTCGTCCCCAACCTGGACCAAGTTTTCAGTTGTCTGAGATGCTTTCCGTGCGTGAAGAAGCTGTATATCGAGGTGATGTTTCTTTCCTGTTAAATGTTAACCATAAGGGAGTTCAATTTTTGCACCTTTTCCCAAGTTTACAATGACTATGTACTACGATTTCTGAAGGAATTTTGGAGGATTTTAGGACATACACCCCCACCCCATATTGGTTGCTTCATTCATATGGTTACAATCGTCCATAAGCATTTCTCCTTTGGATTCATCTGTACTAGTTTTATTAGGGAATTTTTCATCCAATCCAACCTCTTGTGAAGAAGGCTACATGTTTCTAGATTGTAATCAAATTAATGCCCATGTTAATCATGACAGATCGAAGATGGCATGTTGGTGCATTTTACAAATCCTACAAACCAAATGGGCATGTAGCAATGTTCAAAACTGCATGTAGGCACTAACACGTTCTCTTCTTTTGCAGTGCATATTAGGCCCGGTGGAAGATGTTGATAACGACAATCACATCGAACGCCTGGATCTGCATCTCTCAAATATTACTTTGAACTCCTACCGAGGGACCCCACTGGAGATTACACTCACCATGTTCTTTCTTGCCAGAGCAAAGGTGCTGAGGGTACTAAGGTTGAACACGCATTTAATTAGGAAAAATCAATGGTATGATTATCAGGGGTGGCTGGTACTGTGGAATGGAAGTGCCTCCAAAAATGCCAAACTTCGTATTGGAAGAGCATATGGCAGAGCAATTGGAAGTTATTGTGTCAAACCCATACATGACTTGTCAGCGGCTGATCCCTTTTCAGAAATTACGCAGTTTGCAATGTTTGCATTTGGGCGTTGTAATCTTTGAATTTGAACCTTGCAATATTTATGGTATTTGTTATATCGAACCGTTTCCGTTCTCTTGTCTCGACGCAAATAGTTCATCCGGGTGAACCGCATGTCGTACATCGCACACACCTTGATCTGGCTGACTGTTTCTTTTGTGTTGCCTAATCACAAACAGTTCATCCCAGTGAACTGTATGCTGTACATCGCACACACCTTGAATTGGCTGACCATTTCTTTTGTGTTTCCTAATCACAAACAGTTCATCCGAGTGAACCGTATGCTGTACATTGCACACGCATTCATCAGGCTGCCCGTTTCTTTTGTTCCGCCTCATCGCAAACGGTTCATTGTACTGAACCGTATGCCCTGGATCGCAAACGCAACTAAAATCTGAACCGTGTTTGATGCATCCTCCATTGTAAACGTTTTGCACCTTTTTTGACGGTTTTTTTACATCCCCGTTTGAGATTAATGCATCTCACACAGTTTCGTGAAAGGGTCTCTGATCGTAGTCTCGCATTAGCAGCATCCTGCAGTAGTGTATGTCCTAAAATGCAAAGTCAAACTCGGCCCCACCGATTTGATCCATCCAGCGCCACCGAGTTCACTTGACATAGCCACTGCCAGAAACCCTAATCAGTTCGGTCTCACCAATAGGATCTCGGTCTCACTGAGATGGCCTTGCAAACTCTCTGTTGCCTGTTGCAATTATTTCGGTCTCACCGAAATATGCAATCGGTGGCACCGAGTTTGCCTGACCAACTCTCTGTTTTCTTATTACTAAAATCAATCTCACTGAGTTTATGTAATCGGTCAAACCGAGGTAAGGTTTTGACCTAACCCTAGCACATTGGTCCCACAGAGTTGATTATGTCGGTCCCATCGAGAATCCTAACGTTCACATTTTTGACTGAATCGGTCTCACTGAGTTCACCTATTCGGTCCGTCCAAGTTGGCTCAAATGTGTGTAACAGTTAGATTATGTGTGGAGGCTATATATAGTCCTCCACCCCCTTCTCTATTCAAGAGAGAGCCATCACAACGTGCCTACACTTCCACTACCCATTTTATGACAAAGAACCACCTACTCATGTGTTGAGACCAAGACTTTCCAATCCAACCACAAGAATCTTGATCTCTAGCCTTACCCAAGTTGCTGTCCACTCAAATCATCTTTCCACCATAGCCAAATCTATGAGAGAGAGAGTTGAGTGTCGGGGAGACTATCATTTGAAGCACAAGAGCAAGGCGTTCATCATCAATGCACCATCTACTACCTTTTGGAGAGTGGTGTTTCCTAGATTGGTTAGGTGTCACTTGGGAGCCTCCGCCAAGATTGTGGAGTTGAACTAAGGAGTTTTTAAGGGAAAGGAGATCGCCTACTTCGTGAAGATCTACCCAAGTGAGGCAAGTCCTTCGTGGGCGATGGCCATGGTGGGATAGACAAGGTTGCTTCTTTGTGGACCCTTCATGGGTCCACCCCTCCATGGACTCGCACAACCATTACCCTTCGTGGGTTGAAGTCTTCCCCAACGTGGATGTACGATAGCACCACCTATCAGAACCATGCCAAAAATCTCCATGTCTCCAGTTGCGTTTGCACACTCCAATCCCATCCCCTAACTTTCTTGCAACTTGCATGATTTAATTTCCGCTACTCATATACCCTTGTTATGATTGCTTGAAATGTATTATGAATGCTTAAACTTGTGGTAAAACTCCACCTCAACTTGAAGAACTTAAAAACTGCTACTTTTGTTTGTTGAGGGTCTAATCACCCCCTCTAGACACCTCTTCTCGATCCTTTCAATTGGTATCAAAGCATTGGTCTCCATTACTTTAGTTTAATCACCATTGGAGGAAGATGGATGAGTCTACGATGGGGAATTTTAGACATAGAGTTCCTATGCTTGATGGAGAGTTTTACCATGCTTGGAAAAATGAGATGCTTGAGATTTTCAATGAATATCACTTGAACAAGTACATTACTATCCCTTGTGTGCCCCTTATTGATCCCTTGCATCCTACCCCTGATGAATCTCTTGACATGATCCACAATCTTAGAACTATCAATCTTATCATTAGAGGATTGCCTAAAAATTTGATTGTATGCTTGCCTACTCTTGAATGTGCTTACACCATATGGAGATTTCTTGAGGAACGGTTTCCAAACTATTCCTTGAAAAATCTAGATGTGATTCTTCAAAAGTCCATAGCTTTTCATAAAATGAGACCTGGTGACCCTAAATTTGATGATTGTCTATTTGAGCTTCGTGACCTCATGCATGCCAAAGGAGATGTTGGCGTCATTAGTAGCCTTATCTCTCAAGTCATTAGAATTCATAAAGATGCACATTGCCATGGTCATACATCTAACGAAACACTCTCTCTAGGTGATGATTCATCACAAGACGATGTTGAACATGGATACTATGATAAGGATGATGATAGTGACTTTGATCTTGATGAGTCTATGAGACACTTTGGTCTTATGGCTAATCTTCGCGGCTATATGGCTGGAGGAAAGGAATGGGTTCTTGATAGTGGATGTACCGATCACATGACCGGAGACAAGGATATGTTTCATGAGCTTGCTGAAAATGATGGCCCTCGAAAGTATGTCACTTTTGGTGATAACTTAAAGGGTGAGGTGGTTGGCCTTGGTAAGGTGGCCATCTCACATGACAGCTCCATCCAAAATGTTATGCTCACTGAATCTCTTGGCTATAATTTACTTTCCATATCTAGACTAGCTGAATTTGGTTTCAATGTCCTATTTACTTAAGTAGATTGCCAAGTGTTTCGAAGAGATAATCATAATATGGTCTTTACCGGTATACGTAGAGGTGATCTATACATTGTTGATTTCACTAAAAAGGCTCAACCTAGAACTTGCTTAATTGCTAAATAATCTAAAGGTTGGTTATGGCATAGAGGGTTAGGTCATGTGGGTGATGACCCACAAGTATAGATGATAAATTGTAGCTCTTTTCGATAAGTAAGAGTGCCAAACCCAACGAGGAGCAGAAGGAAATGACAAGTAGTTTTCAGTAAGGTAATGTCTGCAAGTGCTGAAATTGTAAGTAGCAGAGTAGTTTGATAGCAATATAATTTGTAATGATCGAGTAACGATAGTAGTAGCAAAAGTGCAGCAAGGTAGCCCAATCCTTTTGAGGCAAAGGACAGGCCAAAACGGTCTTTTATGATAAGCGAAGCGTTCTTGAGGGTACACGGGAATTTCATCTAGTCACTTTCATCATGTTGGGTTAATTCGTGTTCGCTACTTTGATAATTTGATATGTGGGTGGACCGGTGCTTAGGTGCTGTTCTTACTTGAACAAACCTCCTACTTATGATTAACCCTCCCACAAGCATCTGCAACTACGATAAAAGTATTAAGAATAAATTCTAACCATAGCATTAAACTTTTGGATCCAATCGGTCCCTTACGGAATAGCGCATAAACTAGGCTTTAAGTTTTTGTCACTCTCGCAACCCATCACTAATTACTACTCCACAATGCATTCCCTTAGGCCCAAATATGGTGAAGTGTCATGTAGTCGACGTTCACATGACACCAGTAAGGGAATCACAACATACATACTATCAAAATATCGAACACATATCAAATTCACATGATTACTTGCAACATGATTTCTCCAGTGACCTCAAGAACAAGGGTAACTACTCAAAAATGATAAACATGCTCATGATTAGAGGAGTATTAAATAGCATATTGGATCTGAACATATAATCTTCCACCAAATAAACCATATAGTAATCAACTACAAGATGTAATCAACACTACTAGTCACCCACAAGTACCAATCTATAGTTCGGGTAACAAGATTGAACACAAGAGATGAACTAGGGTTTGAGAGGAGATGTTGTTGTTGAAGATGTTGATGGAGATTACCCTCCCTAAGATGGGAGAGTTGTTGGTGATGATGATGACGATGATTTCCCCCTCCGGGAGGGAAGTTCCCCCGGCGGAATCGCTCCGCTGGAGGGCAAAAGTGCTCCTGCCCAAGTTCCGCCTCAAGGTGGCGGTGGTTCCTCCCAAAAGTCCTCTCCTTATTTTTTCTAGGTCAAAATGACTTATATACCAAAAGATGGGCACCGAAGGTGGGCCGAGGAGGGCACAACCCACCAGAGGGCGCCTGGGCTCCTTGGCGCACCCAAGTGGGTTGTGCCCACCTGGTGGGCCCCCTCTGGTAGTTATTTGCTCCAATAATTCTTAAATAATCCATAAAAAATCTCCATGAAGTTTCAGCTTGTTTGGAGTTGTGTAGAATAGGTGGCCTGACGTAGCTTTTCCAGGTCTAGATTTCCAGCTGCCAGAATTCTCCCTCTTGGTGTGTACCTTGCAAATTATGAGAGAAAAGGCATTAGAATTACCCGAAAAAGAATTATTATGGATAAAAACATTATAAATAACAGTAAGAAAACATGATGCAAAATGGACGTATCAACTCCCCCAAGCTTAGACCTCGCTTGTCCTCAAGCGAAAACCGGAAACAAAAAACATGTCCACATGCTTTGAGAGAGAGGTGTCGATAAAAACAAAATATGGACATAGAAGCATCATGTTGATTATTATAACAACAAGAAAATTAAATGTAGGACTTTTATCATAGAACTTTTATCATATACTTCTCATGAGTAAGTAATAGTTCATCACACAATCGAAGTATAAAGCAAAAACTCTATTAGAAACCAAAAACTGTGTTCTCAGTCAACTTTGCAACTACAATTTATCATCTTTTCAGGAAGGGTCACGTTTTGGAGCCTTTAGGCAACTCCACATACTCAACCATCATATAGTCTTCTATGATTGCTAACACTCATCGCGTACACATGAGCAAAACGTTTCAACCGGACACATAGAAAGATAGGGGCTTATGATTTCGCCTCCCAACATACTCACCTTAAGGGTGATGTCAACAATAATAACTCATGCCACCCATATTCAACTGGACATATGTGCCTAGATCTTTCCTCACCACATGATGCTTGCCAAAGGAGAAAAATAAAAGGAATAGAGAGAAAAAACTTTGACTCTTGCATAAAAGTAAATACATAGAAGTAAAAGATAGGCCCTTCGCAGAGGGAAGCAGAGGTTGCCATGCACTTATTTGTTTGTATGCTCAATCCCTTAGTGCAAAAGAACGTCACGTTACATTGCCCCTTGTGATAGAGACCTTTATTATGCAGTCTGTCACTTTTATTCTTCACCATCACAAGTTCGTGCAACACTCAATTTTCTCTTACACTAAATGATCTCACACTTTTAGAAGCAATTTTTATTGCCTTTTTGCACCGATGAAAACTTACTTGAGGGATCTTGCTCAATCCCTAGGTAGGTGTGGTGGACTCTTGAAAATGAGATTTGGGTTTAAGGGTTTTTGGATGCACAAGTAGTATCTCTACTTAGTGCGGATTTTTTGGCTAGCAAAGATAGGGGGCAAGCACCACATGTTAAAGGATCCATGACAATATGACTTCCATGTGAATATGAACAAACATAAACCATTACGTTGTCTTCCTTGTCCAACATCAACAATTTTGGCATATAATATTTTGATGAGGGCTCACAATCACAAAAGATTTATAGGATAGTATATTTATATGTAAATCTTCTCTTCCCTTATTAATTCTTTCATGAGTTGCATCATTGACTAATGCTATGTTTGTCAATCTCTAATAAAATTTTCTACTTATACTTTTCCTTATGTGGTGCCATCACCTACCATAGGATTAGTATATAATTTTATTGATTTATTCCCTTTCTTTTATTTATTTCCTTTCTCTTTTTTCCTTTCTTATCCTTTTTCTTTATTTGCAACATGAGAGTAAAGAAAGCAAAAACTCATACTAAACTTTATTATATAACTTGCACATGATTACAAGGATAGATCACTAAGCAAACTCTCAAAGAAAAAAGGATTGAACTAAACTTTTATTCATCTAAAGCAAAAGGATTGAACTAAAATAAGTAAAAGCAAAAAGATAGTGGGATGATACGATACAGGGCACCTCCCCCAAGCTTGGCGGGAGCCAAGGGGAGTGCCCATACCCGATACTCAGTTCTCTTTTGGCGGTGGAGATAATGATGGTGGTGATGAAGTAGTATTCTCCAATATAACCATGAGTAGATCCCTCAAACCTTGAATCTCCCGAAGGGCTTGATGAATTAATTCACTGTTTTTCTTCACCTCAGCCATTATGTGTTTATTCTCAGGGCCCCACGGTTTTGTTCCTGCACTGTTTTCTCTAGGCCGGGATATGTCCCAGTTGGACGACATGTGCCTACGAGGAGTGTTCTTGAACCCATAATTGTGAATCAAATTATGAAAATTATTATGATGTAACCTGTGTAATGGCCTCCTCGGTGGGAGCTCTTCTTGCACCTCCAAGGCTTGCTTGATTGTTCGGTGATCCCATGGCTTGATGAGGATCAGGGTGAGTATAGATGCCAACTAGTGTACCCCTCTCAGAGGCCGGAGAGTGAATCCCA
Organism: Triticum urartu; assembly: GCF_056163025.1. Lineage (NCBI taxonomy): Eukaryota > Viridiplantae > Streptophyta > Magnoliopsida > Poales > Poaceae > Triticum > Triticum urartu. The sequence goes on along the minus strand of NC_141876.1, from coordinate 252,427,547 downwards.
AAGGGACTTTCCTCTTCTTCCTCCATTGCAACCTCTTCATCTTCATCCCTCCTTAGATCTTCATGGACCGACCTTATGTCTCCTTCTCCATTGTTGAAGGGTGAGGAAGACATGATGTTGGTCTAGTTGAATCTGTCAGAAAATAGCAAGAAAAGAGAACATATGATTTCGTCACGATACAATGATCAATAGGTTCGGGAAGTATATATAGATTTTTTTATCTTGGAGGACAAGTACATGGTAGAAAAACAGAGTACGGAAGGTGTCCTAGGTGGGCACAACCCACCTGGGCGCGCTAGGCAAGCCTGGCGTGACCTGGTGTCTTGTGCCCACCAGGGGACGCTTCCTGGAAGTTTCTTCATTTCGAAAATTCTTAAATATTCAAAAACTGATAAAAAATATTTTTGCGGATTTTCGGAGTCCGTTTACTTACCATATCACGTACCTCCTTATTTTCACGATTCTGGAGTGTTCCAGAAGGACTCTTTTATGTGTTCTAACGGTGTCAAAGTTTGGATAATATTACTTTCAACATTAATAGGCGTACCTGAGATATAATGCTTTATTCGTTGCCCATTGACAACCTTCGGGTTAGTACCTTCAGAATTATTTATTTTGATGGCTCTAGACCAATAAACCTCCTCGATGACATATGGGCCGTCCGATTTTGAGAGGAGCTTTCCTGCAAAGAATCTAAAACGAGAGTTGTATAAAAGAATATATTCTCCAACTTTAAACTCACGCTTTTGGATTCTTTTGTTATGCCATCTTTTAACCTTCTCTTCAAATAATTTTGCATTTCCATAAGCTTGGGTTCTCCATTCATCTAGAGAGCTAATATCAAATAACCTTTTTTCACCAGCAAGTTTGAAGTCATAATTGAGTTCTTTCATTGCCCGAAATGCTTTATTTTCTAACTCAATAGGCAAATGACAAGCTTTTCCATAAACCATTTTATAAGGAGACATACCCATAGAATTTTTATATGCTATTCTATAAGCCCAAAGTGCATCATCTAATTTCTTAGACCAATTTTTCCTGGACCTATTGATAGTCTTTTGCAAAATTAATTTTATTTCTCTATTGCTAAGTTCAACTTGACCAGTAGATTGAGGATTATATGGTGATGCAATTCTATGGTTAACATCATACTTGGCAAGCACTTTATGGAAAGCACCATGAATAAAGTGTGAACCACCATCGGTCATTAAATATCTAGGGACTCAAAACCTTGGGAAATTAACTTCCTTAAGCATTTTAATAGAGGTGTTGTGATCAGCACTATAGGTTGGAATAGCTTCTACCCATTTAGTAACATAATCAACAGCAACCAAACTATGTGTATACCCATTAGAGGAAGGAGAAGGTCCCATGTAATCAAATCCCCAAACATCAAATGGTTCAACAACAAGTGAATATTTCACAGGCATTTCTTGATGCTTACCGATATTAACTATTCTTTGACATTCATCTCAAGATAATACGAACCTACGGGCATCCTTGAAGAGAGTAGGCCAATAAAATCCAAATTGCAATACCCTGTGAGTAGTTCTTGAAGGAAATACGCCCGAGAGGCAATAATAAAGTTATTATTTATTTCCTTATATCATGATAAATTTTTATTATTCATGCTAGAATTGTATTAACCGGAAACATAATACATGTGTGAATACATAGACAAACAGAGTGTCACTAGTATGTCTCTACTTGACTAGCTCGTTGATCAAAGATGGTTATGTTTCCTAACCATAGACATGAGTTGTCATTTGATTAATGGGATCACATCATTAGGAGAATGATGTGATTGACTTGACCCATTTTGTTAGCTTAGCACTTGATCGTTTAATTTGTTGCTATTGCTTTCTTCATGACTTATACATGCTCCTATGACTATGAGATTATGCAACTCCCGTTTACCAGAGGAACACTTTGTGTGCCACCAAACGTCACAACGTAACTGGGTGATTATAAAGGTGCTCTACAGGTGTCTCTGAAGGTACTTGTTGGGTTGGCGTATTTCGAGATTAGGATTTGTCACTCCGATTGTCAGAGAGGTATCTCTGGGCCCACTCGGTAATGCACATCACTATAAGCATTGCAAGCATTGCAACTAATGAGTTAGTTGCGGGATGATGTATTACGGAACGAGTAAAGAGACTTGCCGGTAACGAGATTGAACTAGGTATTGAGATGCCAACGATCGAATCTCGGGCAAGTAACATACCAATGACAAAGGGAACAACGTATGTTGTTATGCGGTTTGACCGATAAAGATCTTCGTAGAATATGTGGGAGCCAATATGGGCATCCAGGTTCCGCTATTGGTTATTGACCGGAGACGTGTCTCGGTCATGTCTACATTTTTCTCGAACCCGTAGGGTCCGCATGCTTATGGTTTCGATGACAGTTATATTATGAGTTTATGAGTTTTGATGTACCGAAGGAGTTCGGAGTCCCAGATGAGATTGGGGACATGACGAGGAGTCTCTAAATGGTCGAGACGTAAAGATCGATATATTGGACGACTATATTCAGACATCGGAAAGGTTCCGAGTGATTCGGGTATTTTTCGGAGTACTGGAGAGTTACGGGAATTCGCCGGGGAGTATATGGGCCTTATTGGGCCATACGGGAATAGAGGAGAGAGGCCAAAAGGAAGGAGGCGCATGCCCCCCCTCTGGTCCGAATTGGACAAGGGGTGCATCCCCCTTTTCCTTGTTCCTCTCCCCCTCTTTCCTTCTCTCCTACTCCAACAAGGGAAGGAGGAGTCCTACTCCCGGTGGGAGTAGGATTTCCCCCTTGGCGCGCCCTCCTCCTAGGCCGGCCGCCTCCCCCTTGCTCCTTTATATACGGGGGCAGGGGGGCACCCCAGAGACACAACAATTGATCATTGACCTCTTAGCCGTGTGCGGTGCCCCCTCCACCATAATCCTCGATAATATTGTAGCGGTGCTTAGGCGAAGCCCTGCGACGGTAGAATATCAAGATCGTCACCACGCCGTCATGCTGACGGAACTCTTCCCTGGCATTCTGCTGGATCGGAGTCCGGGGATCGTCATCGAGCTGAACGTGTGCTAGAACTTGGCGGTGCCGTTGTTTCGGTGCTTGATCGGTCGGGCCGTGAAGACGTACGACTACATCAACCGCATTGTTATAACGCTTCTGCTTTCGGTCTACGAGGGTACGTGGACAACACTCTCCTCTCTCGTTGCTATGCATCACCATGATCTTGCGTGTGCGTAGGAAGTTTTTTGAAATTGCTACGTTCCCCAACAGTGGCATCCAAGCCTAGGTTTTATGCGTTGATGTTGTGCACGAGGTGAACACAAGTGAGCTGTGGGCGATATAAGTCATACTGCTTACCAGCATGTCATACTTTGGTTCGGCGATATTGTTGGATGAAGCAGCCCGGACCGACATTACGCGTACACTTACGCGAGACTGGTTCTACCGACGTGTTTTGCACACAGGTGGCTGGCGGGTGTCAGTTTTTCCAACTTTAGTTGAACCAAGTGTGGCTACGCCCGGTCCTTGCGAAGGTTAAAACAGCACCAACTTGACAAACTATCGTTGTGGTTTTGGTGCATAGGTAAGAACGGTTCTTGCTAAGCCCATAGCAGCCACGTAAAACTTGCAACAACAAAGTAGAGGACGTCTAACTTGTTTTTGCAGGGCATGTTGTGATTTGATATGGTTAAGACATGATGCTAAATTTTATTGTATGAGATGATCATGTTTTGTAACCGAGTTATCGGCAACTGGCAGGAGCCATATGGTTGTCGCTTTATTGTATGCAATGCAATCGCGCTGTAATGCTTTACTTTATCACTAAGCGGTAGCTATAGTCGTGGAAGCATAAGATTGGCGAGACGACAACGATGCTACGATGGAGATCAAGGTGTCGTGCCGGTGACGATGGTGATCATGACGGTACTTCGAAGATGGAGATCACAAGTACAAGATGATGATGGCCATATCATATCACTTATATTGATTGCATGTGATGTTTATCATTTATGCATCTTATCTTGCTTTGATTGACGGTAGCATTATAAGATGATCCCTCACTAAATTATCAAAGTATAAGTGTTCTCCCTGAGTATGCACCGTTGCGGAAGTTCTTCGTGTTGAGACACCACGTGATGATCAGGTGTGATAGGCTCTACGTTCAAATACAACGGGTGCAACATAGTTGCACACGCGGAATACTCAGGTTAAACTTGACGAGCCTAGCATATAACTGATATGGCCTCGGAACACGGAGACCAAAAGGTCGAGCGTGAATCATATAGTAGATATGATCAACATAGTGATGTTCACCATTGAAACTACTCCATCTCACGTGATGATCGGACTTGGTTTAGTTGATATGGATCACGTGATCACTTAGAAGATTAGAGGGATGTCTGTCTAAGTGGGAGTTCTTAATTAATATGATTAATTGAACTTTAATTTATCATGAACTTAGTCCTGTAGTATTAGCATATCTATGTTGTAGATCAATAGCTCGCGATGTTGCCCCCCGTTTAATTTTTATATATTCCTAGAGAAAACTAAGTTGAAAAATGTTAGTAGCAATGATGCGGATTGGATCCGTGATCTGAGGATTATCCTCATTGCTGCATAGAAGAATTATGTCCTTGATGCACCGCTAGGTGACAGACCTATTGCAGGAGCAGATGCGGACGTTCTAAATGTTTGGCTAGCTCAATATGATGACTACTTGATAGTTTAGTGCACCATGCTTAACGGCTTAGAATCGGGACTTCAAAGACGTTTTGAACGTCATGGACCATATGAGATGTTCCAGAAGTTGAAGTTAATATTTCAAGCAAATACCCGAGTTGAGAGATATGAAGTCTCCAACAAGTTCTATAGCTAAAAGATGGAGGAGAATAGCTCAAGCAGTGCGCATGTGTTCAGATTGTCTGGGTACTACAATCGCTTGAATCAAGTGGGAGTTAATCTTCCAGATAAGATAGTAATTGACAGAATTCTCTAGTCACCATCACCAAGTTAGTAGAACTTCATGATGAACTATGATATGCAAGGGATAACGGAAACGATTCCCAAGCTCTTCGTAATACTGAAATCAATGAAGGTAGAAATCAAGAAAAATATCAAGTGTTGATGGTAGACAAGACCACTAGTTTCAAGAAATGGGCAAAGGGAAGAAGGGGAACTTCAAGAAGAACGGCAAGCAAGTTGCTGCTCAAGTGAAGAAGCCCAAGTCTGGTCCTAAGCCTGAGACTAAGTACTTCTACTGCAAAGGGACTGGTCACTGGAAGCGGAACTGCCCCAAGTATTTGGCGGATAAGAAGGATGGCAAAGTGAACAAAGGTATATTTGATATACAGATTATTGATGTGTATTTTGCTAGTGTTCGTAGCAACCCCTTGGTATTTGATACTGGTTCAGTTGCTAAGAGTAGTAACTCAAAACGGGAGTTGCAGAATGAACAGAGACTAGTTAAGGGTGAAGTGACGATGTGTGTTGGAAGTGGTTCCAAGATTGATATGATCATCATCGCACACTCCCTATACTTTTGGGATTAGTGTTGAACCTAAATAAGTGTTATTTGGTGTTTGCGTTGAGCATGAATATGATTTGATCATGTTTATTGCAATACGGTTATTCATTTAAGTAAGAGAATAAATTGTTGTTCTGTTTACATGAGTAAAACCTTATATGGTTACACACCCAATGAAAATGGTTCATTGGATCTCGATCGTAGTGATACACATATTCATAATATTGAAACCAAAAGATGCAAAGTTAATAATGATAGTGCAACTTATTTGTGGCACTGCCATTTAGGTCATATTGGTGTAAAGCACATGAAGAAACTCCATGCTGATGGACTTTTGGAATCACTTGATTATGAATCACTTGATGCTTGCGAACCATGCCTCATGGGCAAGATGACTAAGACTCCGTTCTCCGGAACAATGGAGCGAGCAACTGACTTATTGGAAATAATACATACTGATGTATGCGGTCCGATGAGTGTTAAGGCTCACGGCAAGTATCGTTATTTTCCGACCTTCACAGATGATTTGAGAAGATATGGGTATATCTACTTAATGAAACACAAGTCTGAAACATTTGAAAAGTTCAAAGAATTTCAGAGTGAAGTGGAGAATCATCGTAACAAGAAAATAAAAGTTTCTACGATGATCGCAGAGGTAAAATATTTGAGTTAAGAGTTTGGCCTTCAGTTAAAACAATGTGAAATAGTTTCACTACTCACGCCACCTGGAAGACCAAAGTGTAATGGTGTGTCCGACCATCATAACTGTACTTTATTAGATATGGTGCGATCTATGATGTCTCTTACCGATCTACCACTATCGTTTTGGGGTTATGCATTAGAGACAACTGCATTCACGTTAAATAGGGCACCATCTAAATCCGTTGAGACGACACCGTATGAACTATGGTTTGGCAAGAAACCTAGGCTGTCATTTCTTAAAGTTTGGGACTGCAATGCTTATGTGAAAAAGTTTCAACATGATAAGCTCGAACCCAAATCGGAGAAGTAAATCTTCATAGGATACCCAAAAGAAACTATTGGGTACACCTTCTATCACAGATCCGAAGGCAAGACATTCGTTGCTGAGAATGGATCCTTTCTAGAGAAGGTGTTTCTCTTGAAAGAAGTGAGTGGGAGGAAAGTGGAACTTGATAAGGTAACTGTACCTTCTCCCGAATTGGAAAATAGTTCATCACAGAAATCAGTTCCAGTGATGTCTACACCAACAAGAGAGGAAGTTAATGATGATGATCATGAAACTTCAGATCAAGTTACTACAGAACTTCGTAGATCAACCAGAGTGAGATCCGCACCAGAGTGGTATGGTAATCCTGTTTTGGAGGTCATGTTACTTGACCATGACGAACCTACGAACTATGATGAAGCGATGATGAGCCCAGATTCCGCAAAATGGTTTAAGGCCATGAAATCTGAGATGGGATCCATATATATAAGAACAATGTATGGACTTTGATTGACTTTCCCATTAATCGGCGAGCCATTGAGATTAAATGGATTTTCAAGAGGAAGACGGACGTTGATAGTAGTGTTACTATCTAGAAAGCTAGAATTGTCGCAAAAAGGTTTTCGACAAGTTCAAGGTGTTGACTACGATGAGAGTTTCTCACTCGTATCTATGCTTAAGTCTGTCCAAATCATGTTAGAAATTGCCGCATTTTATGAAATTTGGCAAATGGATAAACAAAACTGCATTCCTTAATGGATTTATTAAAGAAGAGTTGTATATGATGCAACCAGAAGGTTTTGTCAATCCTAAAGGTACTAACAAAATATGCAAGCTCCAGCGATCCATCTATGGACTGGTGCAAGCATCTCAGAGTTGGAATATACGCTTTGATAAGTTGATCAAAGCATATAGTTTTATACAGACTTGTGGTGAAGCCTGTATACAAGAAAGTGAGTGGGAGCACTACAACATTTCTGATAAGTATATGTGAATGACATATTGTTGATCGGAGATAATGTAGAATTATTCTGCAAAGCATAAAGGAATGTTTGAAAGGAGTTTTTCAAAGAAAGACCTCGGTGAAGCTGCTTACATATTGAGCATCAAGATCTATAGAGATAGATCAAGACGCTTGATAAGTTTTTCAATGAGTACATACCTTGACAAGATTTTGAAGTAGTTCAAAATGGAATAGTCAAAAAGGAGTTCTTGCCTGTGTTACAAGGTGTGAAGTTGAGTAAGACTCAAAACCCGACCACGACAGAAGATAGAGAGAGAATGAAAGTCATTCCCTATGCCTCAGCCATAGGTTCTATAAAGTATGCCATGCTGTGTACCAGACCTATTGTATACCCTGCCCTGAGTTTGGCAAGGGAGTACAATAGTGATCTAGGAGTAGATCACTGGACATTGGTCAAAATTATCCTTAGTGGAATGGGGATATGTTTCTCGATTATGGAGGTGACAAAAGGTTCATTGTAAAGGGTTACGTTGATGCAAGTTTTGACACTGATCCAGATGAATCTAAGTCTCAATCTAGATATATATTGGAAGTGGGAGCAATTAGCTAGAGTAGCTCCGTGCAGAGCATTGACATAGAAATTTGCAAAATACGTTCGGATCTGAATGTGGTAGACCCGTTGACTAAACTTCTCTCACAAGCAAAACATGATCACACCTTAGTACTCTTTGGGTGTTAATCACATAGCGATGTGAACTAGATTATTGACTCTAGTAAACCCTTTGGGTGTTGGTCACATGTCGATGTGAACTATGGGTGTTAATCACATGGTGATGTGAACTATTGATATTAAATCACATGGCGATGTGAACTAGATTATTGACTCTAGTGCAAGTGAGAGACTGAAGGAAATATGCCCTAGAGGCAATAATAAAGTTATTATTTATTTCCTTATATCATGATAAATGTTTATTATTCATGCTAGAATTGTATTAACCGGAAACATAATACATGTGTGAATACATAGACAAACAGAGTGTCACTAGTATGCCTCTACTTGACTAGCTCGTTGATCAAAGATGGTTATGTTTCCTAACCATAGACATGAGTTGTCATTTGATTAACGGGATCACATCATTAGGAGAATGATGTGATTGACTTGACCCATTTCGTTAGCTTAGCACTTGATCGTTTAATTTGTTGCTATTGCTTTCTTCATGACTTATACATGTTCCTATGACTATGAGATTATGCAACTCCCATTTACCGGAGGAACACTTTGTGTGCCACCAAACGTCACAACGTAACTGGGTGATTATAAAGATGCTCTACAGGTGTCTCCGAAGGTACTTGTTGGGTTGGCGTATTTCAAGATTAGGATTTGTGACTCCGATTGTCGGAGAGGTATCTCTGGGCCCACTCGGTAATGCACATCACTCTAAGCCTTGCAAGCATTGCAACTAATGAGTTAGTTGCGGGATGATGTATTACGGAACGAGTAAAGAGACTTGCCGGTAACGAGATTGAACTAGGTATTGAGATACCGACGATCGAATCTCGGGCAAGTAACATACCGATGACAAAGGGAACAACGTATGTTGTTATGCGGTTTGACCGATAAAGATCTTCGTAGAATATGTGGGAGCTAATATGAGCATCTAGGTTCCGCTATTGGTTATTGACCGGAGACGTGTCTCGGTCATGTCTACATTGTTCTCGAACCCGTAGGGTCCGCACGCTTAAGGTTTCAATGACATTTATATTATGAGTTTATGAGTTTTGATGTATCGAAGGAGTTTAGAGTCCCGGATGAGATTGGGGACATGACGAGGAGTCTCGAAATGGTCGAGACGTAAAGATCGATATATTGGACGACTATATTCGGACATCGGAAAGGTTCCGAGTGATTCGGGTATTTTTCGGAGTACCGGAGAGTTACGAGAATTCGTCGGGGAGTATATGGGTCTTATTGGGCCATACGGGAATAGAGGAGAGAGGCCAAAAGGAAGGAGGCGCGCACCCCCCCTCTGGTCCGAATTGGACAAGGGGTGCAGCCCCCTTTTCCTTGTTCCTATCCCCCTCTTTCCTTCTCTCCTACTCCAACAAGGGAAGGAGGAGTCCTACTCCCGGTGGGAGTAGGACTCCCCCCTTGGCGTGCCCTCCTCCTAGGCCGGCCGCCTCCCCCTTGCTCCTTTATATACGGGGGCAGGGGGGCACCCCAGAGACACAACAATTGATCATTGATCTCTTAGCCGTGTGCGTGCCCCCCTCCACCATAATCCTCGATAATATTGTAGCGGTGCTTAGGCGAAGCCCTGCGACGGTAGAACATCAAGATCGTCACCACGCCGTCATGCTGACAGAACTCTTCCCCGACATTCTGCTAGATCGGAGTCCGGGGATCGTCATCGAGTTGAACGTGTGCTAGAACTCGGAGGTGCCGTAGTTTCGGTGCTTGATCGGTCGTGCCGTGAAGACGTACGACTACATCAACCGCGTTGTTATAACGCTTCCGCTTTCGGTCTACGAGGGTATGTGGACAACACTCTCCCCTCTCGTTGCTATGCATCACCATGATCTTGCGTCTGCGTAGGAATTTTTTTGAAATTGCTACGTTCCCCAACAGTTCTATCTCCAACATGATGCCCTCCATAAGATTCGGAGTGACATTTCCATAGGTTTTGTCCTTGTTCATGGTCAGGTACACAACGTCTAATAATACCATCTACTCCTTCTTTATAAAGATGTGGGTCATCCCAAAAGTAATGTCTTAAATCATAGAAGAATTTTTTTGTTGGTATGTAAAGCTAGGTGGTAAATATTTAGCAACAATGTAATTAACATAATCAACATACCAAGGAGTACTATGAGAAACATTTATTGCAGCTAACTGCTCATCAGGAAAACTATCATCAATAGGTAGTGGGGCATCAAGCACCTTTTCAAGCCTAGATAAATTATCAGCTACTGGGTTCTCAGCTCCCTTTCTATCAATGATATGTAAATCAAATTCTTGTAACAAGAGAACCGATCAAATAAGTCTAGGTTTAGCAACTTTCTTTTCCATAAGATATTTAATAACAGCATGGTATGTGTGAACAGTTACTTTGGAATCAACAATATAAGGTCTAAATTTATCACACGCAAACACAACTGCTAAGAATTCTTTTTCAGTAGTAGCATAATTTTTTTGAGCACTGTCTAGAGTTTTACTGGCATAATGAATAACATTAAGTTTTTTATCAACTCTTTGTCCTAGAACAACACCAACAGCATAATCACTAGCATCACACATAATTTCAAAAGGCAAGTTCTAATCAGGTGGTTGAACAATAGGTGGAGAAATTAAATCTTTCTTAAGTATTTCAAAGGCTTCTAAACAATCATCATAAAAAACAAAAGGAATATCCTTTTGCAAGAGACTAGTAAGAGGCCTAGAAATTTTTGAAAAGTCTTTGATAAATCTCCTATAGAAACCAGCACGACCTAAGAAACTATGAATAGCTTTTATATCTTCAGGACATGGCATTTTCTCAATTGCATCAACCTTAGCTTTGTCCACTTCAATACCTCTTTTAGAAATTTTATGACCCAAGACAATGCCTTCATTAACCATAAAGTGGCACTTCTCCCAATTCAAGACAAGATTTGTTTGTTCACATCTCTGCAAAACTCGATCAAGATTGCTTAAACAATCATCAAAAGACTTCCCATAAACAGAGAAGTCATCCATGAAAACCTCAACAATCTTTTCACAAAAGTCAGAGAATATAGCAGTCATACATCTTTGAAAGGTAGCAGGTGCATTGCATAAACCGAAAGGCATATGTCTATAAGCGTAGGTTCCAAAGGGACAAGTAGAAGTGGTATTTTCTGGATCAGGTTGAGAAATAGCTATTTGTGTAAAGCCAGAATATCCATCAAGGAAGCAAAAGTGTGTGTGCTTAGATAATCTTTCAAGTATTTGGTCAATAAAAGGCAAAGGGTAATGATATTTTCTAGTTGCTTTGTTTAATTTTCTAAAATCTATTACCATTCTATAGCCTGTAACAATTCTTTGTGGAATAAGTTCATTCTTATCATTAGGAACAACAGTTATACCTCCTTTATTAGGAACACAATGAACAAGACTTACCTATCTACTATCAACTATGGGATAGATTATACCTACTTCCAGAAGTTTTAATATTTCCGTTCTTACCACTTCTTTCATCTTCACATTTAACCGACGTTGGTGATCAACAACGGGTTTAGCATCAGGTTCCATATTAATTTTGTGCTGACAAAGAGTGGGACTAATGCCCTTTAAATCATCAAGAGTATATCCAATAGCAGCCCGATGCTTCCTTAGAACTTTCAATAATCTTTCTCCCTCATGTTCTGAAAGGTTAGCACTGATAATAACAGGATATATCTTATTTTCATCAAGATAAGCATATTTCAAAGTGTCTGGCAATTGTTTTAATTCAAACACAGGATCACCATAGGTGGAGGAGGACCTCCTAGAATTTCAATAGGCAAATTGTGTTTAAGTAGAGGACGTTGTTCAAAGAAATTTTTATCTATTTCATTTCTTTCATGCATATGAAAATCATTCTCATGGTCTAGCAAATATTGTTCTAAAGGGATCTGTAGGTGGTACAACAATAGAAGCAAGACCAATTAGTTCATCCTTACTAGGCAATTCTTTTTCATGAAGATTTCTACTAAACTTGGAAAAAATAAACTCATGAGACTCATTACCAAAACTAACACCAATAGTTTGTTTCTCACAATCTATTCTAGCATTAACGGTGTTCAAGAAAGGTCTACCAAAGATAATGGGACAAAAGTCATCTTGATGGGAACCAAGAACAAGAAAATCAGTAGGGTATTTTATTTTCCCATACAAGACTTCAACATCTCTAACAATCCCAATTGGTGATATAATTTCTTGATATAAGGTATAAGGAATAGCACTCACACTAGCACCTATGTCACATAAACCATGGTAACAGTGATCTCCTATTTTAACTAAGATGACGGGCATGCCAACAACATGTCTATGTTTATCTTTTTTATCAGGTTTAGCAATTCTAGTAGCTTCTTCACAGAAATAAATAACATGCCCATCCATATCTTCTTCCAAGAGATCTTTAACCATAGCAATACTAGGTTCTACTTTAATTTGTTCATCAAGTTTAGGTGTTCTAATATAGCTTTTGTTAACCACAGTTGGAACTTAGCATGTTCCTTTATTCTAACATGGAAAGGTGGTTTCTCAATATAAGTAGAAGGAACAACTGGATCAACATTATAAATTATAGTTTCTTCTTTAACTGGTACCGGTTCTTTGGTTTCTTCTTTAATAGGTGGCTAATATTTAAACCACTTCTCTTTAGGGAGTTCAACATGAGTAGCAAATGATTCACAAAAGGAGGCTACTATCTCAGAGTCAAGTCCATATTTAGTGCTAAACTTTTGAAAAGCATCGGTATTCATAAAAGATTTAACACAATCATACTTAAGTTTAATACCTGACTCTTTACCTTTGTCGAGTTCCCAATCTTCAGAGTTGCGTTTAATTCTTTCCAAGAGATCCCACCGGAATTCAATAGTCTTCTTCATAAAAGAACTAGCACAAGAAGTATCAAGCATGGTTTGATCATTGCGAGAAAGCCGAGCATAAAAGTTCTGGATAATAATATCTCTTGAGAGCTCATGATTGGGGCATGAATATAACATTGACTTAAGCTTCGTCCAAGCTAGAGTGATACTTTCTCCTTCACGAGGCCAAAAATTATATATATAATTCCAATCACGATGAACTAGATGCACAGGATAATTTTTTTGGTGGAACTCCAATTTCAAACGATTCCAATTCCATGATCCAATGTCATCGCATAGCCTATACCATTCCAATGCTTTTCCCTTCAAAGATAAAGGGAAAACCTTTTTCATAACTTCATCCTTGGGTAAACCTGCAAGCTTAAACAATCCACAAATTTGTTCTACATATGTCAAGTGCATATCAGGATGTTCGGTTCCATCTCCTTATAAGGATCAGCTAGCAGTTGTTCTATCATACCCGAAGGAATTTCATATTCAATATTTTCAGTAGGTGCAGTAGGTTGAGGGGTAGCTAATTGTGGTTCCGAACGAGGTGAAGATACCCCGAACAAACCCCACAAAGGATTGTTTTCCATAGTAGCAAGTGACAATAAATCTCAGCACACTATATAAATGTTTCCTTACCAAATTCCACTTACCAAAGGCACTTCACTCCCCGGCAACGACGCCAAAAAATAGACTTGATGACCCACAAGTATAGGGGATCAATTGTAGCTCTTTTTGACAAGTAAGAGTGTCGAATCCAACGAGGAGCACAAGGAAATGACAAGTAGTTTTCAGTAAGGTAATGTGTGCAAGTGCTGAAATTGTAAGTAGCAGAGTAGTTTGATAGCAAGATAATTTGTAACGATCGAGTAACGATAGTAGTAACAAAAGTGCAGCAAGGTAGCCCAATCTTTTTGAGGCAAAGGATAGGCCAAAACAGTCTCTTATGATAAGCAAAGCGTTCTTGAGGGTACACGGGAATTTCATCTAGTCACTTTCATCATGTTGGGTTAATTCGTGTTCGCTACTTTGATAATTTGATATGTGGGTGGACCAGTGCTTAGGTGGTGTTATTACTTGAACAAACCTCCTACTTATGATTAACCCTCCCGCAAGCATCCGCAACTAAGAGAAAAGTATTAAGAATAAATTCTAACCATAGCATTACACTTTTGCATCCAATCGGTCCCTTACGGAATAACGCATAAACTGGGGTTTAAGTTTCTGTCACTCTCGCTACCCATCATCTAATTGCTAATCCATAATGCATTCCCTTAGGCCCAAATGTGGTGAAGTGTCATGTAGTCGATGTTCACATAGCACCACTAAGGGAATCACAACATACATACTATCAAAATATCGAACACATATCAAATTCACATGATTACTTGCAACATGATTTATCCCATGACCTCAAGAACAAAGGTAACTACTCACAAATGATAAACATGCTCATGATCAGAGGAGTATTAAATAGCATATTGGATCTGAACATATAATATTCGACCAAATAAACCATATAGTAATCAACTACAAGATGTAATCAACACTACTAGTCTCCCACAAGTACCAATATATAGTTCCGGTAACAAGATTGAACACAAGAGATGAACTAGGTTTTGAGAGGAGATGGTGCTATTGAAGATGTTGATGGAGATTGCCCTCCCCAAGATGGGAGAGTTGTTGGTGATGATGATGATTTCCCCCTCCGGGAGGGAAGTTCCCCTGGCGGAATCGCTCCGCCGGAGGGCAAAAGTGCTCCTGCCCAAGTTTCGCCTTGAGGCAGCGGCACTTCATCCCGAAAGTCCTCTCCTTATTTTTTCTAGGTCAAAATGACATGTACCAAAATATGGGCACCGGAGGTGGGCCGAGGAGGGCACAACCCACCTGGTGGGCCCCCTATGGTAGTTATTTGCTCCAATAATTCTTAAATAATCCATAAAAATTCTCCATGAAGTTTCAACTTGTTTGGAGTTGTGCAGAATAGGTGGCCCGACGTAGATTTTCGAGGTCCAAATTTCCAGCTGCCAGAATTCTCCCTTTTGGTGTGTACCTTGCAAATTATGAGAGAAAAGTGTAAGTGCATCTAGTGCCACCCCTAGTTGGTTTGCAGTATTGACGACAAACCTGGTTGAGGGACTAATGTGTTTGTGAGAATTGCAGGATAACACAGGTAGAAGCCCCTCATTGATTCGGTTTTCCTACTAGAGATGACCCCTAAAAATGTATGTAGACATTGAAGTCTAAGGGGGTATGTGAAGACATTCACATTGAAGACTATGACAAGAGAAGACATCGCGTGAAGACTATGGAGCGCGAAGACTTAGTTGTTTCGTCGTTCTTTTTCTTCTTTGTTGAGTCATAGGAACCACCGTACTGTTAAGTGGGGTCCAAGAGAACCAGTCAGAATGACTGAAGTGATGCCTAACCAAAACCCTATGTCCTCGAGCGAAGACAATGAGAGAAAATCTTATCCAGAGCTGGATAAGTCAGCTTTGCTTGTAGCCCAAGTAAAGTTGCCATGTGTGTGTGAAATCTGACCGTTGGAACACATGTCAGTTCCTTAGTGACCCAGGGTCATTTCAGACAAATCAGGTCGGGTTGCCTAGTGGCTATAAATAGCCCACCCCTACAACCATAAACGGTTGGCTGCTCAGAGTTAGTGTACGACTTTTGTCGTTTGAGAGCAACCCACCTCGAAGCCTTTGAGAGAGAATTCCTTGCGAGGATAAATCCCTAAACACCCAGAGCCAAAGAGTGTTAGGAATCACTTAAGTCTTCCTGTCTGTGTGATCTGAAGACTTATTACACTTGAGGACTGTGAATCCTCCAGCCGGTTAGGCGTCGCGTTCTGAGCATCCAAGAGTCATTGTGGATCGCTGGTGAACGAAGTCTGTGAAGGTTTGGAAGTCTGCCTTGAATACTTACCAGAGTGATTGGGCGAGGACTGGGTGTCCTTAGCTCAAGGGGAATAAGGTGAAGACACAGTCTTCTGAGTTGAATCTCAGCCTCCCTAACCAGACGTACAGTTGTCATAGCAACTGGAACTGGTCCAACAAATCATTGTCTTCAACGAGTCACTGGTTCTATCCTTCCCATCTCTTTACTTACAGTTGGTCCTTGTGAAGTCATTGTCTGTCTGCATTATCTTTTGTCTTCACTGAGTGACTGCTTGTTCTGATTGGCTTCATACTATCTTCCTAGCTGATCCATACTGCCTAGCTGCCATTAGTCGTTGTGCTTTCACTTCATTGAATACTTGACTATGGCTTGCTTAGTGTAGTCTACCTTCCGCTGCATGGTAATAGGTTTATTTCTATCGTTTGTCTTTGAAACTCCCATGTTTTGAAGACTTTCTTAAAAATCGCCTATTCACCCCCCTCTAGTCGATCACTAGCACTTTCAATTGGTATCAGAGCAAGGTACTCCCTTGTTCTGTGTGATTCGGTTTAACCACCTGGAATTTTAGCTATGTCGACTGCAGGGATAATCAAAGTCTTCGCTGCGTGCCCAGTCTTCGATGGAACTGAATATCCCTACTGGAAGAATAAGATGCGTATGCATCTTGAAGCCATTGATGTCGACCTATGGTATGTCGTCAAGAATGGTGTTCCCAAGGATGGTGAAGGTGTCACCGCTGCTGATGTCAAGAAGTTCGTTCAACTGGACTCCACTGCCAAGAACATCATCTGTGGTCATCTGACCAAAGGACAGTATGGCCGTGTGAGTGCTTTGGAAACATCTAAGCTAGTCTGGGACTGGCTCTCCAAGGTCAACGAAGGCATCTCAACCCAGAGATATCAAAGAATCAGTGTCCTTTGCAACATCTTCAACCGCTTCAAGAGAAACGACAATGAGAATGTTCAGCTCACGTTTGATCGACTCACTGACATCACAAATGAACTTCAAGCCCTTGGCGCTACTGAGATCACCAAGCATGAAGTCGTCAAGACACTCCTGAGATCACTTGACAGCTCGTTTGACACCCTAGCCCTGATGATTCAAGAACGTCCTGACTTCAAGACACTCGATCTGTCTGACATACTTGAAAGGCTCAACACACATGAGTTTCAGCTTTCTGAGAAAAGAGACATCTACGATCCCAACTATGGGCGAACTCATGCCCTGAAGGCAAAAGCTGTCTTCTCATCTGAAGAAGAATCTGACAGCAGTTCTGATTATCCTGAAGACATTGGAAAGGATCTTGCTATGCTTGTGAAGAAGTTCCAAAAAGTCACCAAGAAGAAAGTCTTCAGAAAGTCTTCATGATCAAGCTCAAGGAATGATGAAGCTTTTGCTCATGAGTATAAGAAGAGAACATGCCACAAGTGCAAGAAACCTGGCCACTACATCTCTGAGTGTCCATAGTGGGACAATGAGAACAACAACAAGAAGAAGAGCAAGGAGTCTGATTCTGACGACAAGAAGAAGAAGAAATACTCAAAGTCTTCTTCCAAGTCTTCCTCAAAGTCTTCATCACACAAGAAGAGCTCATCTGGCAAGGCTCGTGCGTTCGTTGGCAAGGAAATGGATTCAGAGGAGGAGCCCGCTTCTGAGGAGGCGGAGGTGGAGTCTGAGGAGGAGTCTGATTCTGGCGTTGCAAGTCTAGCTACAACATACGTTGCCAAGTCCATGTTCAACACTGAAGACAATGGCTTCATCACCAACGCCGATGCAAATGACAAGGACTACTCCGCTCCCACCTACTGCTTCATGGCACGTGGTGCCAAGGTAAACACACGCACTACTCACTATCAAACATCCAGTGAAGATGACTCTGATTGTGGTTCCAAATCCAGCTACAAAACACTTGCTAAAATTGCAACTGAACAACAGAAAGCTATGGAACATATTCAAAAACTGTTAGACAAAAGCGATGACCTGTTGGACGCTAAAATGACTCGATCTCAGTCCTTAATCGAAGACATAAAAAATCTTCATGTTAAGTATGAGGAACTTGAAAGTTGTCATGAAACGCTCTCAACAACTCATGAAAAGCTTTCCTATGATTATCTTCAAAGGAAGCAAGATCTTGAGAAATTGAGAGCGGCTCATGAAGGTCTTCAAAAGGAAAATGAGTCACTTCACGCCAAACAGATCAGTTCCGCCTAGGAAGGATTTGAACCACCATGTCTTAAATGCATTGAGCGTGACAACACTACTTCTGTTGCTGGATGTTCTACTGCTGCTACTATTGCGATATCTTCAACTGTTGATGTGGTAATTAACCCCTCTGCTGAGGATACCACTGCTATTGCTGATGAAAATGCTAGCTTGAAGACATTGCTTGAAACAGGGATGTACAAAAGTCTCAAAGGGCATCAGACACTATGTGATGTCCTCAAAAGGCAGATCCTGAATCAAAAACCTAGGAAAGAGGGTCTTGGGTACGAAAGGAAAATGAATGCTGATGGCTCTTACTGGAAACCTGAGCAGTACCCCAAAACCACATGGGTTGCTGCAAAGGAACCTTCAGTGGATCCATCCACCCTGTCTGGCTTCACTTGTGCTAATCCCATTGTTATTGATGAATCCTTTGATGCAAACTATAAACTGTTTAAGAATCAGAATGGTGAAGTGTTTGCCAGGTATATTGGTACTAACTGCAGGAATGGGCCACCTATGAAGAAAGTCTGGGTGTCGAAAAAGTGGTTGGAGAATCTTCCTGTGAATGTCGTCATGACACCACAAGTGAGGAAGACAAACCCCAGACCACATGCTTCGTATGGTCCAAAGGCTTCATACAGACAAAGGACTCACCTGAGTCGCACTAACGCAAATGTTTTGCAGGGAAACCATACTCAGGCCTATGAATATGAGCGTGTTTCATCAAACTGCCATGTTCATAAGACCAAGAACTACTCTGCTTATTCTTATGAGTACTATTGTCCACCTGCAAGACTATTTGCTAGGGCTCCAAAGCCAAAGTTCTCAGATGCTGCACTTAGACTCATTGCTTCAAAGCCACCCTTGAAGATGTGGGTGGCTAAGAAAGCTTAACTCTCTTTTGCAGGGAAGGGTTTCTAGCCGAAAATCAAATTCGTTTGAAGCTATTGCTGGGGACCTTAAACATCTTGTAGGGCGCAAGATCAAATGCCGAAATGGTCTTATTATGTATATTGTTCCTGAATCGCTTGCTACTTGCCCTATCAGTCCTAACCTCGATCTAAGCTTTCATAATCCACTTGCTCGTCAAATGTTTATGCTTCACAATTCTCTTCGTGAAGCCTATCCCCCTAACTGCACTGTAGGGTATGACACCAGCTGCTTCAGAATGGATTATTGATAGTGGGTGTACTAATCACATGACTGGCAAGCGAAGTCTTCTCATGGACTCAACTTTACGTCCATCTGACAAGAGTCACATCACATTTGCTGATACTGGTAAAAGCAAGGTATTGGGTCTAGGTAGAGTTGCAATCTCGAGGGATCAACACATGGATAAAGTAATGCTTGTTGAATCCCTTGGTTTCAACTTAATGTCTGTCTCAATGCTTCGCGATTTAAACATGATTGTGATATTTGGAAAAATATCATTGCCTTGTTCTAATGGAATCTGACAAGTCTCTAGTCTTTAAAGGGTATCGGAAAGATGATTTGTACGTGGTAGATTTCTCAGTAGGACCACAGCTTGCCGTATGTCTTCTAGCAAAAGCTTCAGAATGCTGGCTCTGGCATCGGAGGCTAGGGCATGCTGGCATGAGGAACTTGCACACTCTTTCAAAGAAGAAGCATGTCATAGGCATCGAGGGTGTCAAGTTCAAGAAGGATCACTTATGCGGTGCCTGTGAAGCAGGAAAGATGACGAGGGCCAAGCATCCCTCGAAGACAATCATGACAACGACTCAAACCTTCGAACTGCTCCACATGGACCTCTTCGGTCCCACTCACTACTCAACTCTTACTACTACTGCTTGTCTCTATGGCTTTGTCATTGTTGATGATTATTCAAGATATACTTGGGTGCATATAATCCTCTACAAGACTGAAGTGCAGGATGTCTTCAGATGCTTCGCCAATAGAGCCATGAACAACTATGGCGTCAAGATCAAGCACATCAGAAGTGACAATGGCACTGAATTCAAGAACATTGCCCTCGACACTTATCTTGATACCTTGGGCATCACTCATGAATTCTCAGCTCCGTACACGCCGCAGCAGAATGGCGTCATGGAACGCAAGAACAAAACACTTATTGAGATGGCCCAGACGATGCTCGATGAATAGAAGACTCCAAGAAAGTTCTGGCCTGAAGCCATTGATACTGCATGCCATATCATCAACCATGTTTATCTTCACAAGCTTCTGAACAAGACATCCTATGAGCTCCTTACCGGCAAGAAGCCGAATGTCAGTTACTTCAGAGTATTTGGTGCCAGGTGCTGGATCAAGGATCCACATCACACTTCAAAATTTGCACCGAAAGCACATGAAGGTTTTATGCTTGGATATGGAAAGGATTCGCACTCCTACAGAGTCTTCAACCTCTTTCACTATAAAGTGGTTGAAACTGTGGATGTGCGGTTCGATGAGACTAACGGCTCGCAAAGAGAGCACCTGCCAAATGTGCTAGATGAAGTTCCATCCAGTGAAACCATCAAACGCATGGGAACTGGAGAAATCATACCATCTGAAGCTCAGCCTGAAGAGGAACTCATCATCTCCGCACCAGATCAACCTGAAGACAATGTTCAGCCTGACGACAATCCTTCTAACGATGACAATGATCAGCAAGAGCAAAATCTTCGTCCTATTCATCCTCATGTTGCAAATGAAGTACAGATTGAGAGAATAATTGATAGCATCAATGCACCAGGTCCACTCACTCATTCAAGGGCAACACAACTAGCAAATTTCTGTGGGCACTTCGCATTCGTCTCAAGATCTGAACCCAAGAAAGTTGATGAAGCCTTCATGGAACCTGAATGGATTCAAGCTATGCAAGAAGAGCTTCAACAGTTTGAGTTGAATAATGTATGGGAACTGGTTAAGTGTCCTGATCATCGTAAGCACAATATAATAGGCACTAAATGGATATATCGCAACAAACAAGATGAGCATGGTCAAGTTGTCAGAAACAAAGCTCGTCTCGTTGCTCAAGGATACACTCAAGTTGAAGGAATTGACTTCGATGAAACATTTGCTCCTGTGGCTAGGCTTGAACTATACGCATACTGCTGGCCTATGCAAATCATCATAACATTCTTCTGTATCAAATGAATGTGAAGAGCGCCTTTCTCAATGGCAAGATTGAAGAAGAAGTGTATGTTGCACAATCGCCTGGCTTTGAAGATCCAAAACATCCTGACATGGTTTACAAGCTCAACAAGGCACTGTATGGCCTTAAACAAGCCCCTCGAGCTTGGTATGACACACTCAAAGACTTCCTGAAGAGCAAAGGCTTCAAACCTGGTTCCCTGGATCCCACTCTCTTCACGAAGACATATGATGGTGAACTGTTTGTGTGCCAAATATATGTGGATGACATTATCTTCGGCTGCACTAACCAGAAATACAGTGAAGAGTTTGGATATATGATGCAAGAGCAATATCAGATGTCCATGATGGGTGAGCTGAAGTTCTTCCTTGGTCTTCAAATACGAAAGCAACACAACGACATCTTCATATCTCAAGAGAAATACCTCAAAGATTGCCTAAAGAAGTTTGGAATGCAAGACTGCAAAGGCTAGATGACGCCAATGCCAGCTAAACACCATCTGGGTCTCGACGACAATGGTAAAGAGTATGATCAAAAGGTATACCGCTCCATGATTGGTTCTTTGCTTTATTTATGTGCATCTAGGCCAGATATCATGCTTAGTGTTTGCATGTGTGCCCGGTTCCAAGCGGCACCAAAGGAATCGCATCACTTAGCTGTGAAGCGAATTCTTAGATATTTGGCTCACACCCCAACACTAGGATTATGTTATCTAAAGGGCTCAGAGTTTGATCTAGTTGGATTCTTGGATGCTGATTATGCTGGTGACAAGGTGGATCGCAAGTCTACATCAGGCGCATGTCATTTTCTGGGACGACCACTTGTATGTTGGTCTTTAAAGAAGCAGAATTGTGCATCTCTCTCCACTGCTGAATCTGAATACATTGCTGCTGGATCTTGCTGCGCTCAGCTTCTATGGATGAAGCAAACACTCAAAGACTATGGCATTCATCTGAAGCAAGTGCCACTCTACTGCGACAATGAGAGCGCCATCAAGATTGCTAACAACCTAGTTCAGCACTCGAAGACAAAGCACATTGAAATTCGTCATCACTTTCTCAGAGATCATGTTATGAAGGAAGATATTGATATCATACACGTCAACACTGAAGAGCAATTGGCAGATATCCTCACAAAGCCCTTGGATGAGAAGAGGTTTTGCAAGTTACGGTGGGAGCTAAATATCTTGGAATCCTCAAATGTCCTGTGATCAGGCACACTTCCTAACACTAGTGCATGTTGATGACTTAGATGTGCAACACACAAAGTAACGTATGTCTTCAATCAATGAAGACTTGCATTCTGAGTGTGAATACATTAACGTGGAATTTGACTTCGGAGCGCCACGATAGTTGTGCACTGTGTCTGGGTCTAATACTTCCTATACGGTGGGTAACGCCACCACCAAATTCTTCCCCAAGAAGTGTTTCTCGCATGGCGTTACATTTGCAATGTCTTTGCCTTCTGTTTGTCTTCAATGTTAACATGACCTCATGTTTATCTTCAACGTACTAATTTGGTTTCTGTCCTCTACAACATTCACTTATAGCTATGGCTTCTTGCTGAATCTTTTGAACTAAGTGAATGTGATCGGACCCTAACCCCTATATGCTTCTTTCCTAAGTCTGTCTATCCAAATCATATGCATTCTATTGACACTGTCAAAATGTCTTCTCTGCGTCCTTGTCAGCAGAAGACACAGAGACAAACATTAATTCGTTTTCAATGCAAAATCCTTCCACCTGAAACTCGGAGAAGTGGGAACGACCACCCGACAATCCAGGCGTGTGTGGGAATGTGGAACAACCTCCGATGTGTTGCATGATAGCCACGTGTCCTTCAGATGTGAACCGCCAGGGGCACCTGTGTAATAACACTGTGCCGTCCCTATCCCTATAAATACACGCCTCACCATAGTCATTATCCCTTCTTCCACTCTCGCACAAACCCTAGCGCCACCGCTAGCCCTCGACGACGCCGGCGACGAAGCGCTTAGCTGCCGTGACCTCACCGACACCGTCCTCACGCCGGCTGCGGACATCATCGTCTCCGCCGTCGCCGTAGGTGTCCTCCGTCGCCAAGTTAGGGCACGGAAGATCGAACTGCTCGGCCTCCTCTCCCACTCTGTCTAGCAGTTCCTCATGTGGTAAATAAAACCTCCTTTTTACAGTCTCTTTGATCCGATAGATTCATCCTTTTCTACCACAAGCAGTTTCTGTTCACACAAGTTAGATCTATTTCATACTACATCTCATAATATGCCTAGTATGTTCACTTATGCTTCACAAAGTAGTTAGATTCCTCACTTGTACTTATTCATGGATTCGTACAAATCTGGAACCAACTCTCTATCTATGAGTGGATGTCTTCGCACTATGAGGTCAATGTCTTCTAAACTGATTTATCTTCAAAATCTTCTGAGAATGCATATGACCTCTTCCCCTTCCCTCGCACCTTAATGCTGTCACAAGTACATGTCCGTGGGAGAATACCTTGGTTCTCATAGTCTGCATTCATTTGCAGAATTCTTACAGCATCATATAAATTCTCCTGAAGCCAGTTCTTGTCTGACCAGTAGACGGAAGACTTTGACAGTTTTGAAGCCTTTCAGTCTAAACTTCATGACACCAGAAAAATCTGCAAGGAAGGGTGGCAGACAGCGTCGTGGTAAAACCCAAGAGATCTGCCTCCTGACCTCTATGAGTTGTACAAGACAGATCCAGAGGAGGACTACAATCAGCGGAAAACTCGAATCCAATGGATTCGAAGATATTGGGCAGAACAATGGTTCAAGTACAGGTTCGTGACCCAGGAGTATGCTGAGAAGAATGCCATCAAGTGATCGTGGGGAGACATCCTATACAAAAATCTTCAACCCCGGTCCAGAGCTGAAGCCATTGAACAAGGCTTCTATCCCTGCATGGTCCGTGGACCACAACCTGCAGATGCAGACCCATCGTCATTGCTATGGTGTCGTGACGACAATCTGTTCAAGCGCAACCTTCAGTTTGCTAGGAACTCGGCCAAAGAAAACAAGAAGTCGCGGGGATTAGACTTCAATCCAGGTCCCTCTGCTCCTCATGCCGATGGCTCACGCGAAGCTGAACCCAATCTTGTTGGGCCCTTCTACAACCTGGAAGGTCTCATCACTCATGTTATGGTTCAAGGGGCAGTCATGGATCAACCTGCAGACGACGCTGAATCTGACGAAGCGCCTGCACCACCGAAGCCTAAGAAGCTGAAGAAGCCTAAAGCTTCGAAGCCTTCCCCTGCACCAAAGGTTTCACGGGTGAAGCCTCTGGCCACTGCACCTCCTGAACACAGTGTGCAGTCTGAAGATCTATCACGCATCTCCATGCCCTCCAAAGTGAAGATGCCCATGTAACCCACCAGCCAAGCACTAACCCGTGCTGCTGTTCTGCGCAATGAGAATGACACCATTGATCTGTCCAGCGACGACGACCTTGGCGATGACGCTCTTGAGCAGTTGATCAAGAGCAAGCAAGAGGCAGAAATCTTCAATGACCTTCCTCTCTTTGATGTTGAAATCATCAACACATTCATTGATGAGTGGTTTGACAGCCCAAATGTTAGCTTTGATGATCTTCAGCTTCCCATTGGCCTCAGCGTCGCCCTCCATGGAGCCATTGCTGCTGAGCTGGCTCTAGCTCAGAAGATTGTTGAGCTGAAGCATAAGATAGATTATGAGAAGGCTCAGTTCAAGAAGCATATGGCCAAGCTCAATGTTGAAGACATTCAGAACTTCCAGACCATGATGCATGAGCTTAAGGAAGCATTCCGAACCAAACGCGAAGAAGCCAAAGGTTCTCGTGAGCGCATGAAGGATCTTGCTGCTAAATGTGTTTAGGGATACAATGAAGCTGAAAAGCACAAGGCCTTGGGGCGACCAGGCATCGACCCCAGAATGGCGGCCAAGAAGAAGAAGAAGCTAGCTGTGGAAGAACTCGAAGCACCAAGGCAGGAAGTACATCCAATTGTCTTCCTAGCCAGTATGACAGGCTCGAAGCCTAAGGTCCCCACAGTGGCTTCAGAACTGAAGAAAACAAGGGCAGCTGAAGCTAAAGCCAGAAAGCGCAAAACCAAGGCCACCACTGATGATTCTCCTCCAACTAAGAAACGCAAAACTAAGAAGAGAGATCGGGCTGCTCCCACAGAGCCCCTTAAGGTCGAGACAATCTCAGTGGCTCGTCCCGCGTCTGAAAATCAAGAACACCAAGTAATAGTTCATGAGCCTGCTTCCCCAGAGGTTCTTGAAGCTGAAGACAATCCAGCTATTGACCCCACCGCAGCTGAAGACATTGGTCCTCACGACAATGTTGAAGATGATGAAGTCCTTCCTTAGATCGAGCACCAATCGGTATCATCGCCTGTGCTCACGCATAGTGAATTCATCAGCATTGGTCGTCCTCTAACGCCAACTGCTCAGGATGCATCGTGGGCTGATCACCCACAACGACAAGACACCCCAATTTCTCCCCAACCACAAGTCACCTCACCCGTGCAAGATGACGATGATTTTGAGGCCTAGCAAACTCCATCTCCGCAACCGTCACCAGCATTACGCAGGCTTCGCAAAGGATCGAGGCCCCAAGTCACTCCCACTGTGCACGTGTCAGAGTCTAAAGCCAAAACCGCTGAAGACATTCCGGCTGCATCAGCCGATGAAAGAGAAGAACCAAGAGTTGAAGTCGAAAGAGTTGCTACACCCTGTCCCACCAAGATGTTGTTCTCGAGGAGAACGTGTCCGACCCTCCAGCTTCTGAAGTGGAGGTTAACAATCCTGAGGTGGCCACCAACATCAACACTGAAGCCAATGACGTTGTCATGGCTGAAGCTAATGTGGCGCCTGAAGCTACTGCGGTGCCAGAAGTACAAGAGCCTGAAGCCACTACAACGCCCGAAGCCACTGCTGAAGCACCTGAGGTGCAAGCATCTGATGCCAATGTGGCCCCTGAAACCCATGTCAATGACAAAGCGAATGCTCCTGTTCCCCCTCCAAGACCTCACACCATTGAGCTGGCATTTGATCGTGGTCAGCCTGTTATGGTCCGATGGCCCATTCTGACTCCTCCACCTACTGCGGGTCCCCAATTTGACTATCATGTCGAGCACAGACCTTCCGTCCAGAAGCCCAAGCCAAGACTTCCATGATTCCCAGGCAATGCAACTTCACCTGGGGTCTTCAATGTGAATGGCATCGTGGCATATAACACCTTCTTCAACAGCGCCAAGAACCCTTATACCAAACCTCGCATTTCATCAGATCGGTTCTGGAGCTATCAGCAGCGCATCTACTATTCCTGCGTCTTATACAATCAAGGGCGCATATTTCCACATATGCGCCTCGACACTGAAGCTATAGCTGGCCTGCCCTGCCTTGAAGAAGCGTTGGATTTCTTCAGAGATGCTAGACTGCTGCAGTTTGTCACATATAAGGAACACTGGAATGAAGAGCTTCTGCTATAGTTCTATGCAACTCTTCACATTCGAGGCTACAACAGGGATCCAAAGACTTGGGTCCTTGAGTGGATGACAGGCAATGTCCATCATGAAGCCAAAGCTCTCGATATCATTGAGCTCACAGGCCTGCCCACTCCTGGTGAATACTATGAACCAGGTTGTCAACAACACCAGAATGCCTTGGAAAGCATTTTTCAGAAGCCAGAACCCAACATGAGTCAAATGCTAAGCATGATGAAGCCTTTGCCTCACGACGTTGAATACCCGTCTGAATTCTTTGTTGAAGACCTAGAGTATCTACCTCGCACCATTTACCATATCATCAGAAAGACTCTATGGCCTGTCAAGGGACATTCACCTGCAGCGAAGCTTGAAGGAGCAATGAAGACTTTGGTGTTCTATATCTTCAATGGCATCAGCTTCAATGCTCAAGACTTCTTCATCAGGCAGTTGGCTGCATCAGGCTCCGACATTTTTGGTCTGAAGTTTTATGCTCCATGGGTAATGCGCCTTATCAAGCTTCACTCTGCAATCAACTATCAGCCGTCTGCGCGCAATCATCTTGTCTTCTTGCCAGAGGTTGATCTGTCTGTTGAAGCTATTTACCCAGAGCCTGCCAAGGATCCCATTTATCTTCACAATGTTGATCACCAAAGCTTCACCCAGCCTATTGAAGGAGTTCAAGCAGTCTCGCACGTTTATCCCCTTGCTGGCAACACACGTGCCCCTCGCGCTCAAACTGACGCCACTGGTAGCACCATTGCGCAAAGGCCTCGAAGGCATTCTCGTGTTCTCAATGACCGAGAGCTTCTCGTCGCGCTACACCAAAAACAGGACAAACATCATGACTGGCTTAAGCGTCAGATGAAAAGCCTCTTGGTGGATGTCAACCGCATTCGCAATCTTGCCACCAAGAATGCCTTTGTCACTCATGAAACCTGTCAGAGGTCGTGGAAGAGTTTGACATTGCTTAGTGCTGAAGCTGATCTGCAAGATGATGGCTTCACCGAACGATTCAAGTTTGACTCAACTCCTCCCAGGAATGCTCACTTGCGTCGGACTCCCTCACTTGAAGACTCTGACTATTCGTCCTCAGCTGCGACAGTGAATGCCAGAGTCATTGATTACCAAGATGATGCAGCTTCGCCTCCTCCAACTTCAGCGCGTATCGACACTGCCCCAAGCTCTTCAGCACCATCAGACCTCAACGACGACCCTGCTGCCTCGCCTGCACCTCATGGGAACGAGTAGGCGCTCTATGTCTTCAAACCTTTTTGGTCCTTACTGACAAAAGGGGGAGAAGCATATGAGTTGATAGTCTTCAAGCGGGTCCATATGGGTGGTTGCTTTACCTTTTGCTACTTTTGCCAAGTGCTTACAACTCTTGCTTTTCGATACATTTGGTTCTTTGAGTTGTAACACTTAAACTCGATGGTCGTCTGCTACTTATTTGCTATTCTGTGATGCGATGATAAATTCCGCATGTGCGATGATAAATTCCTCACTTAGGTCATTTTGCAGACGTCCATTTTTCATTATGCATGTCATTATCTTTGTTACATCATATCATGCATGATGAATTGTCATCATAGGTTGAAGAGGATCTCCACAAGTACAACTTGCCATGTGCATTTGCATTCCAAGAGCAAATTACTTATATACACATCTTCAGGGGGAGCCTTTGCAACTTATGAAGACAATACCCTATCCTTTACAAGTTCACATACTTTATTCCCTGTTGAAAACTTCAACCAGTTTGTCATCAATCACCAAAAAGGGGGAGATTGTAAGTGCATCTAGTGCCACCCCTAGTTGGTTTTGGAGTATTGACAACAAACCTGGTTGAGGGACTAATGTGTTTGTGAGAATTGCAGGATAACATAGGTAGAAGTCCCTCATTGATTCGGTTTTCCTACCAGAGATGACCCCTAAAAATGTATGAAGACATTGAAGTCTAAGGTGGTATGTGAAGACATTCACATTGAAGACTATGACAAGAGAAGACATCGCGTGAAGACTATGGAGCGCGAAGACTTAGTTGTTTCATCATTCTTTTTCTTCTTTGTTGAGTCATAGGAACCACCGTACTGTTAAGTGGGGTCCAAGAGAACCAGTCAGAATGACTGAAGTGATGCTTAACCAAAACCCTATGTCTTCGAGCGAAGACAATGAGAGAAAATCTTATCCAGAGCTGGATAAGTCAGCTTTGCTTGCAGCCCAAGTAAAGTTGCCGTGTGTGTGTGTGTGAAATCTGACCATTGGAACACGTGTCAGTTCCTTAGTGACATAGGGTCATTTCGGAAAAATCAGGTCGGGTTGCCTAGTGGATATAAATAGCCCACCCCCTACAACCATAAACGGTTGGCTGCTCAGAGTTAGTGTACGGCTTTTGTCGTTTGAGAGCAACCCATCTCGAAGCCTTTGAGAGATAATTCCTTGCGAGGATAAAGCCCTAAACACCCAGAGCCAAAGAGTGTTAGGCATCACTTAAGTCTTCCTGTCAGTGTGATCTGAAGACTTATTACGCTTGAGGACTATGAATCCTCCAGCCGGTTAGGCGTCGCGTTCTGAGCATCCAAGAGTCATTGTGGACCGCCGGTGAACGAAGTCTATGAAGGTTTGGAAGTATTCCTTGAAGACTTACCAGAGTGATTGGGCGAGGACAGGGTGTCCTTAGCTTAAGGTGAATAAGGTGAAGACACGGTCTTCTGAGTTGAATCTCAGCCTCCCTAACCAGACGTACAGTTGTCACAGCAACTGGAACTGGTCCAACAAATCATTGTCTTCAACGAGTCACTGGTTCTATCCTTTCCATCTCTTTATTTACAGTTGGTCCTTGTGAAGTCATTGTCTGTCTGCATTATCTTTTGTCTTCACTGAGTGACTGCTTGTTCTGATTGGCTTCATACTATCTTCCTCCCTGATCCATACTGCCTATCTGCCATTAGTCGTTGTGATTTCACTTCATTGAATACTTGACTATGGCTTGCTTAGTGTAGTCTACCTTCCGCTGCATGGTAATAGGTTTATTTCTATCGTTTGTCTTCGAAACTCCCATGTTTTGAAGACTTTCTTAAAAATCTCCTATTCACCCCCCTCTAGTCGATCACTAGCACTTTCAAAAAGACATTAGAATTACTCCAAAAAGCATTATTATGGATAAAAACATTATAAATAACAGTAAGAAACATGATGCAAAATGGACGTATCAGTGGGCATGCGAAATCTTGGTAAACTTATTAAAGGTGATCATATCCTTGGAGTTAAAGACGTTATATTTGACAAGGATAGACTTTGCAGTGTCTGTCAAGCAGGAAAAGAGGTTGGAGGGAGTCATCCCATGAAAAACATTATGACCACGAGAAGACCGCTCGAGCTGCTTCATATGGATCTTTTTGGTCCCAACGCCTACAAGAGTCTCAGTGGTAACTCGTTCAGTTTGTCATTGTCGATGAATTTTCAAGATTTACATGGGTGTTATTTCTTGATGATAAATCGCTGGTCCAAAAGATCTTCAAGAACTTTGGTAGGAAGGCCCAAAATCAGTTTGAAAAGTGAAGATCTAGAAGATTCACAACAACAACGGAACGGAGTTCAAGAACGCCAATGTGGATACCTTTCTTGATGAAGAATGGATTTCACATGAGTTCTCGGCTACGTACACACCTCAACAAAATGGATTTGTTGAGAGGAAGAACCGGGCACTTATAGAGATGGCGAGAACAATGCTTGATGAATACAAGATGCCAAAACACTTTTGGGCGGAAGCAGTTGAGACAGCTTGTCATGCAACAAATCGTCTATATCTTCACAAGCTTCTTGGCAAGACGGCATACGAGTTTCTCATCGGTAACAAACCCCAAGTTGTATACTTTTGAGTATTCGGCTCAAAGTGCTACATTCTTGATATGCATCATCGTTTGAAATTTGCTCCTAAATCTCATGAAGGTTTCCTACTCGCTTATGGCTCAAACTCTCACACTTACGTGTCTACAACAATTTCACCCGAAAGGTTAAAGAGATGGTAGATGTGAATTTTGATGAATCTAACGGCTCGCAAGTATAGCAATTGCCAATTGATGTAGGAGACAAAGACCCTTTGAAAGCAATCCAAGACTTGTCTATTGGCAAGATTCGTCCAACGGAGGTGAAGGAGGGTACCTCGTCCGTTCAACTGGAAGCCTCTACCTCACAACAAGGTGAACCACAAGTTGACCTGGAGGCATCCATAAGTGGAACACGCCAAGATGGAGAAAACGAGGAAGTACACCAAGATGAACCTCATCAACCTCCCTCTCCACCTCCACAAGAGGACAACAACACCAACAATGAAGAAGGCCAAGAGGAAGAACAAGATGATGAAGAGGATGTTCCACCCCGACCCAAACAAATTCTCTCACGAGTTAGAGAAAGAGTTTCAAGAGATCATCCCGTCGAACAAATCTTTGATGATATTCAAACCAGGAGAATTACTCACTCTAAAACTCATTTGGCTAATTTTTGTGAACATTATTCATTCATCTCTAGTATTGAGCCTGTGAAGGTTGAAGAAGCTCTTGATGATCCGGATTGGGTGAATGCCATGCACGAAGAGCTACACAACTTCGAGAGGAACCAAGTGTGGACATTGGTAGAAAAGCCGGACAACAACCAAAATGTCATTGGAACCAAATGGGTCTTTCGGAATAAGCAAGATGAAGATGGACAAGTTGTATGCAACAAGGCCTGTCTCGTCGCCCAAGGCTGCACCCAAGTCGAAGGTATGGAATATGGTGATACATACGCCCCCGTTGCTAGACTTGACTCCATACGCATCTTACTTGCTTATGCCAATCACCATGATATCACATCATACCAAATGGACATTAAAAGTGATTTTCTAAATGGTGAAATTGAGGAGGAAGTTTATGTTAAACAACCTCCTGGCTTTGTTAATCCTAGGAAACCTAATCATGTTTACAAACTTCACAAAGCTCTTTATGGCCTTAAACAAGCTCCTAGAGCATGGTATAAATGCTTGACCAAGTTCCTTATTGAAAAAGGCTTTGAGATTGGAAAAATTGATTCTACACTTTTCACTAAAAGGGTTAATGGTGAATTATTTGTGTGCCAAATTTATGTGGATGATATCATATTTGGATCAACTAACCCTCATTTTAGTGAAAAGTTTGGAAGGCTAATGTCGGAGAAGTTTGAGATGTCTATGATGAGTGAACTCAAGTTCTTTCTTGATTTGCAAATCAAGCTACCTAAGGAGGGTACCTTTGTTTCCCAAACAAAGTATACTAAGGACTTATTCAAGAAGTTCAACATGAAAGAAAGCAAAGGTATGAAAACACCCATTCCTACTAGTGGACATCTTGACTTGACAAAGGATGGCGAACCGGTTGACCAAAAGGTTTATCGCTCTATGATTGGTTCATTGTTATATCTATGTGCCTCCCGTCCCGATATTATGCTATGTGTGTGCATGTGTGCACAATATCAAGAGGGGGCCCTAAGGAATGTCATCTTAAGGCTGTGAAAAGGATAGTGAGATACCTAATTCATACACCAAACTTTGGCATTTGGTATCCAAAGAGGTCTTCTTCTGATCTTGTTGGCTACTCCGACTCGGACTATGCCGGATACAAGGTTGATAGAAAGTCCACTTCGGGTACTTGCCAATTTCTTGGTAGATCTCTTGTGTCTTGGTCCTCCTAGAAACAAAAGTCGGTATCCTTATCCACCGCAGAAGCGGAATACATTGCCACCGGTTCATGTTGTGCTCAACTACTTTGGATGACCCAAACTCTTAAGGACTATGGGATACATGTGAAGCATGTTCCATTGCTTTGCGATAATGAGAGTGCCATTAAGATCTCTCACAATCTCGTGCAACATTCTCGAACTAAGCATATTGAAGTTCGTCAGCATTTCATTCGAGATCATGTTGCTAAAGGAGACATCGATCTTAAGCATGTTCATACCGATAAGCAATTGGCGGATATATTCACCAAACTGCTAGATGAGAAAGTATTTTGTCGTTTGAGAGGTGAATTTAACATCATTGATGCCTCAAACTTGGAGTAAAAACTTCATTTTGATGCATGCAAGGCATGAGCCTTTGACTAATCCTTGATAATTCTCTTATGATGATGACCATATGTCTTGGATCTATACTTGTACCCTTGCATGTTATCTAACCCTTGTAGGTACTTGGATGAGCCCAAATCTATGAGATTGCAACTCACTCACATCTTGAGCAATCTCTACATCACCAAGTCTCTACAATGTGGTGGTTGAAGAGAAGGAAGCATGAATCCTTTCAACATATCCTTTGACAATTTCAATATATCAAATTTCATTTGGTATCAAGTTTCATGATTGCCATTTCTGATACACAAGTGCTCTTCCTTGCAAGACTAACCCATGTAGGTAGATGAACTCAAACTACAAGTGGTGCGCCCAACTCTTGATGAACTACATCAACCTTGAGCATCCAACACAAGTTCGACCACATGGTCAAGGTCAACACCACCACCCAAGGAATGTTATTCCATCTTAGAGAAGATTTACCCCAAGACATGGGTCAAAGCAGCTCAACAAGATGTGAATATATCAAAATGCTTAAACAAAAAATGGTAACCCCATTTTGAGCTTAAATGATGAGTATGACCTACGATCAAGTGTTCTCACTTGACTCCTCAGTCAGTATACTCTAACATAGGTGACTTTGTCGCCGACCCTTTCTAGATGTAGTTCTCTCGTGTTTCTTTGTGTTCTTGCATTTGTTTCTTGCTTGTTTTGTTCCCCTTTCAAAAAACACACTTCATCTAGATTTCTTTTCCTTTCTCTGCATCTAATCCTTTGCAAATCTTTTAGTCAATTCCTTGCAAACCTTGTGAGATCTTATTTGCCAAGTGAGCTAAGATGACAAATTTTTTCCTCTGTATTAAACTTGGTCTCATTGATTTCTCCCTATCAGCTAGACCGATCTGCAATAATGCATTGTAGACTGTTCATCGGTACAAACGACAAGGACAAACCCGTTCTGCCCAATATGCATCATCTATGACATCTCCAAGTCGGTGTCACCAATGAAAATGACTCGGCATTACCGATTTCAGTACTGAGAAAACATTTTTCCATTGCCATTGTCATTTCCTATTTAGCTCCAGTTGATGATTCTTATCCTCTACATGCATCTCGAATTACATGCTGCTTTGTAATGTGACTCAAGGACCAAAATTGTTTGACTCATGCTCGAGAAGATCCCTTCTTGGAAATTGATGTCAAAGGGGGAGAGATAGCACATCAAAGCTTATCACATAGGAGAGAAAGCACATCTTAGCTTCTCCAGATGCTTATTAACCATAGAGGGGAGAAGTCACATGTCTTTAAGAGGGGGAAAGACATGTTAAGTGTATGTTATGTTTGCCTTGCTCTGATTTTCCTTTGTTTTGATTTTCTCTTACCCTATCTTCTGCCATTATCCAGTATCAGATTCAGGGGGAGAAAGAGTTCATATCTGGGGTAAGAAAATCTTTGGAATTCATTGCATATCTTTAATCCTTGGGGACATTTCTATATCCAAATAGAGTACTAAGTGATCACTTACTACATATCATCCCAGTCTTGGTACTCTTGTGGTTTTTCTAAATTTGCTCTGTTTAGTAGGTGTTCTTGTGTTATCCAACCCTGTTTTCTCAAGTTCACCTCTTCCAAAGCCAACTGAAGACCACAAGGTAAGTATATGCATCACACTCATGTGCATGATGACCTCTTGCTGATGTACATATTGTTTGCAAGAAGGACTCATGAACATGAAGGTACATTTCCTGTGTTTACATCATTTGCTCTGATGCATATAGCTAAGATACAAGCAACTCATTGCTTTCTCTGACATGCTTATGCATTCACATGCTCTTACATACTATATTTACATGACTGCATACATGTAGGGGGAGCCTATGCATGTTACATGTCTTTCCAAAGCTTTACTTGTTATTCTTCATATCTTTACCTAAAGCTTTGATGTATGTTCTCATCAATTACCAAAAAGGGGGAGATTTAAAGCATAAGTGCTCCCTAGGTGATTTTGGTAATTAATTTCAACATATCTCTTGTTGGACTAATATTTTCATCTAGTATATTTCAGAAAGTTCAACAAAGGTGTGGTATGGACAGGAGGATGTGGAACCCCTTACAGATGCTAAGGACAAAGATTGGCAAAAGCTCAAGGCTCTTCATTTATATTTTAGTGATCCAATATCACATTGAGTCCATAGGAAAAGCCAATACTACTAAAAGGGGATGAGGTGTTGCTTAATGATCTACTTGCTCAAAGTGCTTAGTGATATGCTCCAAATCCCTCAACCACTTTCTCAAATCCAATTATGTCCTAAAACCCAAAGTCAAACTTGGCCCCACCGATTTGATCCATCCAGCGCCATCGAGTTCACTTGACATAGCCACTGCTAGAAACCCTAATCAGTTCGCTCTCACTGATAGGATCTCGGTCTCACCGAGATGGCCTTGCAAACTCTCTGTTTCCTGTTGCAATTATTTCGGTCTCACCGAAATATGCAATCGGTCGCACCGAGTTTGCCTAACCAACTCTCTGTTTTCTTATTACTAAAGTCGGTCTCACCAAGTTTATGTAATCGGTCAAATTGAGATAAGGTTTTGCCCTAACCCTAGCACATCGGTCCCACCGAGTTGATCATGTCGGTCCCACCAAGAATCCTAAGCAAATTTTTGACTGAACCGGTCTCATCGAGTTCACCTATTCGGTCTGACCGAGTTGTCTCAAATGTGTATAACGGTTAGATTTTTTGTGGAGGCTATATATACCCCTCCACCCCCTTCTCTATTCAAGAGAGAGAGAGCCATCAGAACGTGCCTACATTTCCACTACTCATTTTCTGATAGAGAACCACCTACTCATGTGTTGAGACCAAGACTTTCCAATCCAACCACAAGAATCTTGATCTCTAGCCTTTCCCAAGTTGATTTCCACTCAAATCATCTTTACACCATAGCCAAATCTGTGTGAGAGAGAGTTGAGTGCTAGGGAGACTTTCATTTGAATCGCAAGAGCAAGGAGTTCATCATCAACACGCCATCTATTACCTTTTGGAGAGTGGTGTCTCCTAGATTGGTTAGGTGTCACTTGGGAGCCTCCGTCAAGATTGTGGAGTTGAACCAAGGAGTTTGTAAGGGCAAGGAGATCGCCTACTTCATGAAGATCTACCCAAGTGAGGCAAGTCCTTTGTGGGCGATGGCCATGGTGGGATAGACATGGTTGCTTCTTCGTGGACCCTTCGTGGGTGGATCCCTCCATGGACTCGCGCAATCGTTACCCTTCATGGGTTGAAGTCTCCACCAATGTGGATGTACGATAGCACCACCTATCGGAACCACGCCAAAAATCTTAGTGTCTCCAATTGAGTTTGCACACTCCAATCCCATCCCCTAACTTTCTTGCAACTTGCATGCTTTACTTGTTGCTGCTCATATACTCTTGCCATGATTGCTTGAAATTTATTGTGAGTGCTTAAACTTGTGCTAAAACTCCACCTCAACTTGAAGAACTTAAAAACTGCCACTTTTGCTTGTTGAGGGTCTAATCACCCCCTCTAGACACCTCTTCTTGATCCTTTCAACGCATCCTATCGGTTCTCTCTTTACTTTCATTAATAGAGATTTTAATAGCTTTCAGATATTCATTAATATCAACCTTGGGTGGCATCGATCTAATCTTAAAAGAATCAATCTCATGAGAAATTATATCAACGTTTCTAGCCAAATCATCAATCTTAAGCAATTTTTCTTCAACCATAGAATTGAAAAATCTTTTGAGAACTAATAAAATCTTTAATATTGTTCTGAATATCAGAGGTTATTTTTTATAATTTCCATAAGAATTATTGTAGGAATTACCATAATTATTAGAGGAATTACTAGGAAACGACCCAGGGTTGAAGTTTCCTCTATACACGTTATTAACAAAATTGTTCCTACAACAAAATTCACATCCATAGATTCATTATTATTGTCAATCAAGGTGGAAAAAGGCATATCATTAGGATCAATAGGAGCACTCTTGCTAGCAATCAATTTTATAAGTTCATCCATCTTTCCACTCAAAGTATTAATTTCTTCAATCGCATGCACTTTTTTTAGTGTAGACGACTTTTGGTATGCCTTTGAGAGTAATTTGGCATAATATTATCTAGGAGTTTGGTAGCTTCTCCTAATGTGATTTCCAGAAAAGTACCTCCCATGGAAGAATCTAAAAGATTTCTAGATGCAAAATTCAATCCGGCATAAAAAAATGTATGATCATCCATAGACTTAAACCATGAGTAGGGCAATTTCTTATCATCAATTTCATCTTCTCCCAAGATTGTGCAACATGTTCATGATCAATTTGCTTAAAATTAGTTATATCGTTCCTATGGGATATGATCTTAGCGGGAGGAAAATACTTGGAAATAAAAGCATCTTTACACTTATTCCCTGAATCAGTACTATTTTTAGGCAAAGATGAAAAACCAAGTTTTAGCACGATCTCATAGTGAGAACGGAAATAGCTTCAATTTAACAATATCATTATCCACATCTTTTTTGCTTTGCATATCACACAACTCAACGAAAGTATTTAGATGGGAGGCAACATATTTATTACAACTACCAGCAAATTGTTCTTTCATAACAAGATTCAACAAAGCGGCATTGATTTCATAAGATTCCGCACTAGTGGCAGGAGCAATCGGAGTACTAATAAAATCATTATTATTAGTGTTGAAAAAGTCACACAATTCGGTATTTTCTTGAGACATCGTGACAAAGCAAGCAATCTAGCACACAAGAAAACAAAAAGCAAACGAAAAGACGAACATAAAGAAGGCAAATATTTTTGTGTTTTTCTGAAAACGTTTTAGAAGTGGGGGAGAGGAAAACGAGAGGCAAATGGAAAATATTGTAAATGCAAGAGATGGGGGTTTATGATAGGCTTGTGTCGGGAATCGTTGCATGGAAAACAAAAAAAATCTACGCACACGCAATGATCTATCCATAGAGATGCATAGCAACGAGGGGGAGAGTGTGTCTATGTACCCTCGTAGACTGTAAGCGAAAGCATTTCACAACGCGGTTGATGTAGTCGAACTTCTTCTCACGTCAACCGATCAAGTACGGAATGCATGACACCTCCGCATTCTGCACACATTCAGCTCGATGACATCCCTCGCCTTCTTGATCCAGCAAGTCATCGAGGTAGTAGATGAGTTCCATCAGTACGATGGTGACGGTGATGGTGAAGTGATCTTCGCAAGGCTTTTGCCTAAGCACTACGAAAATATAACCAAGGTTGTTAACGGTGGAGGGGGGCACTGCACACGTCTAACAGTTGATCTGGTGTGTGCTAGGTGCCCCCTCCCACATATATATAGGTGCAAGGGAGGGAGGAGTAGCCAAACGAGGCGTCCAAGTAGGAGGAATCCTACTTGGTGTCCCTCCCAAGCCGCGCCCCCTTCTTTCCTTATTTGGAGTGCGGGGAAAGGCAGGGGAGGGTGGCGTCCCTCGCTTTCCTTTCTCCCATGAGAGGGAAAGGCAGGAGGGGCTAGCCCTCCCCTTTTCCTTCCCTAGGGATGTCCAAACAAGTGGAGGGGTGCACCAGCCCCCTAGTGGATTGGTCTGTCCCTCCCTTTGGCCCATTAAGCCCATAACTCGCCGGTGGGGGGGGGTTGTGCCTGGAACCCCTTCGGGTGACCCGAATCCTTCCCGGTACATTCCGAAACACTTCCGGTGTCCAAATACCATCGTCCTATATACCGATCTTTACTCTCGACCATTTTGAGACTCCTCGTCATGTCCATGATCTCATCCGGGACTCACTCCGAACAACATTCCGTCACCAAATCATATAACTCATATAACACTACATCGTCAACGAACATTAAGCATGCGGACTCTACGGGTTGGAGAACTATGTAGACATGACCGTGACACCTCTCCGATCAATAACCAATAGCGGTACCTGGATGCCCATATTGGCTCCTACATATTCTATGAAGATCTTTATCGGTCGAACCGTTATGATAACATACATAATTCCCTTTATCTACCGATGTGTTACTTACCCGAGATTCGATCGTCGGTATCTTCATACCAAGTTCAATCTCATTACCGGCAAGTCTCTTTACTCATTCCGTAATACATCACCTCGCGACTAACTCCTTAGTCATTTGCTTGCAAGCTTATGATGTGTATTACTGAGAGGGCCCAGAGATACCTCTCCGATACTCGGAGTGACAAATCCTAATCTCGAGCTATGCCAACTCAAAAAACACCTTCGGAGATACCTATAGAGCATCTTTATGATCACCCAGTTACATTGTGATGTTTGATAGCACACAAGGTATTCCTCCGGTATCCGGGAGTTTCATAATCTCATAGTCGAAGGAATATGTATTTGACATGAAGAAAGCAATAGCAACAAACTGAATGATCATTATGCTAAGCCAACGGATGGGTCTTGTCCATCAAATCATTCTCCTAATGATGTGATACCATTATCAAATGACAACTCATGTCCATGGTTAGGAAACCTTAACCATCTTTGATCAATGAGCTAGTATAGTAGAGGCTCACTAGGGACACGATGTTTGTTTATGTGTTCACACATGTATTTAGTTTTCGATCAGTACAATTCTAGCATGAATAATAAACCTTTATCATGATTTAGGAAATATAATAATAACCATTTCATTATTGCCTCTAGGGCATATTTCCATCAGTCTCCCACTTGCACTAGAGTCAATAATCTAGTTCACATCACCATGTGATATAACACCCATAGTTCACATCGCCATGTGACCAACACCCAAAGAGTTTACTAGAGTCAATAATCTAGTTCACATCGCCATGTGATTAATAACAAAAGAGTACTAAGGTGTGATCATGTTTTGCTTGTGAGAGAGGTTTAGTCAACGGGTCTGCCACATTTAGATCCGTATGTATTTTGCAAATTTCTATGTCTATAATGCTCTGCATGGAGCTACTCTAGCTAATTGCTCCCACTTTCAATATGTATCCAGATTGAGACTTAGAGTCATCTGGATCAGTGTCAAAGCTTGCATTGACGTAACCCTTTACGACGAACTCTTTGTCACCTCCATAACCGAGAACATTTCCAGTGATCTACTCCTGGATCACTATTGTACCCCCGTGCCAAACTCATGGCAAGGTACACAATAGGTCTGGTACACAACATGACATACTTTACAGAAGCTATCGCTGAGGCATAGGAAATGACTTTCATTCTCTCTCTATCTTCTGCCATGGTCGGGTTTTGAGTCTTACTCAACTTCACACCTTATACAAGAACCCTTTCTTTGACTGATCTATTTTGAACTTCTTCAAAATTTTGCCAAGGTATATACTTTGTGAAAGTCCTATTAAGCGTCTCAATCTATCCCTATAGACCTTGATGCCCAATGCATAAGAAGCTTCACTGAGGTCTTTCATTGAAAAATTCTTATTCAAGTATCCTTTTATGTTATCCAGAAATTCTATATCACTTTCGATCAACAATATGTCATCCACATATAGTATCAGAAATGCTATAGAGCTCCCACTCACTTTCTTGTAAATACAGGCTTCATCATAAGTCTGTATAAAACCATATGCTTTGATCACCTCATCAAAGCGTATATTCCAACTCCGAGATGCTTGCACCGATCCATAGATGGATTGCTGGAGCTTGCGCACTTTGTTAGCACCTTTACAAAACCTTATGGTTGCATCATATACAACTCTTCTTTAGAAAGGTTCCATTCTTGGCAACAAAGATCTTGCCATATGATCTATGGTAGAACGTGTACCCAATTGTTTCCTTAGGTATCCTATGAAGACACACTTCTCCGATTTAGGTTGGAGCTTATCAGGCTGAAGCCTTTTGACATAAGTGTCGCATCTCCAAACTTTAAGAAACGACAGCTTAGGTTTCTTGCCAAACCACAGTTCATACGGTGTCATCTCAACGGATTTAGACGTGCCCTATTTAATGTGAATGCAGCTGTCTCTAATGCATAACCCCAAAACGATGGTGGTAAATCGGTAATAGACATCATAGAACGCACCATATCTAATAAAAGTATGGTTACGACGTTCAGACGCACCATTATGTTGTGGTGTTCCAGGTGGCGTGAGTTGTGAAACTATTCCACATTGTTTTAAATGAAGGACAAACTCGTAACTCAAATATTCGCCTCCGCGATCAGATCGTAGAAACTTTATTTTCTTGTTACGATGATCTCCACTTCACTCTGAAATTCTTTGAACTTTTCAATTGTTTCAGACTTGTGTTTCTTTAAGTAGACATACCCATATCTACTCAAATCATCTGTGAAGGTCAGGAAATAACGATACCCGCCGCGTGCTTTAATACTCATCAGACCGCATACATCGATATGTATTATATCCAGTAAGTCATCAGCTCGCTCCATTGTTCCGGAGTTTTAGTCATCTTGCCTATGAGGCATGGTTTGAAAGTAACAAATGATTCATAATCAAGTGATTCCAAAAGTCCATTTGCATGGAGTTTCTTCATGCGCTTTACACCAATATGACCAAAACGACTGTGCCACAAGTATGTTGCACTATCATTATCAACTTTGCATCTTTTGGCATCAATATTATGAATATGTGTATTACTACAGTCGAGATTCAATAAACCATTTACATTGGGTGTATGACCATAGAAGGTTTTATTCATGTAAACTGAACAACAAATATTCTCTGAATTAAATGAATAACTGTATTGCAATAAACATGATCCAATCATATTTACACTTAACGCAGACACCAAATAACATTTATTTAGGTTCAAAACTAATCTCGAAGGTAGAGGGAGTATGCGATGGTGATCTTATCAACCTTGGAATCACTTCCAACACCAACTAGTCTCTCTTCATTTTGTAACTCCTGTTTCGAGTTACTAATCTTAGCAACTAAACCGATATCAAATACCTAGGGGATACTATGAACACTAGTAAAGTACACATCAATAACATGTATATAAAATATATCTTTGTTCACCTTGCCATCCTTCTTATCCGTCAAGTATTTGGGGAAGCTCAGCTTCCAGTGACCATTTCCTTTGTAGTAGAAGCACTCAGTGTCAGGCTTGGGTCTAGCTTTGCGCTTCTTCATGGGAGCAGCAACTTGTTTGTTGTTATTCTTGAACTTCCCTTTCTATCTCTTGCCCTTTTTGTTGAAACTAGTGGTTTTGTTAACCATCAACACTTGATGCTCTTTCTTGATTTCTACCATCGTCGATTTCAGCATCACAAAGAGCTTGGGAATTGTTTTCATCATCCCTTGCATATTATAGTTCATCACGAAGTTCTAGTAGCTTGGTGATAGTGACTAGGGAACTCTGTCAATCACTATCTTATATGGAAGATTAAATCCCACTTGATTCAAGCAATTATAGTACCCAGACATTCTGAGTACATGCTCACTGGCTTAGCTATTATCCTCCATCTTGTAGGCAAAGTACTTGTCAGAGGTCTCATACCTCTTGACATGGGCATGAGTTTAAAATACCAATTTTAACTCTAGGAACATCACATATGTTCCGTGGCGTTCAAAATGTTTTTGATGTCCCGGTTCTAAGCCGTAAAGCATGGCGCACTAAACTATCAAGTAGTCATCATACCGAGCTTGTTAAACGTTCATAACATCTGCATATGCTCCTGCAATAGGTCTGTGACCTAGTGGTGCATCATGACTTAATTCTTCTGTGCAACAATGGGGATAATCTTCAGATCGCGGACCCAGTCTGCATCATTGCTACTATCATCTTTCAACTTTTCTCTAGGAACATATCAAAATATATAGGAGCTATATCGCAAGCTATTGATCTGCAACATAGATATGCAAAAACTATCAGGACTAAGTTCATGATAAATTAAGTTCAATTAATCAAATTACTAAAGAAACCCAACTTAAATAGACATCCCTCAAGTCATCTAAGTGATACGTGATCCAAATCAACTAACTCAAGTCCGATCATCACGTTGATACGTCTCCAACGTATTTATAATTTTTGATTGTTCCATGCTATATTATATTCTGTTTTGGACATTATTGGGCTTTATTGTACACTTTTATATTATTTTTGGGACTAACCTATTAACCGGAGGCCCAGCCCAGAATTGCTATTTTTTGCCTATTTCAGAGTTTCATAGAAAAAGAATATCAAACGGAGTCCAAACGGAATGAAACCTTCGGGAACGTGATTTTCCGAACGAACGTGATCCAGAGGACTTGGACCCTACGTCACGAGGTAGGGGGACGCGCCTACCCCCCCAGGTGCGCCCTCCACCCTCGTGGCCCCCTGTTGCTCCACCGACGTACTCCTTCCTCCTATATATATACCTACGTACCCCCAAACTACCAGATATGGAGCCAAAACCCTAATTCCACCGCCGTTACTTTCTGTATCCACGAGATCCCATCTTGGGGCCTATTCTGGAGCCCCTCTGGAGGGGGCATCGATCATGGAGGGCTTCTACATCAACACCATAGCCTCTTCGATGAAGTGTGAGTAGTTTACCTCAGACCTTCAGGTCCATAGTTATTAGCTAGATGGCTTCTTCTCTCTTTTTGGATCTCAATACAAAGTTCTCCCCCTCTCTTGTGGAGATCTATTCGATGTAATATTCTTTTGCAGTGTGTTTGTTGAGACCGATGAATTGTGGATTTATGATCAAGTTTATCTATGAACAATATTTGAATCTTCTCTGAATTATTTTATGTATGATTGGTTATCTTTGCAAGTCTCTTCGAATTATCAGTTTGGTTTGGCCTACTAGATTGATCTTTCTTCCAATGGGAGAAGTGCTTAGCTTTGGGTTCAATCTTGCG
Organism: Triticum urartu; assembly: GCF_056163025.1. NCBI lineage: Eukaryota > Viridiplantae > Streptophyta > Magnoliopsida > Poales > Poaceae > Triticum > Triticum urartu. Next base: position 252,383,872 of record NC_141876.1, on the reverse strand, counting down.
GTGTCCTTTCCCAGTGATAGTAGGGGCAGCAAGGCATGTATTGTATTGTTGCCATTGAGGATAACAAGATTTCATATTGCATGAGTTTATCCCTCTACATCATGTCATCTTGCTTAAAGCATTACTCTATTCTCTTGAACTTAATACTCTAGATGCATGCTGGATAGCGGTCGATGTGTGGAGTAATAGTAGTGGATGCAGGCAGGAGTCGGTCTACTTGTCTCGGAAGTGATGCCTATATACATGATCATACCTTGATATTCTCATAACTATTCTCAATTCTGTCAATTGCTCAACAGTAATTTGTTCACCCACCGTAAATACTTATCCTCTTGAGAGAAGCCACTAGTGAAACCTATGGCCCCCGGGTCTATCTTCCATCATATTAATCTTCCAATACTTAGTTATTTACATTGCCATTTATTTTACTTTGCATCTTTATCATAAAAATACCAAAAATATTATCTTATCATATCTATCAGATCTCACTCTCGTAAGTGACTGTGTAGGGATTGACAACCCCTTATCGCGTTGGTTGCGAGGATTTATTTGTTTGTGTAGGTGCGAGGGACTCATGCGTGGCCTCCTACTGGATTGATACCTTGGTTCTCAAAAACTGAGGGAAATACTTACGCTACTTTGCTGCATCACCCTTTCCTCTTCAAGGGAAAACCAACGCAAGTGCTCAAGAGGTAGCAAGAAGGATTTCTGGCGCCGTTGCCGGGGAGGTCTATGCAAAAGTCAACACACCAAGTACCCATCACAAACCCTTATCTCCCGCATTACATTATTTGCCATTTGCCTCTCATTTCCTCTCCCCCACTTCACCCTTGCCGTTTTATTCGCCCTCTCTCTCTCTCTCTTCGTCCTCCTCCTCTTTCTCTATTTGCCTTTTTTCCCGTTTCTTGTTTGCTCGTGTGTTGGATCGCTTGCTTGTCATTATGGCTAGTCCCCTATTTTTTCCTTTATCTCCCGAGAATGAAGTTCTTAATTTTAAACAAAGGGAAGGAGAATATTTAAAAGACGCTTGGTATAGGATTTGCAATGCTCAGAATAGATCTACCAGGAAGCAATCCACTTCCGTTCTTCTCCGCAATTTTTATGTAGGCACTACTCCTTGGTACAGATATATCCTTGATACCATTAATCGAGGTAATTTCTTGGGTAGCCATACTTTTGATTCTTATAATGCTATGATAGATTTGTTTGGCTCACCCTCTCTTATGATTAACGGAACTATGTTAACTTTGGAGCATGTAATGCAAAGACTTGAAATAATTGAAAATAAAGTTGCTACCATAGAGCTAATTGAAAATTTGGATAAAAAGATCCACAACCAAATCACTCAATATGGATATAAAGTAGGAGTCACTTTGAAAAACATTAAGGAGAAGGAACCCATAGTTAATGAGAAAATAAATCAGGATTCCACTAGAATTGATAAAATTGAGAATATCATTACCAACTTGGGAACCGCTTTTTCCTCCGTAAAGAATACTCCAAGTCCTCCAACTAAAATTTCCATGCTTATGTATGTTCCTAAAAATAAGGGTGAATCCTCTAGTAAGGAAACTGCGGATCTCAAATCTATAAGTATTCATCCCAATCTTTTTGCTATTATTAAGGAACCAATTGTTACAAATGAATTTTCCGATCTTGTGCCTAAAAGTTTGATAATTAGTAAAAATAAAGAAACTCTTAAGGATGATAGATGCCTCATTGAAGAACTGCCTACCAAAAATGGCAATACCTAGATCTATCCTTGCTTTTATGCCTAGCTAGGGGCGTTAAACGATAGCGCTTGTTGGGAGGCAACCCAATTTTATTTTTATTCCTTGATTTTTATCCTGTTTAGTAATAAATAATTTATCTAGCCTCTTTTTTGGTTGTGTTTTTTGTGTTTAATTAGTGTTCGTGCCAAGTAGAACCGTTGGGAAGACTTGGGAAAGTCTTTTTAATCCTTCTGTAAAAAACAGAAACTTTAGCGCTCACGAGAATTGCTGCAATTTTTATTTGGAAAGTGATATTTAGTTAATTCTTTTTCCATATGATTAATAGATAAATTCCTCACGTCAAGAAATTTATTTTAGAATTTTTGTGGTTCCAGATCTTGCGTTAGCTACAGATTACTACAGACTGTTCTGTTTTTGACAGATTCTGTTTTTCGTGTGTTGTCTACTTATTTTGATGAATCTATGGCTAGTAAAATAGTTTATAAACCATAGAGAAGTTGGAATACAGTAGGTTTAACACCAATATAAATAAAGAATGAGTTCATTACAGTACCTTGAGGTGGTGTTTTGTTTTCTTTCGCTAACGGAGCTCACGAGATTTTCTACTTTAAGTTTTGTGTTGTGAAGTTTTCAAGTTTTGGGTGAAAGATTTGATGGATTATGGAACAAGGAGTGGAAAGAGCCTAAGCTTGGGGATGCCCATGGCACCCCAAGGTAATCTAAGGACACCTAAAAGCCAAAGCTTGGGGATGGCCCGGAAGGCATCCCCTCTTTTTCTACTTCCATCGGTAACATACTTGGAGCTATATTTTTATTCACCACATGATATGTGTTTTGCTTGGAGCGTCTTGTATGATTTGAGTCTTTGCTTTTTATTTTACCACAATTATCCTTTCTGTACACACCTTTTGAGAGAGACACACATGATTCGGAAATTATTAGAATACTCTATGTGCTTCACTTATATCTTTTGAGTTATATAGTTTTTGCTCTAGTGCTTCACTTATATTTTTTAGAGCACGTCGGTGGATTTGTTTTATAGAAACTATTATTCTCTCATGCTTCACTTAGATTATTTTGAGAGTCTTAAATAGCATGGTAATTTACTTAAATAATCCTAATATGCTAGGTATTCAAGACTAGTAAAAACTTTCTTATGAATGTGTTGAATACTAAGATAAGTTTGATGCTTGATGATTGTTTTGAGACATGGAGGTAGTGATATAAAAGTTGTTCTAGTTGAGTAGTTGTGAATTTGAAAAATACTTGTGTTGAAGTTTGCAAGTCCCGTAGCATGCACGTATGGTAAACGTTATGTAACAAATTTGAAACATGAGGTGTTCTTTGATTGTCTTCCTTATGAGTGGCGGTCGAGGACGAGCGATGGTCTTTTCCTACCAATCTATCCCCCTAGGAGCATGCGTGTAGTGCTTGGTTTTTGATCACTTGTATATTTTTGAAATAATTATGTGATTTCTTCATGACTAATGTTGAGTCCATGGATTATACGCACTCTCACCTTTCCATCATTGCTAGCCTTTTCGGTACTGTGCATTGCCCTTTCTCACATTGAGAGTTGGTGCAAACTTCGCCGGTGCATCCAAACCCCATGATATGGTACACTCTTTCTGAAGGAAATATGCCCTAGAGGCAATAATAAAGTTATTATTTATTTCCTTATATCATGATAAATGTTTATTATTCATGCTAGAATTGTATTAACCGGAAACATAATACATGTGTGAATACATAAACAAACAGAGTGTCACTAGTATGCCTCTACTTGACTAGCTCGTTGATCAAAGATGGTTAAGTTTCCTAACCATAGACATGAGTTGTCATTTGATTAACGGGATCACATCATTAGGAGAATTATGTGATTGACATGACCCATTCCGTTAGCTTAGCACACGATCGTTTAGTATGTTGCTATTGCTTTCTTCATGACTTATACATGTTCCTATGACTATGAGATTATGCAACTCCCGTTTACCGGAGGAACACTTTGTGTTGTACCAAATGTCACAACCTAACTGGGTGATTATAAAGGTGCTCTACAGATGTCTCCGAAGGTACTTGTTGGGTTGGCGTATTTCGAGATTAGGATTTGTCACTCCGATTGTCGGAGAGGTATCTCTGGGCCCTCTCGGTAATGCACATCACTTAAGCCTTGCAAGCATTGCAACTAATGAGTTAGTTGCGGGATGATGTATTACAGAACGAGTAAAGAGACTTGCTAGTAAGGAGATTGAACTAGGTATTGAGATACCGACGATCGAATCTCGGGCAAGTAAACATAGCGATGACAAAGGGAACAACGTATGTTGTTATGCGGTCTGACCGATAAAGATCTTCATAGAATATGTAGGAGCCAATATGAGCATCCATGTTCCGCTATTGGTTATTGACCAGAGACGTGTCTCGGTCATGTCTACATAGTTCTCGAACCCGTAGGGTCCGCACGCTTAACGTTACGATGACAATTTTATTATGAGTTTATGTGTTTTGATGTACCGAAGGTTGTTCGGAGTCCCGGATGTGATCACGGACATGACGAGGAGTCTCTAAATGGTCGAGACATGAAGATTGATATATTGGAAGCCTATGTTTGGATATCGGAAGTGTTCCGGGTGAAATAGTGATTTTACTAGAGTACCGGAGGGGTTACCGGAACCCCCCGGAGGCTATTGGGCCTTATGGGCCCAAGTGGAGGAAGAGGAGAGGTGGCCAAGGGGCAGCCGCGCGCCCCTCCCCCCAAGTTCAAATTAGACAAGGAGGGGGGGCGCCCCCCTTTCCTTTCCCCTCTCTCCTCCTCCCCCCAAGTCCTAATCCGACTAGGAAAAAGGAGGGGAGTCCTACTCCTGGTGGGAATAGGACCCCTCCTACGGAGCAGGGGGGCACCCCATAGACACAACAATTGATCATTGATCTCTTAGCCGTGTGCGGTGCCCCCCTCCACCATAGTCCACCTTGATAATACTGTCGCGGTGCTTAGGTGAAGCCCTGCATCGGTAGAACATCAACATCGTCACCACGCCGTCGTGCTGACGAAACTCTCCCTCAACACTCGGCTGGATCGGAGTTCGAGGGACGTCATCGGGCTAAACGTGTGCTGAACTCGGAGGTGCCGTACGTTCGGTACTTGATCGGTCGGATCGTGAAGACGTACGACTACATCAACCGCGTTGTGCTAACGCTTCCGCTTTCGGTCTACGAGGGTACATGGACAACACTCTCCCCTCTCGTTGCTATGCATCACCATGATCTTGCGTGTGCGTAGGATTTTTTTTGAAATTACTACGTTCCCCAACAGTGGCATCCGAGCCAGGTTTTATGCGTTGATGTTATATGCACGAGTAGAACACAAGTGAGTTGTGGGCGATATAAGTCATACTGCTTACCAACATGTCATACTTTGGTTCGGCGGTATTGTTGGATGAAGCGGCCCGGACCGACATTACGCGTACGCTTATGCGAGACTGGTTCTACCGACGTGCTTTGCACACAGGTGGCTGGCAGGTGTCAGTTTCTCCAACTTTAGTTGAACCAAGTGTGCCTACGCCCGGTCCTTGCGAAGGTTAAAATAGCACCAACTTGACAAACTATCGTTGTGGTTTTTGATGCATAGGTAAGAACGGTTCTTGCTAAAGCCCGTAGCAGCCACGTAAAACTTGCAACAACAAAGTAGAGGAAGTCTAACTTGTTTTTGCAGGGAATGTTGTGATGTGATATGATCAAGACATGATGCTAAATTTTATTGTATGAGATGATCATGTTTTGTAACCGAGTTATCGGCAACTGGCAGGAGCCATATGGTCGTCGCTTTATTGTATGCAATGCAATCGCCCTATAATGCTTTACTTTATCACTAAGCGGTAACGATAGTCGTGGAAGCATAAGATTGGCGAGACGACAACGATGCTACGATGGAGATCAAGGTGTCGCGCCGGTGACGATGGTGATCATGACGGTGCTTCGGAGATGGAGATCACAAGCACAAGATGATGATGGCCATATCATATCACTTATATTGATTACATGTGATGTTTATATTTTATGCACCTTATCTTGCTTTGATTGACGGTAGCATTATAAGATCTCTCACTAAATTTCAAGATAAAAGTGTTCTCCCTGAGTGTGCACCATTGCCAAAGTTCATCGTGCCCAGACACCACGTGATGATCGGGTGTGATAAGCTCTACGTCGATCTACAACGGGTGCAAGCCAGTTTTGCACACGTAGAATACTCAGGTTAAACTTGACGAGCCTAGCATATGCAGATATGGCCTCGGAACACTGAGACCGAAAGGTCGAGCGTGAATCATATAGTAGATATGATCAACATAGTGATGTTGACCATTGAAAGCTACTCCATTTTACGTGATGATCCGTTATGGTTTAGTTGATTTGGATCACGTGATCACTTAGAGGATTAGAGGGATGTCTTTCTGACTGGGAGTTCTTAAGTAATATGATTAATTGAACTTAAATTTATCATGAACTTAGTACCTGATACTATCTTGCTTGTCTATGTTTGATTGTAGATAGATGACCCGTGCTATTGTTCCATTGAATTTTAATGTGTTCCTTGAGAAAGAAAAGTTGAAAGATGATGGTAGAAATTACACGGACTGGGTCCGTAACTTGAGGATTATCCTCATTGCTACGCAGAAGAATTACGTCCTGGAAGCACCGCTGAGTGCCAGGCCTGCTGCTGATGCAACTGACGACGTTAAGAACGTCTGGCAGAGAAAAGCTGATGACTACTCGATAGTTCAGTGTGCCATGCTTTATGGCTTAAAACCAGGACTTCAACGACGTTTTGAACATCATGGAGCTTATGAGATGTTCTAGGAGTTGAAGTTAATATTTCAAGCAAATTCCCGGATTGAGAGATATGAAGTCTCCAATAAGTTCTACAGCTGCAAGATGGACGAGAATAGTTCTGTCAGTGAACACATACTCAGAATGTCTGGGTACCATAATCACTTGACTCAGCTGGGAGTTAATCTTCCGGTTGATAGTGTCATCGACAGAGTTCTTCAATCACTGCCACCAAGCTACAAGAGCTTCGTGATGAACTATAATATGCAAGGGATGAATAAGACAATTCCCGAGCTCTTCACAATGCTAAAAGCTGCGGAGGTAGAAATCAAGAAGGAGCATCAAGTGTTGATGGCCAACAAGACCACTAGTTTCAAGAAAAAGGGTAAAGGGAAGAAGAAGGGGAACTTCAAGAAGAACAACAAGCAAGTTGCTGCTCAGGAGAAGAAACCCAAGTCTGGACCTAAGCCTGAAACTGAGTGCTTCTACTGCAAGCAGACTGGTCACTGGAAGCAGAACTGCCCCAAGTATTTGGCGGATAAGAAGGATGGCAAGGTGAACAAAGGTATATGTGATATACATGTTATAGATGTGTACCTTACTAGAGCTCACAGTAGCACCTGGGTATTTGATACTGGTTCTGTTGCTAATATTTGCAACTCGAAATATGGACTACGGATTAAGCGAACACTGGCAAAGGACGAGGTGACGATGCAGGTGGGAAATGGTTCCAAAGTCTATGTGATCGCGGTTGGCACGCTACCTCGACATCTACCTTTGGGATTAGTATTAGACCTAAATAATTGTTATTTGGTGCCAGCATTGAGAATGAACATTATATCTGGATCTTGTTTGATGCGAGACGGTTATTCATTTAAATCAGAGAATAGTGGTTGTTCTATTTATACGAGTAATATCTTTTATGGTCATGCACCCTTGAAGAGTGGTCTATTTTTGATGAATCTCGATAGTAGTGATACACATATTCATAATGTTGAAGCCAAAAGATGCAGAGTTGATAATGATAGTGCAACTTATTTGTGGCACTGCTGTTTTGGTCATATCGGTATAAAGCACATGAAGAAACTCCATACTGATGGACTTTTGGAACCACTTGATTATGAATCACTTGGTACTTGCGAACCGTGCCTCATGGGCAAGATGACTAAAACGCCGTTCTCCGGAACTATGGAGAGAGCAACAGATTTGTTGGAAATCATACATACAAATGTATGTGGTCCGATGAATGTTGAGGCTCGTGGCGGATATCATTATTTTCTCACCTTCACAGATGATTTAAGCAGATATGGGTATATCTACTTGATGAAGCATAAGTCTGAAACATTTGAAAAGTTCAAAGAATTTCAGAGTGAAGTTGAAAATCATCGTAACAAGAAAATAAAGTTTCTACGATCTGATCGTGGAGGAGAATATTTGAGTTACGACTTTGGTCTACATTTGAAACAATGCGGAATAGTTTTGCAACTCACGCCACCCGAAACACCACAGCGTAATGGTGTGTCCGAACGTTGTAATCGTACTTTACTAGATATGGTGCGATCTATGATGTCTCTTACAGATTTACCGCTATCGTTTTGGGGTTATGCTTTAGAGACGGCCACATTCACGTTAAATAGGGCACCACCGAAATCCGTTGAGATGACGCCTTACGAACTGTGGTTTGGCAAGAAACCAAAGTTGTCGTTTCTGAAAGTTTGGGGCTGTGATGCTTATGTGAAAAAGCTTCAACCTGATAAGCTCGAACCCAAATCGGAGAAATGTGTCTTCATAGGATACCCAAAGGAGACTGTTGGGTACACCTTCTATCACAAATCCGAAGGCAAGACATTCGTTGCTAAGTATGGATCCTTTCCAGATAAGGAGTTTCTCTCGAAAGAAGTGAGTGGGAGGAAAGTAGAACTTGATGAGGTAATTGTACCTGCTCCCTTATTGGAAAGTAGTACATCACAGAAATCGGTTTCTGTAACACCTACACCAACTAGTGAGGAAGTTAATGATGATGATCATGGAACTTCAGACCAAGTTGCTACTGATCCTCGTAGATCAACTAGAGTAAGATCCGCACCAGAGTGGTACGGTAATCCTATTCTGGAAGTCATGCTACTAGATCATGATGAACCTACGAACTATGAAGAAGCGATGGTAAGCCCAGATTACGCAAAATGGCTTGAAGCCATGAAATCTGAGATGGGATCCATGTATGAGAACAAAGTGTGGACTTTGGTTGACTTGCCCGATGATCGGCAAGCAATTGAGAATAAATGGATCTTCAAGAAGAAGACTGACGCTGACGGTAATGTTACTGTCTACAAAGCTCGACTTGTTGCGAAAGGTTTTCGACAAGTTCAAGGGATTGACTACGATGAGACCTTCTCACCCGTAGCGATGCTTAAGTCTGTCTGAATCATGTTAGCAATTGCCGCGTTTTATTATTATGAAATATGGCAGATGGATGTCAAAGCTGCATTCTTGAATGGATTTCTGGAAGAAGAGTTGTATATGATGCAACCGGAAGGTTTTGTCGATCCAAAGGGAGCTAACAAAGTGTGCAAGCTCCAGCGATCCATTTATGGACTGGTGCAAGTCTCTCGGAGTTGGAATAAACGCTTTGATAGTGTGATCAAAGCATTTGGTTTTATACAGACTTTTGGAGAAGCCTCTATTTACAAGAAAGTGAGTGGCAGCTCTGTAGCATTTCTGATATTATATGTGGATGACATATTGCTGATTGGAAATGATATAGAATTTCTGGATAGCATAAAGGGATACTTGAATAAGAGTTTTTCAATGAAAGACCTCGGTGAAGCTGCTTACATATTGGGCATTACGATCTATAGAGATAGATCAAGACGCTTAATTGGACTTTCACAAAGCACATACCTTGACAAAGTTTTGAAGAAGTTCAAAATGGATCAAGCAAAGAAAGGGTTCTTGCCTGTGTTACAAGGTGTGAAGTTGAGTAAGATTCAATGCCCGACCACTACAGAAGACAGAGAGAAAATGAAAGACGTTCCCTATGCTTCAGCCATAGGCTCTATCATGTATGCAATGCTGTGTACCAGACCTGATGTGTGCCTTGCTATAAGTCTAGCAGGGAGGTACCAAAGTAATCCAGGAGTGGATCACTGGACAACGGTCAAGAACATCCTGAAGTACCTGAAAAGGACTAAGGATATGTTTCTCGTTTATGGAGGTGACAAAGAGCTCATCGTAAATGGTTACATTGATGCAAGCTTTGACACTGATCTGGACGATTCTAAACCGAAAACCGGATACGTGTTTACATTGAACGGAGGAGCTGTCAGTTGGTGCAGTTCTAAACAAAGCATCATGGCAGGATCTACATGTGAAGCGGAGTACATAGCTACTTCGGAAGCAGCAAATGAAGGAGTCTGGATGAAGGAGTTCATATCTGATCTAGGTGTCATACCTAGTGCATCGGGTCCAATGAAAATCTTTTGTGACAATAATGGTGCAATTGCCTTGGCGAAGGAATCCAGATTTCACAAGAGAACCAAACACATCAAGAGACGCTTCAATTCCATCCGGGATCTAGTCCAGGTGGGAGACATAGAAATTTTCAAGATACATACGGATCTGAATGTTGCAGACCCGCTGACTAAGCCTCTTCCACGAGCAAAACATGATCAGCACCAAGGCTCCATGGGTGTTAGAATCGTTACTGTGTAATCTAGATTATTGACTCTAGTGCAAGTGGGAGACTGAAGGAAATATTCCCTAGAGGAAATAATAAAGTTATTATTTATTTCCTTATATCATGATAAATGTTTATTATTCATGCTAGAATTGTATTAACCGGAAACATAATACATGTGTGAATACATAAACAAACAGAGTGTCACTAGTATGCCTCTACTTGACTAGCTCGTTGATCAAAGATGGTTAAGTTTCCTAACCATAGACATGAGTTGTCATTTGATTAACGGGATGACATCATTAGGAGAATGATGTGATTGACATGACCCATTCCGTTATCTTAGCACACGATCGTTTAGTATGTTGCTATTGCTTTCTTCATGACTTATACATGTTCCTATGACTATGAGATTATGCAACTCCCGTTTACCGGAGGAACACTTTGTGTGCTACCAAACATCACAACGTAACCGGGTGATTATAAAGGTGCTCTACAGGTGTCTCCGAAGGTACTTGTTGGGTTGGCGTATTTCGAGATTAGGATTTGTCACTCCGATTGTCGGAGAGGTATCTTTGGGCCCTCTCGGTAATGCACATCACTTAAGCCTTGCAAGCATTGCAACTAATGAGTTAGTTGCAGTATGATGTATTACAGAACGAGTAAAGAGACTTGCAAGTAACGAGATTGAACTAGGTATTGAGATACCGACGATTGAATCTCGGGCAAGTAAACATACCGATGACAAAGGGAACAACGTATGTTGTTATGTGGTGTGACCGATAAAGATCTTCGTAGAATATGTAGGAGCCAATATGAGCATCCAGGTTCCGCTATTGGTTATTGACCGGAGACGTGTCTCGGTCATGTCTACATAGTTCTCGAACCCGTAGGGTCCGCATGCTTAACGTTACGATGACAATTTTATTATGAGTTTATGTGTTTTGATGTACCGAAGATTGTTCGGAGTCCCGGATGTGATCACGGACATGACGAGGAGTCTCGAAATGGTCGAGACATGAAGATTGATATATTGGAAGCCTATGTTTGGGTATCGGAAGTGTTCCGGGTGAAATAGTGATTTTACCGGAGTACCGGAGGGGTTACCGGAACCCCCCGGAGGCTATTGGCCCTTATGGGCCCAAGTGGAGGAAGAGGAGAGGCGGCCAAGGGGCAGCCGCGCGCCCCTACCCCCAAGTCCGAATTGGACAAGGAGGGGGGGCGCCCCCCCTTTCCTTTCCCCTCTCTCCTGAAGGAAATATGCCCTAGAGGCAATAATAAAGTTATTATTTATTTCCTTATATCATGATAAATGTTTATTATTCATGCTAGAATTGTATTAACCGGAAACATAATACATGTGTGAATACATAGACAAACAAAGTGTCACTAGTACGCCTCTACTTGACTAGCTCGTTAATCAAAGATGGTTATGTTTCCTAACCATGAACAATGAGTTGTTATTTGATTAACGGGGTCACATCATTAGTTGAATGATCTGATTGACATGACCCATTCCATTAGCTTAGCACCCGATCGTTTAGTATGTTGCTATTGCTTTCTTCATGACTTATACATGTTCCTATAACTATGAGATTATGCAACTCCCGTTTACCGGAGGAACACTTTGGGTACTACCAAACGTCACAACGTAACTGGGTGATTATAAAGGAGTACTACAGGTGTCTCCAATGGAACATGTTGGGTTGGCGTATTTCGAGATTAGGTTTTGTCACTCCGATTGTCGGAGAGGTATCTCTGGGCCCTCTCGGTAATGCACATCACATAAGCCTTGCAAGCATTACAACTAATATGTTAGTTGTGAGATGATGTATTACAGAACGAGTAAAGAGACTTGCCGGTAACGAGATTGAACTAGGTATTGGATACCGACGATCGAATCTCGGGCAAGTAACATACCGATGACAAAGGGAACAACGTATGTTGTTATGCGGTCTGACCGATAAAGATCTTCGTAGAATATGTAGGAGCCAATATGGGCATCCAGGTCCCGCTATTAGTTATTGACCGGAGACGTGTCTCGGTCATGTCTACATTGTTCTCGAACCCGTAGGGTCCGCACGCTTAAGGTTACGATGACAGTTACATTATGAGTTTATGCATTTTGATGTACCGAAGGTTGTTCGGAGTCCTGGATGTGATCACGGACATGACGAGGAGTCTCGAAATGGTCGAGACGTAAAGATTGATATATTGGAAGCCTATGTTTGGACATCGGAAGTGTTCCGGGTGAAATCGGGATTTTACCGGAGTACCGGGAGGTTACCGGAACCCCCCCGGGAATCATATGGGCCTTAGTGGGCCTTAGTGGAAAGGTGAAAGGGCTGCCCATAAGGGCTGCACGCCTCCCCCCTCCCCTAGTCCTATTAGGACTAGGAGAGGTGGCCGGCCACCCCTCTCCCTCTTTCCCCCTTGGGAATCCTAGTTGGAATAGGATTGGGGGGGGGGAGTCCTACTCGCGATAGGAGTAGGACTCCTCCTGCGCCCTCCTCCTGGCCGGCGCACCTCTCCCCCTTGGCTCCTTTATATACGGAGGCAGGGAACACCTCTAGACACACAAGTTGATCCACGTGATCTATTCCTTAGCCGTGTGCGGTGCCCCCTGCCACCATATTCCTCGATAATATTGTAGCGGAGTTTAGGCGAAGCCCTGCTGCTGTAGTTCATCAAGATCGTCACCACGCCGTCGTGCTGACGGAACTCTTCCCCGACACTTTGCTGGATCAGAGTCCGAGGATCGTCATCGAGCTGAACGTGTGCTCGAACTCGGAGGTGCCGTAGTTTCGGTGCTTGATCGGTTGGATCGTGAAGACGTACGACTACTTCCTCTACGTCGTGTCAGCGCTTCCGCAGTCATTCTGCGTTGGGTACGTAGACAACACTCTCCCCTCTCGTTGCTATGCATCACATGATCTTGCGTGTGCATAGGAATTTTTTTGAAATTACTATGAAACCCAATAGTGGCATCCGAGCCTAGGTTATTTATGTTGATGTTATATGCACGAGTAGAACACAAGTGAGTTGTGGGCGATATAAGTCATACTGCCTACCAGCATGTCATACTTTGGTTCGGCGGCATTGTTGGATGAGACGACCCGGACCAACATTACGCGTACGCTTACGCGAGACCGGTTCCCCCGACGTGCTTTGCACACAGGTGGCTTGCGGGCGACTGTCTCTCCAACTTTAGTTGAACCAAGTATGGCTACGCCCGGTCCTTGCGAAGGTTAAAACGGAGTCTATTTGACAAACTATCGTTGTGGTTTTGATGCGTAGGTGAGATTGGTTCTTGCTTAAGCCCGTAGCAGCCACGTAAAACTTGCAACAACAAAGTAGAGGACGTCTAACTTGCTTTTGCAGGGCATGTTGTGATGTGATATGGTCAAGGCATGATGCTGAATTTTATTGTATGAGATTATCATGTTTTGTAACCGAGTTATCGGCAACTGGCAGGAGCCATATGGTTGTCGCTTTATTGTATGCAATGCAATCGCGATGTAATGCTTTACTTTATTACTAAACGGTAGTGATAGTCGTGGAAGCATAAGATTGGCGAGACGACAACGATGCTACGATGGAGATCAAGGTGTCGCGCCGGTGACGATGGTGATCATGACGGTGCTTCGGAGATGGAGATCACAAGCACAAGATGATGATGGCCATATCATATCACTTATATTGATTGCATGTGATGTTTATCTTTTTATGCATCTTATCTTGCTTTGATTGACGGTAGCATTATAAGATGATCTCTCACTAAATTATCAAGAAGTGTTCTCCCAGAGTATGCACCGTTGCCAAAGTTCATCGTGCCCAGACACCACGTGATGATCGGGTGTGATAAGCTCTACGTCCATCTACAACGGGTGCAAGCCAGTTTTGCACACGCAGAATACTCGGGTTATACTTGACGAGCCTAGCATATGCAGATATGGCCTCGGAACACGGAGACCGAAAGGTCGAGCGTGAATCATATATTAGATATGATCAACATAATGATGTTCACCATTGAAGACTAATCCATCTCACGTGATGATCGGTTATGGTTTAGTTGATTTGGATCACGTGATCAGTTAGAAGATTAGAGGGATGTCCATCTAAGTGGGAGTTCTTAAGTAATATGATTAATTGAACTTTAATTTATCATGAACTTGGTCCTGGTAGTATTAGCATATCTATGTTGTAGATCAATAGCTCGCGTTGTTGCTTTCATATGTTTATTTTGATATGTTCCTAGAGAAAATTGTGTTGAAAGATGTTAGTAGCAATGATGCGGATTGGATCCGTGATCTGAGGTTTATCCTCATTGCTGCACAGAAGAATTATGTCCTTGATGCACCGCTAGGTGACAGACCTATTGCAGGAGCAGATGCAGACGTTATGAACGTTTGGCTAGCTCAATATGCTGACTACTTGATAGTTTAAGTGCACCATGCTTAACGGCTTAGAATCGGGACTTCAAAGACTTTTTGAACGTCATGGACCATATGAGATGTTCCAGGAGTTGAAGTTAATATTTCAAGCAAATACCCGAGTTGAGAGATATGAAGTCTCCAACAAGTTCTATAGCCAAAATATGGAGGAGAATCGCTCAACTAGTGAGCATGTGCTCAGATTGTCTGGGTACTACAATCGCCTGAATCAAGTGGGAGTTTATCTTCCAGATAAGATAGTGATTGACAGAATTCTCTAGTCACCATCACCAAGTTAGTAGGACTTCGTGATGAACTATAATATGCAAGGGATAACGAAAACAACTCCCAAGCTCTTCGTGATGCTGAAATCAACGAAGGTAGAAATCAAGAAAAACATCAAGTGTTGATGGTTGACAAGATCACTAGTTTCAAGAAAAGGGCAGAGGGAAGAAGGGGAACTTCAAGAAAAACAGCAAGCAAGTTGCTGCTCAAGTGAAGAGGCCCAAGTCTGGTCCTAAGCCTGAGACTAAGTGCTTCTACTGCAAAGGGACTGGTCACTGGAAGCGGAACTACCCCAAGTGATTGGCGGATAAGAGGATGGCAAAGTGAACATAAGTATATTTGATATACATGTTATTGATGTGTACTTTACTAGTGTTTATAGCAAACCCTCAGTATTTGATACTAGTTCAGTTGCTATGATTAGTAACTTGAAACGGGAGTTGCAGAATAAACAGAGACTAGTTAAGGGTGAAGTGATGATGTGTGTTGGAAGTGGTTCCAAGATTGATATGATCATCATCGCACACTCCCTATAATTTCGAGATTAGTGTTGAACCTAAATAAGTGTTATTTGGTGTTTGCGTTGAGCATGAATATGATTTGATCATGTTTATTGTAATACGGTTATTCATTTAAGTAAGAGAATAAATTGTTGTTCTGTTTATATGAATAAAACCTTATATGGTTACACACCCAATGAAAATAGTTCGTTGGATCTCGATCGTAGTGATACACATAATCATAATATTGAAACCAAAAGATGCAAAGTTAATAATGATAGTGCAACTTATTTGTAGCACTGCCGTTTAGGTCATATTGGTGTAAAGCGCATGAAGAAACTCCATGCTGATGGGCTTTTGGAATCACTTGATTATGAATCAGTTGATGCTTGCGAACCATGCCTCTTGGGCAAGATGACTAAGACTCTGTTCTTCGGAACAATGGAGCAAGCAACGGATTTGTTGGAAATCATACATACTGATGTATATGGTCCGATGAATATTGAGGCTCGCGACAAGTATCATTATTTTCTGATCTTCACAGATGATTTGAGCAGATATGAGTATATCTACTTGATGAAACATAAGTCTGAAACATTTGAAAAGTTCAAAGAATTTCAGAGTGAAGTGAAAAATCATCGTAACAAGAAAATAAAGTTTCTACGATCTGATCGTAGAGAAGAGTATTTGAGTTACGAGTTTGGCCTTCAGTTAAAAACAATGTGAAATAGTTTCACTACTCATGCCACCTGGAACACCACATTGTAATGGTGTGTCCGAACGTCATAACCGTACTTTATTGAATATAGTGCAATCTATGATGTATCTTACCGATCTACCACTATCGTTTTGGGGTTATGCATTAGAGACAGCTGCATTCACGTTAAATAGGGCACCATCTAAATCCGTTGAGACGACACCGTATGAACTATGGTTTAGCAAGAAACCTAAGCTGTCATTTCTTAAAGTTTGAGGTTGCAATGCTTATGTGAAAAAGTTTCAACCTGATAAGCTCAAACCCAAATCGGAGAAATATGTCTTCATATGATACCCAAAGGAGATTGTTGGGTACACCTTCTATCACAGATCCAAAGGCAAGAATTTTGTTGCTAAATTCGGAAACTTTCTGGAGAAGGAGTTTCTCTCGAAAGAAGTGAGTGGGAGGAAAGTAGAACTTGATGAGGTAACTGTACCTCCTCCCTTATTGGAAAGTAGTACATCACAGAAACCGGTTTCTGTGACACCTACACCAATTAGTGAGGAAACTAATGATGATGATCATGAAACTTCAGATCAAGTTACTACCGAATCTCGTAGGTAAACCAGAGTGAGATCCGGACCAGAGTGGTACGGTAATCCTGTTCTGGAAGTCATGTTACTAGACCATGACGAACTTGCGAACTATGAGGAAGCGATGATGAGCCCAGATTCCGCAAAATGGTTTGAGGCCATGAAATCTGAGATATGATCCATGTATGAGAACAAAGTATGGACTTTGATGGATTTGCCCGATGATCGGCAAGCCATAGAAAATAAATGGATCTTCAAGAGTAAGACGGACGCTGATAGTAGTGTTACTATCTACAAAGCTAGAATTGTCGCAAAAGGTTTTCGACAAGTTCAAGGTGTTGACTAGGATGAGAGTTTCTCACTCGTATCTATGCTTAAGTCTGTTCGAATCATGTTAGCAATTGCCACATTTTATGAAATCTAGCAAATGGATAAACAAAACTGCATTCCTTAATGGATTTATTAAAGAAGAGTTGTATACGATGCAACTAGAAGGTTTTGTCGATCCTAAAGGTGTTAACAAAATATGCAAGCTCCAGCAATCCATCTATGGACTAGTACAAGCATCTTGGAGTTGGAATATACGCTTTGATGAGTTGATCAAAGCATATAGTTTTATACAGACTTGTGGTGAAGCCTCTATTTACAAGAAAGTGAGTGGGAGCACTACAACATTTCTAGTAAGTATATGTGAATGACATATTGTTGATCGGAAATAATGTAGAATTATTCTGTAAGGCATAAAGGAGTATTTGAAAGGAGTTTTTTCAAAGAAAGACTTCAGTGAAGCTGCTTACATATTGAGCTTCAAGATCTATAAAGATAGATCAAGACGCTTGATAAGTTTTTTCAATGAGTACATACCTTGACAAGATTTTTGAAGTAGTTCAAAATAGAGCAGTCAAAGAAAGAGTTCTTGCCTGTATTACAAGGTGTGAAGTTGAGTAAGACTCAAAGCCCGACCACGGCAGAAGATAGAAAGAGAATGAAAGTCATTCCCTATGCCTTGGCCATAGGTTCTATAAAGTATGTCATGCTGTATACCAAATCTATTGTATACCCTGCACTGATTTAGCAAGGGAGTAGAATAGTGATCTAGGAGTAGATCACTGGACAACGGTCAGAATTATCCTTAGTAAAATAAGGATATGTTTCTCGATTATGGACGTGACAAAAAGGTTCGTCGTAAAAAGTTACGTCAATGCAAGTTTTGACACAGATCTGGATGACTCTAAGTCTCGATCTAGATACATATTGAAAGTGGGAGCAATTAGCTAGAGTAGCTCCATGCAGAGCATTGTAGACATAGAATTCGCAACATACTTACGGATCTGTATGTGACAGACCCGTTGACTAATATTATCTCACAAGCAAAACATGATCACACCTTAGTACTCTTTGGGTGTTAATCACATAATACAATGTGAACTAGATTATTGACTCTAGTAAACCCTTTGGGTGTTGGTCACATATCGATGTGAACTATAGGTGTTAATCACATGGTGATGTGAACTATTGCTGTTAAATCACATGGCGATGTGAACTAGATTATTGACTCTAGTGCAAGTGGGAGACTGAAGGAAATATGCCCTAGAGGCAATAATAAAGTTATTATTTATTTCCTTATATCACGATAAATGTTTATTATTCATGCTAGAATTGTATTAACCGGAAAGATAATACATGTGTGAATACATAGACAAACAAAGTGTCACTAGTATGCCTCTACTTGACTAGCTCGTTAATCAAAGATGGTTATGTTTCCTAACCATGAACAATGAGTTGTTATTTGATTAACGGGGTCACATCATTAGTTGAATGATCTGATTGACATGACCCATTCCATTAGCTTAGCACCCGATCGTTTAGTATGTTGCTATTGCTTTCTTCATGACTTATACATGTTCCTATAACTATGAGATTATGCAACTCCCGTTTACCGGAGGAACACTTTGGGTACTACCAAACGTCACAACGTAACTGGGTGATTATAAAGGAGTACTACAGGTGTCTCCAATGGTACATGTTGGGTTGGCGTATTTCGAGATTAGGTTTTGTCACTCCGATTGTTGGAGAGGTATCTCTGGGCCCTCTCGGTAATGCACGTCACATAAGCCTTGCAAGCATTACAACTAATATGTTAGTTGTGAGATGATGTATTATGGAACGAGTAAAGAGACTTGCCGGTAACGAGATTGAACTAGGTATTGGATACCGACGATCGAATCTCGGGCAAGTAACATACCGATGACAAAGGGAACAACGTATGTTGTTATGCGGTCTGACCGATAAAGATCTTCGTAGAATATGTAGGAGCCAATATGGGCATCCAGGTCCCGCTATTGGTTATTGACCGGAGACGTGTCTCGGTCATGTCTACATTGTTCTCGAACCCGTAGGGTCCGCACGCTTAAGGTCACGATGACAGTTACATTATGAGTTTATGCATTTTGATGTACCGAAGGTTGTTCGGAGTCCCGAATGTGATCACGGACATGATGAGGAGTCTCGAAATGGTCAAGACGTAAAGATTGATATATTGGAAGCCTATGTTTGGACATCGGAAGTGTTCCGGGTGAAATCGGGATTTTACCGGAGTACCGGGAGGTTACCGGAACCCCCCGGGAATCATATGGGCCTTAGTGGGCCTTAGTGGAAAGGTGAAAGGGCTGCCCATAAGGGCTGCGCGCCTCCCCCCTCCCATAGTCCTATTAGGACTAGGAGAGGTGGCCAGCCACCCCTCTCCCTCTTTCCCCCTTGGGAATCCTAGTTGGAATAGGATTGGGGGGGGGGGAGTCCTACTCCCGGTAGGAGTAGGACTCCTCCTGCGCCCTCCTCCTGGCTGGCGCACCTCTCCCCCTTGGCTCCTTTATATACAGAGGCAGGGAGCACCTCTAGACACACAAGTTGATCCACGTGATCTATTCCTTAGCCGTGTGCGGTGCCCCCTGCCACCATATTCCTCGATAATACTGTAGCGGAGTTTAGGCGAAGCCCTGCTGCTGTAGTTCATCAAGATCTTCACCACGCCGTCGTGCTGACGGAACTCTTCCCCGACACTTTGCTGGATCAGAGTCCGGGGATCGTCATCGAGCTGAACGTGTGCTCGAACTCGGAGGTGCCGTAGTTTCGGTGCTTGATCGGTTGGATCGTGAAGACGTACGAATACTTCCTCTACGTCGTGTCAGCGCTTCCGCAGTCGGTCTGCGTTGGGTACGTAGACAACACTCTCCCCTCTCGTTGCTATGCATCACATGATCTTGCGTGTGCGTAGGAAATTTTTTGAAATTACTACGAAACCCAACATCTCCTCCTTCCCCCCAAGTCCTAATCCAACTAGGAAAAAGGAGGGGAGTCCTACTCCCGGTGGGAGTAGGACTCCTCTTGCGCGCCTCCTCCTATGGCCGGCCGCACCCCCCTTCCTCCTTTATATACGGGGGCAGGGGGGCGCCCTATAGACACAACAATTGGTCATTGATCTCTTAGCCGTGTGCGGTGCCCCCCTCCACCATAGTCCACCTCGATAATACTGTAGCGGTGCTTAGGTGCAGCCCTGCGTCGGTAGAACATCAACATCGTCACCACGCTGTCGTGCTGACAAAACTCTCCCTCAACACTCGGCTGGATCGGAGTTCGAGGGACGTCATCGGGCTGAACGTGTGCTGAACTCGGAGGTGTCGTGCGTTCGGTACTTGATCGGTCGGATCGTGAAGACGTACGACTACATCAACCGCGTTGTGCTAACGCTTCCGCTTTCGGTCTACGAGGGTACGTTGGCAACACTCTCCCCTCTCGTTGCTATGAATCACCATGATCTTGCGTGTGCGTAGGAATTTTTTTGAAATTACTACGTTCCCCAACACTTTCACACATGAACCTCCTTATATCTTCCTCAAAATAGCCACCATACCTACCTATTATGGCATTCCCATAGCCATTCCGAGATATATTGCCATGCAACTTTCCACCGTTCCGTTTATCATGACACATTCATCATTGTCATATTGCTTTGCATGATCATGTAGTTGACATAGTATTTGTGGCGAATCCACCATTCATAATCCTTTCATACATGTCACTCTTGGTTCATTGCATATCCCGGTACACCGCCGGAGGCATTCATATAGAGTCATACTTTGTTCTAGTATCGAGTTATACTCATTGAGTTGTAAATAAATAGAAGTGTGATGATCATCATTTTCTAGAGCATTGTCCCAAGTGAGGAAAAAAAGAGAGAGAAAGGCCATAAAAAAGAGAAGGCCCCAAAAAAATGAGAGAAAAAGAGAGAAGGGACAATGTTACTATCCTTTTTACCACACTTGTGCTTCAAAGTAGCACCATAATCTCCATGATAGAGAGTCTTTTGTTTTGTCACTTTCATTTACTAGTGGGAACTTTTCATTATAGAACTTGGCTTCTATATTCCACCAATGGGCTTCCTCAAATGCCCTAGGTCTTCGTGAGAAAGCAAGTTGGATGCACACCCACTTAGTTTCTTTTGTTGAGTTTTTATATATTTATAGCTCTAGTGCATCCGTTGCATGGAAATCCCTACTACTTGCATTAACATCAATTGATGGGCATCTCCATAGCTCATTGATTAGCCTCGTTGATGTGAGACTTTCTCCTTTTTTGTCTTCTCCACATAACCCCCATCATTATATTCTATTCCACCCATAGTGCTATATCCATGGCTCACGCTCATGTATTACGTGAAGGTTGAAAAAGTTTGAGATTACTAAAGTATGAAACAATTGCTTGGCTTGTCATCGAGGTTGTGCATGATGAGAGCATTCTTGTGTGACGAAAATGGAGTATGACTAAACTATATGATTTTGTAGGGATGAACTTTCTTTGGCCATGTTATTTTGAGAGGACATACTTGCTTAGTTAGTATGCTTGAAGTATTATTATTTTTATGTCAATATTGAAATTTTATCTTGAATCTTTCGGATCTGAATATTCATACCACAATTAAGAAGAATTACGTTGAAATTATGCCAAGTAGCATTCCACATCAAAAATTCTGTTTTTATCATTTACCTACTCGAGGATGAGCAGGAATTAAGCTTGGGGATGCTTGATACGTCTCCAACGTATCTATAATTTTTGATTGTTCCATGCTATATTATATTCTATTTTGGACATTATTGGGATTTATTATACACTTTTATATTATTTTTGGGACTAACCTATTAACCGGAGGCCCAGTCCAGAATTGCTGTTTTTTGCCTATTTCAGAGTTTCGTAGAAAAAGAATATCAAACGGAGTCCAAACGGAATGAAACCTTCGGGAACGTGATTTCTGGAATGACCGTGATCTAGAGGACTTGGACCCTACTGCAAGGGCATATTTATCCCTAAGTGTTTTGGTGATTGATGACAACGCATTTGCGGACTAATCGTGTGCCTTGAGTATTCCAGACACTTCATTGCTAGGCACAAGACGATTGGCTGCCCCTCGAAGACTGATGAAGACGACGTCTTTTCTATGTTTCTTTTTGGTGGATTTGAGTCGTAGGAAAGCCGTAGTATTAAGAGGGGGTCCGTATTGGAAAGGTTTGGGTGGAATCATCACATACACATCTCCTTCTTGTCCCCTCCTTTTTCCTTGGAGCTTCCTCCGTTTTCTTGCCTCCCTTGTCTGGATGCTGTGTTTGGTCGCGGTAGTACTGCTCCCAGGAAAATGGTAGTACCGTAGGCATCCGCGGTAGTACTGCAGGTGCCCACGGTAGTACCGCTCCCCTGGAGCCGCACTACCACTGCCCACCAGGCTAGTGCCGCCCCTTTGCGGTAGTAGGGGCGGATGTAATTTTTTACATCCGCACCTACTGCGGTAGTACCGTTTTCGTCGAGCAATAGTACCGCACTATACAGTCAGGCAGTAGTACCGCCCCTCGGCAGTACTACTGTGTCGGGTTTTTGCTACTTCCGTTTCTTTGCGGAAGTAGGCATGGAAGTTCCCTTCCCCGTGGCTGGGGTTTTTTGCCTTGCGGTAGTACCGCATGGGTGGCGCGGTAGTACCGCGCATGCGGAAGTACCGCCCCCAGCTCCTGCGCATCTGTTTATCTTTACTATCGCTGGGGTTGCGGCAGTACCGTGGGTCGGTACGGTAGTACAGCACAACCGTGTGGTAGTACCGCTTGGTTGCAAGCAGTAGTACCGCGCGGCCTTGCGGTAGTACCGTTGGCCAGGCGCGGTAGTACCGCTGGCCGCGGGCTAGTTGGTGGGTAACGGTTGGATCCTTTTCCCACACTATATAAGGGGTCCCCTTCTTCCCTGTTGACTCACCTCTTCCACGCCTAAGCTCCATTATTGCTCTAAGCTCCATTTTCACCCGATCTCACTCCCTAGCCAACCAAACTTGTTGATTTGCTCGGGAGTGGTTGAGAAGGCCTTGATCTACACTTCCACCAAGAGATATTTGATTCCCCCCACTAATCCCTTGCGGATCTTGTTACTCTTGGGTGTTTGAGCATCCTGGACGGCTGAGGTCACCGCGAAGCCATAGTCCATTGTGGTGAACCTTCGTGGTGTCGTTGGGAGCGTCCAATTGAGTTGTGGAGATTGCCCCAACCTAGTTTGTAAAGGTTCGGTCGCCGCCTCCAAGGGCACTGAGGGAGTTCTGGATTAGGGGGTGTTCGGGTAGCCGGACTATACCTTCAGCCGGACTCCTGGACTATGAAGATACAAGGTTGAAGACTTCGTCCCGTGTCCGGATGGGACTTTCCTTGGCGTGGAAGGCAAGCTTGGCGATGCGGATATTCAAGATCTCCTACCATTTTAACCGACTCTATGTAACCCTAACCCTATCCGGTGTCTATATAAACCGGAGGGTTGTAGTCTGTAGGCAATCAACTCCATATACAACAATCATACCATAGGCTAGCTTCTAGGGTTTAGCCTCCTTGATCTCATGGTAGATCTACTCTTGTACTACCCATATCATCAATATTAATCAAGCAGGAGTAGGGTATTACCTCCATCGAGAGGGCCCGAACTTGGGTAAAAACATCGTGTCCCTTGTCTCCTGTTACCATCCGGCCTTGACGCACAGTTCGGGACCCCCTACCCGAGATCCGCAGGTTTTGACACCGACATTGGTGCTTTCATTGAGAGTTCCTCTGTGTCGTCGCCTTTAGGTCCGATGGCTCCTTTGATCATCAACAACGATGCGGTCCAGGGTGAGACTTTTCTCCCCGGACAGATCTTCGTCTTCGGTGGCTTCGCTCTGCGGGCCAATTCGCTCAGCCACCTGGAGCAGATCGAAAGCTACGCCCCTGGCCATCAAGTCAGGTTTGGAAGCTTAAACTACACGGCTGACATCCGCGGAGACTTGATCTTCGACGGGCTCGAGCCACAGCCAAGCACGCCGCACTATCTCGAGGGGCATGATCTAGCTCTGCCCCCGGATAGTGTCCTGGAGGCCGCACACGCATCGGTTCCGACCCCTAACTCGGAGCCTATTGCGCCAATTGAGGATGAGTGGTTGGACGTCACCTCGGGGGCTGTGATCCCGAAAGTGATCGAGCCGAACGCTAGCCCCGCACTCTGCACGACCCGTGACTCCGAGGATCCAGACTCCGAACCCCCTGCGCCCCTTCCAATCGATTCCGATTGGGTGCCGATAATGGAGTTCACCGCCGCAGACATCTTTCAACATTCGCCTTTTGGCGACATCCTGAATTCTCTTAAGTCTCTCTCTTTATCAGGAGAGCCCTGGCCGGACTATGGTCAGCGAGGGTGGGATGCGGACGATGAGGAAATTCAAAGGCCACCCACCACCCACTTGGTAGCCACTGTCGACAATTTAAACGGCGTGCTCAACTTTGACTCCGGAGACATCGACAGCATGGATGACGATGCAAGAGATACCGACGAACCAACGCCCATAGGGCATTGGACAGCCACCTCATCTCACGATGTGTACATGGTGGATACCCCTAAAGGAAGCGACAACGAGGAAAAAGGGGATGGGACGGGAGATCAACCCCACGAAAAGCAATCAAAGCATCGGCGTAAACGCCGACCCAAGCCCCGCCTCGACAAAAACCCAGCCATAGAGCAGGACGGGCCGGTAGACGACGAGTAGGCCTTAGAGCAACCGTCCGAACAGGGCAACACGGATAGAGAAACCGAACATCCCTCCTCCAGCGAAAACGGCATTCCGGACGACCTCACACCGGATAAACCTATGGAGCAGAAGAATCTCCATGAGAGGCTCGTTGCAACTGCACACAGCCTAAAAAAGCAGAAGCGGAAGCTAAAAACAGCGGAAGATGCACTCGGGATTAGATGGAGCAAAGTAATCAATACCGCAGATAAATACGGTGACAGTCGCCGCACTAAAAGCTATCCGAAAAGAAAGCTACTGCCTGAATTCGACGAAGAGGCCCTAGAGCCCTCGCATTCAAAAAATGAGAAAGCCACACGGTCGGATAGACGACCCCATAAAGCGGCAAGCGGCACCGTACCTAAATCGGCATGCGACCCACTTAAGGATTCGCACCATGGCCCAGTCAGGTCCATTTATGGGCCAAGAAAGCAAGCTCTCGTAAGCAACGCTATGAAGCCATCATCAGAATCCGGCACACCCAAATACAGGGGCGCCGCACACCCTCTATGCTTCACCGATGAGGTCCTGGACTATGAATTTCCAGAGGGATTTAAGCCCGTAAACATAGAGGCATATGATGGAACAACAGACCCTGGAGTCTGGATCGAGGATTGTATCCTCCACATACACATGGCTAGAGGAGATGATCTCCACGCCATAAAATATTTACCCCTTAAGCTTAAAGGGCCAGCCCGGCATTGGCTTAAAAGCCTCCCCGAAAACACAATTGGAAGCTGGGAAGAGCTCGAGGATACTTTCCGAGCAAACTTTCAAGGGACCTATGTCCGCCCTCCGGATGCAGACGATCTTAGTCACATAACTCAGCAACCTGGAGAATTAGCTCGGCAGTTCTGGAATAGATTCCTCACTAAAAAGAATCAGATAGTCGACTGTCTGGATGCCGAAGCCTTAGCAGCTTTCAGGCATAACGTCCGAGACGAATGGCTCGCCAGACACCTCGGCCAAGAAAAGCCAAGAACAATGGCCGCACTAACAAGCGTCATGACCCGCTTTTGTGCAGGGGGAGGACAGCTGGTTGGCAAGGTGCAGCCCCAGCGACCCAAGTACATCCGAAATTAGGGATGGAAAACGGAAAACCGCGACGCAACAAGGACCGTCGCTGGACTAAGGACAAAAGTCCGAAGAGCACGGCAGTCAATGCCGGATTCAAAGGCTCACGACAAAATCAGGAAAAATCGCCCCCACAGGATAACAGGGACGATCCATCCAACCTAAATAAAATCCTGGACAGGATATATCAGATACACAGTACTCCCGGGAAGCCTACTAACCATACCCATAGAGATTGTTGGGTTTTCAAACAATTTGGCAGACTCAATGCCGAACACAAGGGGCTCGACACACCAAGCGAAGACGAGGACGAACGCCAAAAGCAGAGCACCAGGAAATATGTTTACTTCCCACAAGAAGTAAAAACAGTGAACTTACTTCACATAACAAAACGTGCGATGCCCATAAAGGTACGCACCACACGGCCTATCCCCAAAGGGTCCCGCCACTGGTTGTCAAAACCAATCATCTTCGATCAGCTAGATTATTCTAGAAATATCAAGAATGCAGGTTGGAGTGCCTTGATACTCGATCCAATAATTGGCGGACTCCGGTTTTCAAATGTCCTTATGGACGGCGGCAGTGGACTAAACCTGATATATCAGGATACAATCCATCACATGGGGATAAACCCAGCAAGAATCCGCCGCAGCAAAACCTCTTTTCAAGGGGTAACACCTGGTCCGGACACCCATTGTATGGGTTTTCTCCGGCTCGAAGTTTTATTCGGCTCTGCCGATAACTTCCGCCGCGAAAAGCTGACCTTCCATATCGTCCCGTTCTCAAGTCACTATCAAGCACTACTGGGACGCGAAGCTTTCGCCCGCTTTAACGCAATACCGCATTATGCATCTCTCATGCTTAAGATGCCCGGTCCACGAGGCATCATCTCTTTGAATGGGAAGCACTAAAGTGCGCCTCCCCAAGCGGAGGACTGTGCGGCCGCTTTGACAGCCCCATAGTAAAATGGCCTCACCGGCCAAAAAACTTCAAAATAGGTCATTAAAGACCACAAACGCGGATAGACGAGTTCGGGACAAAATCATCATTGATGCAGGCTTAGTGGCCATATACCCCCACCAGGGGCTCCATGCATATACAATAAGAGACAATAAAGCTCAATTTTATATATTTTACTTTATACTTTGTTTATTTTAAACTTTTGTTCGGCACGACCCGTTTTCAACTCCGTTCCTCTCTTTTACAGATGCACGTCGTGCGGCGCCCGTCCAGGATACGGCAGAACGGAGACACAGGCGTAGACGTGCAGTAGGGACCTGTCCTAAAGGATTCTTTTTAGATTAAGACCCTGCGTAAACCTTTTTTACTGTCTCTTGTTGATACACATCCCCTGGTTTTTTCTGATATAACCAAAGGAGGAGGCTGGTGTCTTGGCATGTGGCCACGTCAGAATTTTTGCATGTACCTGGACACTAGGGGCTTTTTTAATAAAGAGTGTTGTTTCGCCCGCACTCATAAAGACCGAACACCTTAGGGAGTGTTCGGCGTCGCGAGTTTCGGCATTATATGCATCAGCTCCGAATCATGTCTTTGGTCAAATGTTGGGTTGTCCGGCTCCTGAGTTCGGCTACCTTACGTTCCGCTCTATCGGCTAAGGTAGCATCAGGAGAACTACTGCGATTGTGCCCCGGTTCGGCCGGGCGAGAACCTCAGTAGAGAAAGCCGAAAACTGACTATCATGATGTAGCGTGAGACTGGTCAGCCACTCGATGACCTATCGGAATCTATCGGATTCCTCCGCTTTAACGAAGGGCTGCTTCCCGGTCAGGCATATACGCGCCCCGAAATCGGGCGAGCACAGTCGCCACCAAGAGGCTACCTAAATAGTCTCACTGTCAAGCTCCTATGACTAAGTGGAAGTGTTAAAGCATTATAGTCTGGTTGCCTGGCCCGCTACGCTATCACCTCCTTTGTAGGACCAAGACGTTGGGTTAAGTGTGAAAATGCGTCTTCTGCGAGCACCCCCGCACTATGTGCGTGGGGGCTGAAGCCAACGACTGCCATCTTTCAGATTTTGTATATATATATATATCTTAAAACGGCCGCACAGGAGGTGTTCCCAATACTTGAAGGAACAAGTATAAAAAGGCCACTACAGTTTATCCAAATATTACTTTATAATTACATATGCTATCATAACATAGCATCTTTCGAGCACTGCGTCTCTATTACACGAGCGCCTTCAAGGACTTCTTGAAAATAGTGCTCGGAGGGTACTCGGCTTTTGTCCGAATCTCGGGACGCAACAACGGTGGTCTCCATCTCTGCCCAGTATGTCTTGACACGGGAAAGAGCCATCCTTGCGCCCTCTATGCATGCTGACCTCTTCATTGCCTTAATACGTGGCACCGCGTCAAGGAATTGCTGCACCAAGCTGAAATAACTCTTCGGCTCCGATCTCCCCGGCCACAGATGACCCATGACGTACTTCATGGCGAGTCCGGACAACCTATTCAGTTCGGCCCATTGAGCCAAACGATCGTCCACTGCCAGTGGACGCTCTGGATTGTGAAACTGTGACCAGAAAAGCTTTTCCACTTCACGATCTTTCTGATCTCGAAAGTGTTCGGTCGCATCAGCAGCACTCGCTGCCAAATCAAGATAGGTATCCTCCACACTCCACATCCGGTCCAACGGAGCAAACTTCGGATCGCAAAATTTCCTTCGCAACATAAAGGGCTTTCTAGCCGCAATCTGTTCGGCCTGACGCAGCTCCTCCTTCGCAGCTCTCATCGCAGAGCGCGTGTCCTTGGCATTGGCAATGGCCTTCTCTAAGTCCGTCTGTTTCGCCTTGTCTTCTTTCTCAAGAAGTCTGCAACGGTCTGCAGCACTCTTTAACTTTTCGGCCATCTTGGCCATCTCTTCCTTGCTTCAGCAATGAGCAGCCTGTTCGGCTCTCAGCTCTTCAAGGGCTTTCTTGGTAGCCGCATCACTTTCTCTGGCTTGTTCTTTAGCTCGGGCAAGTTATGCCCTAAGACTCTCCACGGCGGCCGCACCATCTGCGTCAAGCACACACATCATAAGACACTGGCATAAAACTCTTCTTACCTGATGCCGCCCGAGGAATTACATACCTTGAGCCTCATCAAGCCGCTTGTTGACAAGCGCGACATCGGCACTTGCCACGTCCAGTTGCCGCTTTAGTTCGGCAAAATCATCAGTTCGGCTCGATTCCGGACACCCTGCCGCCTACATTCAAAGGCGACATCTTAGACCTGGGATTATGATCCTCCGCGTGCCGTCATTTCTTGACGACGCGCAGAGTCTCAGGGGCTACTATCTACACAGGGCGCATCTTATTCATGTGCAACTGACAAAAGTGTACATTATCTAATGTACCTCAAACCTGTCAGTAAACTTTTGACGGCCTCATGCAATCCGCTCTCTGTGGATGAGATCCTTTCAATCACCGTGCCCATCAATGCATGATGCTCCTCCGAGATAGAAGCTCGCCCCAGCAGAATCTTTAGCTCCTCCGGCCGAGCACCAGACGGTGCCGGACTTGTCCCACGACCTCTTTCGAAGGCCGGACGCGGAGAACCTCAGGGGGCCACATAGCTATCTTCCGTCCCTGCCAGATTCGGAGAAACCCTCCACGACGACACCTCAGGGTCACCCGCCTCGCTAGGCGGCACGGCAGGGGGAGGCGTCCCGCTCTCCATCATCTCCGGAAGGAGATCCCCCGAAGATGAGCTCTGCTGAGAAGGGCTGAGGTCCGAGCTACAAGGTAAAAATTCGGTTAATCTTCTCAGATATAAATCAAGGATTTCCCTCATCCCTCAAAAGGAAAATCTTTCTCTACTTACGGCTCGCTTGAGGGCTGATCCCCTTGAGGGCGTAGTTCGGCCGAGGAACTCCCCGGCGTCGGACCCTCTGACGAGGATTCCCCCCCCCACTTCGAGGCCATGGTTTCCGGGTCGTCAGAGGCGGCTCTCTTCTTCCCCTTAGGAGAGGAATTGTCGGTTCCTCCCTTCGGAGCAGCCTCCTTCGAGGAGGCCATAGTTTCCTTGTCCTCCCCCTTGCTTCCCTCCAAAGGCATTATCTCCAGCATCCTGACCAGCACGGGATCTGGCCTGGTTTCGGGAAGGGGAGCCAGACACCTGATCAGCTTTGCCTTCGCTATCCACTCCTGTTTAGAAGGACGGCTCTTTTAGGGGCAAGTTTATGACAATTATACGGATAGAAGGTCCGGGCACAAGGTTGCTTACTTGAGTATCCGGGCGATTGCAGCTTAGGCCTGTGTCCTCGGTTAAATCCGGACACATCTCTTGTGATCCGAAGAACAGTTTATACATCTCCGCGGGCGTTGCGCCCATGAAATTCTGGAGAGCTCGCGGTCCCTCTGGATTAAACTCCCGCAGGCGAAGGGAGAGACGTTTGCCGGGCAATATTCGGCGAATCAGCATGACCTGCGTCACCTTGACCAGGCTGAGGTCTCCTTCCAAGAGATCCTTAATGCGGCCCTGTAACAAGGGCACGTCTTTGGGCAAACCCCAATCTAACCCTCTGTTAACCCATGACGCTAGCCGTGGTGGGGGACCCGAGCGAAAGGCAGGAAGTGCCACCCACTTGGTGCTCCGGGGAGTGGTGATATAAAACCACTCTCGTTGCCACAAGCCTAGCTCCTCTTGAAAAGAGCCCTCGGGCCATGGAGCATCAACATTTTTGCTTATAACAGCGCCTCCGCACTCTGCGTGCCGTCCCTTGATCATCTTCGGCTCCACTTTGAAAGTCTTGAGCCATAATCCGAAGTGAGGGGTAACACGGAGGAACGCTTCGCATACAACGATAAACGAGGAGATATGGAGGATGGACTCCGGAGCTAAGTCGTGGAATTCCAGCCCGTAATAAAACAGCAGTCCCCTCACAAAGGGGTCCATCGGGAAGCATAACCCCCGAAGGAAGTGAGACACGAACACTACGCTCTCACCGGGATGGGGACTGGGGATAGCCTGCCTTTGAGCAAGGCCAAGCGTCCGGCGAAATCGTAAGTTCGGATATCAGAGTAACTCATGATGTTCCTTTGTTGCACAGCTTTCTCTAATGTCGAATGTAATTATGCAGTCCGCCCCGAGCCGAATTCGAAGAATCGTCGGGCGACTCCCTGGACTCATCGGACGTGAACTCAGTTCCGCCCGCTGTCTCCCCCCGCACTGCAGACGACACCGAAGTGGCGTCGCGACAAGCTCCGGGGCAGGAGGAGGTGGTCCTGGAGGAGCCGCAAGGCAACCTCCCGGACTCCAGGAGTGAAGGGGATAAGGCTCCCTAGGGCTCTAAGTCCGGCTTTGTGCCGGACACCGCGCCGGAATCAGTTCCGGACCACAGTAGGCGAACTCCTTCCAAGAGGAGCAAGCTTTCTGAGCCGGCGGCCTCTGTCCAACCGGAGGTGCTGGACAATCTGCTGGAGGTGCTTGACGATGCCTCCATCGACGAGGGGCACCGTACTATTATGAGTACGGTGATCCAGAAGGTTCAGTCCGCCAAGAGCAGACTGACTGAAGCTTACGCTAGCCTTCTAACAGGCTTCGAGGTAAGTAAAAATATGTATAAATATTACTGCATAGACAGTAGCCCCTGATGCTCTATTTGGCGTTCGGAAAGAAAAGCCGAATAGAGGATCTATTAAATATCGCAGGAGTCTAACAAAAAGAGTCAATATGCGTATGCAGGCTTCGCTGCTATCCACCGCCGCACTGACTGCGGAGGTGGGTGTCCTGAAGCAGGACCTCGAGCGGACCGAGCGGCTCGAGGAGGAAGAAGGTAAGAAATACCTTACAGAAAAAGTGCCTATAGAAAGGCTTGATTGCAAAAAGAGTAACAGGATTGTAGTGCTTATTGTAGGGGCCACGACTGAGGTGGCGACCCTTAAGCAGGCGCTGTCTGCGGCCGAAAAGAAAACGGCCGCGGAGCGCATCGAGCGAGACAGACTTGGGGCTCAGGTCGGCGAGGTGCAGCAAGAGCTTCAGGCCCTCATGAAAAAACATGAGAGTTTGGAGCTGGAGTCGAAGGTGCAAGCATCTGAGCTTGCAACGGCCCTAGAGGCTGCCAAGTCTGCCAAGGCTGAAGCCCAAAAGGCCCTCCAAGAGTTGGAGGAGATGAGGAAGATAGCAGCGGGTAAGGCATTCTTTATGCAAAGCAGAAATATAAAAGTGAACTACCTGTTACTTACCCGAATCCGGAGCTCTCCAGGGGCATTCGCAGATCTTCCCCGCAGCGTATCCGAAGCCGCCGCATTCTACCGAGCTGAAGAGGGTAGCTCGACGGAGAAGGTGTTCTGGTCTCAGTATTCTGAGGCCGGACACCCTATGCCCTTGAGCGACCAGCTGAAACAGCTGGTCGAGCTCCACAAGGCGGCCGAGCAGGCCATGAAGGGCTTCATAGTTCGGCTGTGGCCCGGAGAGGGCCTGGCTGGGAGCTATTTCGGGCTGGTGCGGCGGCTGGTGGAGGCCTGTCCGAGGCTTGAGGTCATCAAGCGCTCCGTCTGCATCGAAGGTGCCCGTCGGGCCCTTGCCCGTGTAAAGGTGCACTAGGGTAAGCTGGACGGTGAGAAGCTTGTGAAGGACGGGCCGCCGCCGGGGAAGGAGCATCGCAAGCCCGAGAACTACTACAAGGATGTTCTTGCAGGTGCCCGCCTTGTGGCGGATGAATGTACCAAGGATGTGATATTTGAACGAACTCGCTCGTGTTTATCCTGTGCGCTGAAAACTTGTTCATATGCACTAAGCAATGCTTATTGAATTTATAATATTACTTTCTGTGCGGCCGTTTATCAAAAATTGAGAGATGGCCAGTCGTCGGCTTCTGCCCCCGTGCCACTAGTGCTGGGGTGTTTGGGATAAACCTGAGCGCTCTTTTTCCCATAGTTGGGTCCTTCGAGGGAGGCACTCAGCACAACGAACCAGGTAATTGGACTATAATGCTTGAACACTCTCACTTAGCCATAGAACTCTATAATTTTAAATTTCGGCGAAGCCTCTAGTTCGGAAGACCGAGTTCGGGGCGCTATCCACGCCTTGGCCAGACAAAGCCAGCTCCTCGCTCGAAGCGGCATAAGCCTTTAGGGACTCGAAAAACCTCTCGAACAGCGACCGGTCTCTCGCCACATCATGACAGTCAGTTTTAGCTTTCTCCACTGAGGTGCTTAACCCAGCTGAACCAGGGCACAATCGCAGTGGTTCTCCTAGTGCTACCTTAGCCGATAGAGCGGAACGTAAGGCACCAAAACATAGGAGCCGGGCAAACCCAACTATTGACCCAAGTCATGATTCGGAGCCGATGCATATAGTGCTATAAGTTCGGGGTGCCGCACTTGTGAAAGTGTACGAACTTCTAACACCATTATGAGGGGTACTGAAGCCCCTGGCGTGTTTGCCGTACCATGGTGTACGGGTGCAATCATGTCATATAATGAACATAAATGTGAAAAGAAGATAATGCACAAAATAGACAAGAAGCTAAGCATTGTTTATAGAGAGGGTATTTATCAAAGCCGAACGATACAAATAGTGCGGTAAGCAAAAGATATTGGACTATTCGGTATGTCCTGACCAGGGGCGGGCCGCGGAATTGTATTTAAAATAGGTATACCACTCATAACAGAGACCAGCTGGGAGTTCCATAATGCGGCATGGCTTGTCTGCCTCCCTGGATCTTGCATCGTTTGTGCGGCAGTCGAATTGCCGAACAGGTCGTCCGAAGTATGGAGTCCTGAAAGTAAGAAAAATTAAAAATAATAATTCGGCAACCCCTAGTACGTTTTAAGCCGTATTTTGGGCGTGCCGTTATTGTGCCCCTTCCCCTGTGCCCATGGTATTTCAAGGGCATAGTTATGTACGCGAGGTACTGGTTTCACTATGTCGCGAAAGCTGGGGTTGGGGCCGCATTGCTACGCTTGCTCAGAGTGTGCCAGGCGGTCCTGCTGTGGGTTACTCCGGGCGCGCTTGGCAGTGTCTGGCTTTTTAATGGCCGGACTGGAGAATTGCCTGAGAAGGCTACTTTGTACCTCCGCTGCGAGAGCCGCCGTATGCTCCTCCGTACGGAGGGAGCGTTCGGTGTTTCCGTTGACCGTAATTACTCCTCGAGGGCCTGGCATCTTGAGCTTGAGATATGCGTAGTGCGGCACCGCATTGAACTTTGCGAATGCGGTTCGTCCGAGCAGGGCGTGATAGCCACTGCGAAACGGGACTATATCGAAGATTAACTCTTCGCTTCGGAAATTGTCCGGGGATCCGAAGACCACGTCAAGTGTTACAGAGCCTGTACAGTTGGCTTCTACACCTGGTATAACGCCTTTAAAGGTTGTTCTTGTGGGCTTAATCCTTGAGGGCTTAATCTGGAATCGTATATACTCTTCGGCTGCAAGGACTTCAGTCCATCTGTCAGCTAGCAAATCTTGGGCAGCTCTAAGCTGTTGCTGCTTTTTCTTGAGGCTGCTTGCCTTGGCTAAAAGCCTGCGTTTAAAATGCTCTTGTTCGGCGGGGTCTGATGGTATGACGAATTCGTCGTCATCGAGGCTTGCCTCTTCTTCGGAGGGAGGCGTATAGTTATCATCCTCGACCTCTCGGTCTACCGCTCTCTCATGAGGGCTGGCTTCTCCATCTTCCTGTGCCGAATCTTGCTAAGGTGGGTGTTCTTCAGCGCTATCCGGGGTAGTATTATCTCCCGTGCCGGAATCAGCGTTTTTGCTTTGGCGGGATTTAGAGCGGCGCCGCTGACGCCGGCGCTTTGGCTGTTTCTTGGGGGCGTCATCCCCCACTGTTCCATCGCCATCTCCATCTTTTGGAGTATCCACCATATATATGTCATATGACGAGGTGGCCTTCCAGCGCCCTACAGGTGCTGGTTCCTGTTCGTCTCCTACATCGTCGTCCATGCCGTCGATGTCTTCAGAGCCAAAGTCAAGCATGTCAGTTAGATCGTCGACAGTGGCTACAAAGTGGGTGGTGGGTGGGCTTTGAATTTCCTCATCGTCCGTATCCCACCCTCGCTGACCGTAGTCCAGCCAAGGCTCTCCTGATAAAGAGAGAGACTTAAGAGAATTCAGGATGTCACCAAAGGGCGAATGCTGAAAGATGTCTGCGGCGGTGAACTCCATTATCGGCGCCCAATCGGATTCGATTGGCAGGGGCACGGGGGGTTCGGAGTCCGGGGAGGAGTCCGGATCCTCGGAGTGACGGGTCGTGCAGAGTGCGGGGCTAGTGTTCGGCTCGATCACTTTCGGGATCGCAGCCCCTGAGGTGACGTCCAACTGCTCATCCTCGATTGGCGCAATAGGCTCCGAGTTAGGGGTCGGAACCGATGCGTGTGCGGCCTCCAGGACACTGTCCGGGGGGCAGAGCTAGATCATGCCCCTTGAGATAGTGCGGCGCGCTTGGCCGTGGCTCGAACCCGTCGAAGATCAAGTCTCTGCGGATGTCAGCCGTGTAGTTTAAGCTTCCAAACCTGACTTGATGGCCAGGGGCGTAGCTTTCGATCTGCTCCAGGTGGCCGAGCAAATTGGCCCGTAGAGCGAAGCCGCCGAAGACGAAGATCTGTCCGGGGAGAAAAGTCTCACCCTAGACGGCATCGTTGTTGATGATCAAAGGAGCCATCGGGCCTAAAGGCGACGACACAGAGGAACTCTCAATGAAAGCACCAATGTCGGTGTCAAAACCGGCAGATCTCGGGTAGTGGGTCCTGAACTGTGCGTCTAGGCCGGATGGTAAAAGGAGGCAGGGAACACGATGTTTTACCCAGGTTCGGGCCCTCTTGATGGAGGTAAAACCCTACATCCTGCTTGATTAATATTGATGATATGGGTAGTACAAGAGTAGATCTACCACGAGATCAAGGAGGCTAAACCCTAGAAGCTAGCCTATGGTATGATTGTTGTGTATGGAGTTGATTGCCTATGGACTACAACCCTCCAGTTTATATAGACACCGGATAGGGTTAGGGTTACATACATTCGGTTACAATGGTAGGAGATCTTGAATATCTGCATCGCCCAGCTTGCCTTCCATGCCAAGGAAAGTCCCATCCGGACACGGGACGAAGTCTTCAATCTTGTATCTTCATAGTCCAGGAGTCCAGCTGAAGGTATAGTCCGGCTACCCAAATACCCCCTAATCCAAGACTCCCTTAGTTGCCATGGCCTCCGTTTCCATTGCGACGATTCCACGGGTGTCTCTCTTCGACTCACGAATGAGAGCATCACCGCCAAGTGCCTCATGGCTAAAGCCACCAACAAGGTAACCTCCAACATCAAAACTACCATCATTAATCATCCTTCTCCGACGGATAGTATTAATGAACTTGAGGAAACTAATGTGGAGGCTAATGAGTTTGAGGCCTTTATGGGCAAAATCAAGGGAAAATCCAAGAAGCACTTTGTTGCTCTCTTGGAACAACTTGGTGAAGCCAATGACATGATCGAGGCTCACGAAAACACCATCACTAAGATGGAAGGGCATATTCGTGACTATGCCGATGAGATTTTGGATCTTTCCAATGCTCTTGAGGAAGAGCGTGGTCTTCGTTTGGCTCTTGAGGAGTCATACAACGTTGATCATGCTAAGTTAAAGAAAGATTATGATCATGTCCTCATTGTTTCTCATGTGCTAAACTCCGAGAAGGCCGAACTTGAGGTTGATTTTGCTAGACTCAAAGAGGAGTTTGATCTACTTGACAAGGCTCACAAGGTCTTGAAGGGTGCTCATGCTAGCCTCAAAGAGTCTCATGATCAACTTCAAGTAAAGCTAACCAAGGAAAAAGCCACTTTCCCTCGTATGATGTTAATTGATAATGCAAATGCTACTAACCCGTGTTATGAGCATGTGCATCTCGTTGAGGAGAACGCTAAGCTAAAGGGGCAACTTGAGAGAGGTCTTGCGACTTGCATACAAGGCAAGAAGAACCTCAACGATCTCTTGATCAACCAAAAGGGAGTTGTGGCCAAGGAAGGGGTTGGGTACGTGCCCGACTCCAAGAACAAGAAGAAGAATGACAAGACCAAACGACCTCCTCCTCTCATGCAAACCTTTGTGAAGGAGGGAGAGAGTGCCTCCGAGGAGAAGAAGAAGAACAATGCAAAGGGTGGCAATGTCAAGAAGGGCAATGCCACCCCTCCCAACAAAGCCGGCAATTTTAATCCTTCTTACGTGTTATGCCGTGCTAGTGATGAGCATGTTTATGCCAAATTTGTTGGTTCTCTTCATGAATACATTGAATGGTCTATTTGGGTTCCAAAGACCCTTGTTACTAACATCAAAGTACCCATTACAAAATGGGTACCTAAAACCAAGCATTGATCTCTTGTAGGTGTTTGCTTCCGGTGGGGGATCATGGTTGCTCGATAGCGGAGCTACAAATCATATGACCGGAAGCAAGGACTTGGTGGTGGACGTGCACAAGGTTCCATCTATGCCCACCAATGTCGAGTGGGGTGACGCCTCATATTCTAAGGTATTGGGACTTGGCAAGGTGGTCATCTCTCATGATCTCACGATCAAGAAGGTCATGCTTGTTGAGTCCCTTGCATACATTTTACTTTCCGTTCGTCAACTTTCAATCATGGGCTTTGCCACTTTCTTTGATATCGATAATGTGGCCCTCTTGTGGAGCAAGACTCTTAAAGTAGCCTTTGTTGGGCATGTCGAGAACGGTCTATATGTGATTAACTTTTCGGAGCGACCCACTAAGACCGCGACGTGCCTAATGGCTAAAGTTGATGTGGGATGGCTTTGGCATCGCCGTTTAGCCCATGCCAATATGAGATCTTTGCAAAGTCTCCTCAAGGGGGACCATGTCCGTGGACTAACGAATGTTAGTTTTGCTAAAGATCGTGCTTGCAGTGCTTGTATCGAAGGAAAGCTACATGAGAAGGCTCACCCTGCCACGACTATCATTTATTCAAAGAGGCCTTTGGAGCTCCTTCACATGGATCTCTTTGGGCCTCCATCCTTCGATAGTCTTGGAGGTAGGAAGTATTGCTTGGTGATTGTGGATGACTACTCAAGGTACATGTGGGTGTATTTCTTCAAGAGGAAGAGCGAGACCCAACAAACCGTCATTGACTTTGCAAATGAAGCACAACGTCAATACAATGCAAAGATCTTGACAATAAGAAGTGACAATGGCACCGGGTTCAAGAACTACACTTTGGATGAGTTTCTTAGTGATGAGGGGATCAAGCATCAATATTCCGCACCTTACACCCCTCAACAAAACGGTGTTGCGGAGAGGAAGAACCGGATGTTGATGGATGCAGCAAGGACCATGATGGCAGAGTTCAAGTATCCGTACAACTTTTGGGCCGAAGCCATCAACACCGCGTGTCATGCATCCAATCGGCTCTACCTCCGCAAGGGCTTGAACAAGACTCCATATGAGATACTCACCGGTAACAAGCCCAACCTCAAGTACTTCCGGGTGTTCGGGTGTAAGTGTTTCATTCTCAAAAAAGGTGTTCGGTTGTCTAAATTTGAGGCTAGAGCTTATGAGGGTATATTTGTTGGTTATGCTACAAACTCTCATGCTTACCGTGTCCTCAATAAATCCACAGGACTTATTGAGGAGATGTGTAACGTGGAGTTTGATGAGAATAACGGCTCCCAAGTGGAGCAAAGTGGCACTTGTGATGTAGGTGATGAAATTCCTCCCCAAGCCATAAGAAGAATGGGTGTTGGCTTTATCCTACCCATTGAGGAACCCCTTGTGGCTGAAGGAGAAGGACAAAGCTCCACTCAAGTGGAGCCATCACCAACCCAAGGCCCACACGCTTCCGAAGAACAACATGAAGGCCCTCATCCTCAAGATCACGCTCACGACGGTGTTGACACATCTAGTGATGCCCAAGGTCAAGTTCTCTCCTCCGAGCAAGTTCAAGAATAAGAACAAGCTCAAGACGACGCTCAAGATGATCAAGTGACCACTCCTCGTCTCACCGCCGAGGAGGAATTAGAGCATCATGCTGCCAAGGTTGCTTCCAAGCTCTCCACCAAGGATCATCTCATGACGAATGTGCTTGGAAGCTTACGAAAGGGGGTAAGCACTCGTAGACAATTATCAAATTATTGTGAGCATCACGCGTTTGTCTATTGTGTGGAACCCCACAAGGTCTATGAGGAGTTATAAGATCCGGTTTGGCTCAATGCCATGCATGAAGAACTCAACAACTTCGAGCGCAACAAAGTGTGGAGATTGGTGCCAAGACCGACGGGGAACCACAATGTCATCGGAACCAAGTGGATATTTAAGAACAAGCAAGATGCCCATGGGATTATCATTCGCAACAAGGCTCGTTTGGTAGCACAAGGCTACTCCCAAGTCGAGGGTATCGACTACGATGAAACCTTTGCTCCCGTTGCTTGTCTTGAATCTATTTGCATGTTGATTGCCTATGCTTCTCATCATAACTTTAAGTTA